>NC_060175.1:12197062-12554562 GCF_021184085.1 Oncorhynchus gorbuscha | reverse complement strand
TCATCAGAGATGTCTTTGAAACCTTGAACAAGGGTTTCAAATTTGGGGAAATGACACTCTCTAATTGTTTGATATTTTTGACATTTTGACATGAAATGCAGCTCCGTCTCAGGTTCTGCTGTTGTGCAGTGGTTGCACAGCCTTTCATCTACAGGGAGCCAGGTTTTCTGTGTCTACCCTTCTCAATGGCAAGGCTGTGCTCACTGAGCCTGTATTTTGTCAAGGTTTTTCCAAGGTTTTGATCAGCAACCATGGTCAAATATTTAGCCTCTCTCTCTCTCTCTCTCTCTCTCTCTCTCTCTCTCTCTCTCTCTCTCTCTCTCTCTCTCTCTCTCTCTCTCTCTCTCTCTCTCTCTCTCTCTCTCTCTCTCACTCTCTCTCTCTGAGTGCGTTCCTAATGACACCCTATCCCCTATGAGACCTGGTCAAAAGTAGTGCAGTATATAGGGACTAGGGTTCCACTTGAAACTCAGCATGGGGGTCAGACTCAGTAATCTGTCGCCGTATCTGGTGAGGAGGTCCCTGTGAATGCCTTCTACTCTAGGTCTTATTCACCAGCCTATAAACCCCTAAGGAATGCCAAACTCTACCTACCTCAGAAGGAGAGTTTGAGAGGGCTGAGAGAGAGAGAGGGTATGTGTGTGTGAGAGGCAGAGAAAGAGAGGGAGACAGTGTGTGTGTGTGTGCGTGTGTGTGCGTGGTCTCAGGCCATGTGTTGTTGATGAAGTATGCAGGCCCTCTTGACCTGCAGTGCCATGGAGTGAGTCCCATGATCATATTTAGATATCACTAAAGGCCTGGTTAGTGGCTATGAGATCTACAGTAGCTAAACAACAGTAGCACCGACATTATGGCACTTTGCTTTGCAGTTTGTTGGCCCTTGGAATAATGTTATTTTATTAACAAGGTTTCAATGGCATGTCTTAGTATTTAATATTTATTAGGCATCAACTCTTCCTGGGGTCCAAACAAGGTTAAAACAGTTACATCACAACAAAACACTACAACAGCTGACATACAAAACATTATTAGGTCCGTGCTCTCTGAGGTCAACACCCGGACAGACCTTGTCCCCCCCCTTACCTGTGACACGCACAGCAGACATCCCAGGTTCCAGCTCCACCCCCTCTCAGAAGAAGCAAGGCTCTTCTGGCTCCTCTTCTGAGAGATACTAGCTGTAGATACTAGCTATATTTACTAGCTATATTTGTCCTTCTGTAGCTCAGTTGGTAGAGCATGGCGCTTGTAACGCCAGGGTAGTGGGTTCGATTCCCGGGATCACCCATACGTAGAATGTATGCACACATGACTGTAAGTCGCTTTGGATAAAAGCGTCTGCTAAATGGCATATTATTATTATTATTATTACATCATACAAGACATTATTACATCATACAAGACGTTGTTACATCATACAAAACATTATTACATCATACAAGACATTATTACATCATACAACACATTACTCCATCATACAACACATTATTACATCATTACTCTAATATTGCACATTTACAATGTAAAATTACAATGTGTGTGTGTAGAGATGCATGTGTTAGAGTGTGTTCAGTCCACTTTGTGTCCTGACGTGTTGTTTTATCAGTGTTTTTGATCAGATTTTACTGTTCGCTTACCTGATCTGGAAGTGAGTTCCATGTAGTTATGACTCTATGTAGTACTGTGTGTTTCCCATAGTCTGTTCTGGACTTGGGGACTGTGAAGAGACCCCTGGTGGCATATGTTGTGGGGTATGTATGGATGTCTGAGCTGTCTGTTAGCTGTTTGAACAGACAGTTTGATGCTTTTTTAAGGGCCAGCCGTACTGCTCTGTTCTGGGCCAACTACAATTTCCTTATGTTTTACTTTGTGGCATTTGACCATATAACTGGGCAGTAGTCCAGGTGTGATAAAACGAAGGCCTGTAGGACATGTTTAGTTGATTGTGATGTCAAGAAATCAGAGTGGCGCTTTATCGCGGACAGATTTCTCCCCATCTTAGCTACCATTGCATCAATATGTTTTGACCATGTCAGTTAAAATTGCCACATTACTCACTATAAGATTTCGATGAGGGTTAGAATTCAGTGAATGATTTGTCCCATTTTTTATATATTTAGGACTAGCTTATTAATTGCCACCCATTCTAAAACTGACTGCAGCTCTTTGTGATTTCACCTGCTGTGGTAGATGACATATTACATGTTGAGTCCTCAGCATACATAGACACACAGGCTTTACTCAATGCTAGTGGTGCAGTAGTCATTAGTAAAAAAAAAGTAAAGGGCCAAGACAGCTCACTTGAGGTATGCCAGACTCTACCTGGTTTACGGTAGAGAGGCTTCTCTTAAAACCCCTGGAGTCGAATGATGCACAGTGGCGTCATTTTGAATATTGAATAGCTCCCTGTGTGTTTATGCTAGAGAGTTCCGTATCTTGTTGTGGCTGCAGCTCAATCCCCTCTTGCCACCGATACAATATTTATGCCTATTCCATAACATGCCCTTTTCTACACATGAGCGGACCCGGACCCCAAAAAATAGTCACGAAATCATCAATAAAACCCAAACTACAGCCGAATATGTGACCCATTCCAGGATGCTAGGCATATGTCGCACGTCCCTACTTCAAAGGAGAGGCATTTGAACATAAAGTTTTTTTTTCTTCATCAAAATGTGTTTTTTTTTTTGCAGAATTTTCTTCTGGAACATACAGTATGAACTTTTATGTGCCTTTAATAACAAACGTGTATGCCTGTCATGGATCCCTCCGGAACTTTCATTACGCACACCGGGACCCTATTCCCAGTAATTGTATAAGTGTGCCCTTGGTACACTATTGTCTTGTCGATTATTGTTACTATGTCCGTTGGTCGTGTGAGTCCCTGTGTGGTGTGTTTTGGTTTTTGTGCCATTGTGGATTGAGCAGATGATTGCGGGTCTCGTCCCGTGTGATAATCGTTGTGCGCTCGTGTTATTGATTCAAGGTACTCCTCACTATTTTGTTTGGGTTTCAACCCTGTGTATATGTGTTTGTTTGGTCTTCGTCCCTGTGCCTTTACATGGCACGCTGTAATTTGGGGTAATAAAAAACCCTATTACGCATTCCTGTGCCTGTCTCCCAAATCATTTCATACCAACCTGACAATGCCATTGGCAAATAGAAATAAAATTGTTATATTATTAGTTGGGTTAGTCGCATACAAAGTCAGGAACCTCCCCGCTAGCCATGATTGTGTGAGATAATGGATGGGCTGGACATGCTGTGAGATGAGTTCTGATTGGTCTGCCATATAGCATGCTTCTATCTATAACATGAGCTACTCAGTATGTGTAAACAATCCTTTCTACCGTGGCTTTTTTGAAAGATGTCACGAAGAACTGCGAAAGTGTTGCTACTGCTCACAACTGAATTTAACAGAAGCTATAGACAAAGATCAGTGGGAAAAGTTTGTGACGGACTTCTTTCTGAGGGACGATCGTGTCATGTTGACTTTCTCTGACTCGATGTGACGTGGAAGAAACTCTGATCAACAGTGTTGTTGTCACGGAGGGCGTTGACTGAGTTTTGAAATCAGTGGAATGAAGCAGAGTGATTGCAAAAGGCGGTGGGAGTCTCAAAGAGGACATAGACACCTGTTGTATAAAACACCTGTCTCCGGATTATTTTTAACAATTTTTTTTATTTAACCTTTATTTAACCAGGAAAAGCACATTGAGACCCAGAGTCTCTATTCCAAGGGAGACCTGGCCAAGAAGGCAGCAACAATCAATACATTACATAATTAAAACATACAACAATATAATAAACATGATCCAGCCTAAGAAAAGCATTTTACACTCCTCTGTAACAGAGTCTCCCATCAATACTTTACATTCATTCAGTGGCACTAACATATCTGGATGAAGCATGGATTGTAGACTATTCCATGTCTCTGGTGCACAAGCCGAGAAGGCTGTCTTGGCTAATACTGTGACTGTCCTGGGGACTTTAAGTAGTAACCACCTAGCAGACCGGGAATGGTAACCCAAAGGGCTTCGTAGATGAACACATACAAATGTAGCTTTCTGCGCGTATAAAGTGATGTCAAACCTACCATTTGGTACAAGGTGCAATGGTAGATGAGTGACTTGGCATTTGTAATAAAGTGCCAGGATGTGTGATAAACAGAGTCCAGTCTCTGCAAGACAGAGGGGTTTGCATGCATATACTTTTCCGAGTTCCCAGTTGTTTTGAACTTGGCATTAGAGTTTGGATTATGGTTCATTATTTAAATAACTAACTAACCATTTCACGATACCATTTACACCGTCTATATTTACACCTTCTATATCCTGTGCATGTGACAAATAAACATAGATTTGATTTGATTTAGTGTGTGTTTACCAGAGTCGTTAATGTGAAGAAGAACATGACCTGCACCAAAGTCAGATTAGAATATAGGCTAAGGACAAGACCACCACTACTTTTTCATACTATCTCAATATTTGTTTGTTTACTACACTATCCTACTGTTTATTTAGCAGATGACCTCACACGTGAATCCTTAAAGAGATGGGCGGGGCTAAGGTAGACAAGGAAGAGCTCTCCATTAAGTGTACCAAAATATCCACCGGCCATTTTCTCAAAAGTGGGGTTTCAAGTTTATCAACATTCAAAGCAGATATACTTTCCCATTGTTCTTCAACTGCAATGTATGATTTCCAATTTTCTAGCTCTGAGTCTATACTTTTATCCAATGTAAAAAACACTATTTTAAATTTTGGACCAAATCAAGGTGGTGGGTCACATATGTCACGAACACGACAGTGTCGGTTGTTTGGCTCTATGACATCCACAAGCTTCATGGCAGTCGTCTGAACACTCTGTCGTGGAGGTCTTCTCACAAAACCGACTGTCTAGATTGAACCGGTAGAGCTACAAACAGATATGTCACCAATATCGAAAGGGGAAACTCTCACAAACTCAAAGGTGTCGGTAGTTCTTCTCTAGGACGCACACAAGCTTCAGGGGAGTCATCTGACAGTAACGCAGTAACAGCCTGTAAAAATAGCAAGTGATGCATAAGGTGTAAAATGTGCCAAAAATAATGTGATCAAACATTGGTAATTAAAAATAATAAAAATAATATCAAATATAGGACAGACACCTCAAAACCTTGTTCCTTATGATTTATTTGTTGGCCTGTCTGTTTTGCAATGTGTTATTCAATGCGTTTCTAAGGGCTGTAGTAGTAAAGGCCAAATTCAATGTTTCACCAAATAGCAGACGATGTAAAGCCATAACACATACATTTTTTCAGCAGCAGAATATGATTAATCGATCATGTCAAAAGCTGCACTGACGTCTAGCCAAACAGATCCCACCGTCCCACTAGTTTTCTGTTGAAGGAACGTGACGTTCATTATTCTTGTGTTGTTTTGTTTGGTCTGATTAAATAAAGAATCATGAACACGTACCACGCTGCACCTTGGTCCACTTCTTCCGACGAGCGGTACACACACAATCTTCTTATTATCAATTTATATCAGCCAATCATCAGTCATTTGTGATCAGCCAATCATCAGTCATTTGTGATCAGCCAATCATCAGTCATTTGTGATCAGCCAATCATCAGTCATTTGTGATCAGCCAATCATCAGTCATTTGTGTTAGTGCATGTTGAGGTCCCTTCCCTATAAGCGTGCTGAAAGTCAACTGTTCATTTGTTTACAGAATTCAACAATTACAATGCTTGCCTTTCATAATTTGATCAGTTATGCGTGGTTATGAAGGTTCAGCGTTTGTTGTTTGGATGACATGCCTAAGGTTTCTAATCTTGCCAATAACAAGTAATAATAGTAGTAATAGTAGTTCAGAGGGTTTTGTGATGAAGAAGCCATCTGATTCAATGGATGGACCTGAGCTCGTCTTTTTGCCCAGTATGTCATTTACTTGACGCATACAAGCTTCAAACTTAATTTAAGATGCTCCAAAGCTTTTTACTATTATTATTTATATAATTTATCTAAATCTCATAGTACAATTTCTTCATCTTTTTGTTTGGTGTAGTCACATGGTTTATCAATTTACAGTACATTTTCCAATCAGTTGTGCAGCTGGACTTATTGGCTATTCCTTGTTGCTTCTTCCCTTTCAACCATAACATTTTTCAATTCCTCATCAATCCACGGGGATTTAGCCGTTTTTGCAGTCAGTTTCTTAATAGATGCATGCTTATTAATAACTGGAAAAAGCTATTTCATATATGCATCAAGTGAGGCTGGTTGCGCCTGATTATGCACAACAGACTAGCAAATATTTTTTACATATTCAGCATAGCAATCACTACAAAACACAGTTTTAAGCCCAGCCTTTGTAACTTAGTTTTTTCAAGATAGACTGTAGCTACTTTATTGTGATCACTACATCCTGTCACGCCTTCTTCCGCTCTCCCTCCCTGGTGCTCAAGGGCGCCAGGCTGCCCTGCATTACGCACTCCTGTCACCATCATTACGCACACCTGCTCCCCTCATCACGCGCATCAACGATGTATCACACTCACCTGGACTCAATCACCTGTGTTCATTTCCTCCCCTATCTGTTCCCGAGGTTGTCCCCCGTTTAAGCATTATTGTCGTGTGTCATTTTGTTACCTTGTTCTGACGCTGTTCCTGTCCTGTTCCATGTCCTTTCTTGATTAAATGTTCACTCTCCATACCTGCTTCTCATCTCCAGCGTTGGTCCTTACAACAGCCGATGGTTGTGAATACTGCTTTAGCGAAGATTTCTGCAGCATTATTAAAGACATGATCAATACACATAGATTATTTATTTCCTGTATTGTTTGTAGTAACCCTGGTAGGTTGACTGATTACCTGAATCAGATTGCAGGCACTGGTTACAGTTTGAAGCTGTTTCTTGAGTGAACCAGTCAATATTTTGGGTCACCCAGAAAATATACCTCTCTGTTATAATATCACACACGTTACCAAGCGCTCACACATATTACCCAGATACTGACTGTTATTACTTGGTGTTCTATAGCAACTTCCCACAAGAACAGGTTTATAAAATGTCCAATTGTATACACACAAAACTATTCAATTAAGTGGGTGAACGTACATTGAGTGGGAGTATTGTCTTGAGGGACTTTTAATGTTTAAATGTTTCCTGGACTAAAGCACCCTTTTAATGGAGACTGTCCTGGAAACTGCCCCCTAAATCTGTGGATCCTGAATCTTCAAGTGCCTGATTTCAGTAAGCAGTAATGCAGATCAGAGTGGTCCTCAGCTGGGCTGGGCCTGGGACAGTCTCCCTCTCCTTCGCTTCTAGACTACTTCTGCCACAGTATGTTACAGAATAACACCAATCTGAGTGAGATGGCTGAATGGCAGCGCAGACAGGAGGCATTCAGTCAGTCTGGCACCTCAGGTATTTCATATAGCTACTTACAGGAGTCCGATCCTGGAATTCTACCCCCCTCTTTCTCTTCTCCCTTCCTTCCACCCTCCATCCTCGCCTCCCTCCACTCCTCCCCATCACCCCACAATTGCCCAAACCGTTGCAAACCTCCATTTCTCCATTCCTCATCAATGCTCCTTTTTGAGTTGCTGTTTGGGTAGAAATAGAAACATGGTGAATGAGAGGAGGAGAGGGAGAAATCTTGTTGACGATGGCCAACATCCAATAGCAGTGGAAGAAGGAGAGGGTGGCAGGGAGGGAGAAAGGGTGGGAGGGAGGTAAAAAAAAAAGCATGCTTGCTTCCATTTGTGGCAACCCAAGGTGATTCCAGTGGTGTTTCTGGGTATGTGAGAGTTAGTGTTCTGACTGTGTGCTCTCCATCCTGCTACCTTGCTCATACAATGGAGCTCTGTATGACCTAGTGGGGAATGCAGTGAGATGGCAGGGCAGTGGGGGAGCGAGGGAGGGAGGGAGGTAAGGGGGCAGGGGGTAATGTTGGGGTGGGGTATGAAGACTAAGAACTGGAGGGATGGAGGGAGGGAAGGGGTAAGGAGGTGAGGTAAGGTAAGGTAAGGTAAGGGGGCATGGGGTAAGGGTGGGGTATGTAGGTATGAGAACTAGGAGGTATAGGTGGAGGGAGGGGGTAAAGGTGAGGTATGAGAACTAGGAGGTATAGGTCGAGGAAGGGGGTAAGGGTGGGGTATGTACCGTAGGTATGAGAACTAGGAGTTGGAGGGGGTAAGGGTGGGGTATGTACTGTAGGTATGAGAACTAGGAGCTATAGGGGAGGGAGGGGGTAAGGGTGGGGTATGGAGGGTGGGAGAGAGGGATAGAGTTAGAGAGGAAGGGGGAAGAGGCAAGCAGGTCTTTCATTGACTCCAGTATGCGAGGAGAGGAGGCTCCCGTGGTTTAGAGGGTGACTGGGTCTCCGTGAGGCAACCTACCCAGCCAGGAGAGAGCAGAGGGGGGACAGAGAGGGGACTGAATGGGGACTGAGATGGGACTGAGAGGGGGGCAGAGGGCATTACAGGCTGGGAAAGACATGGCAGTGTTGGGCTGAAACATGGAGGTGTTGTAAAACATGAAGGTGTGATTTCTGTTGGGGTAGCTATGATTGTGAACTGTTGGAAGATAAAACCATGGCTGCTGGGTTGTAGACTGATTCGTGCTTTATGTTCACTGATGCCACAGGACTTTTGTGCCACTGCTGTTACTGTGTTTTAGGGTGGTACGGTCTGCCCAACTTATCAACGAGGGCACACTGCCTGCAGCCCCCGATATCACAGGAAGACCAAAAAACATCATCAAGAACATTAACCACCCGAGTCACGGCCTGTTGACCCTGTTATCATCCAGAAAGCAACGTCAGTACAGGTGAATCAAAGCTGGGACCGAGAGACTTAAAATCAGGTTCTATCTCAAGGCCATCAGACTGTTTAACAGCCATCAATAACCGGCTACTCAACCCTGCACCTTAGAGGCTGCAGCCCTTTGTACATAGACATGGAATCACTGGCCACTTTAATAATGTTTACATACTGCTTTACTTAAAGCGTAATATCGTATTCTATTCTTCTGTATTTTAGCCAATGCCACTCTGACATTGTTAGTCCTAATATGGATATATTTCTTAATTCCATTCTTTTACTTTTAGATTTGTATGTATTGTTGTGAATTGTTAGATACTACTGCACTGTTGGAACACAAGCATTTTGCAATAACATCTGCTAAATATGTGTATTTGACCAATCAAATTTGATTTAATTCGATTTTACACACAGTCATCCTCCTTTTGTCTAAATCACCAGCAGGGTTGAGGTAAATTCAGTTCTCAATTCACCCAATTCAGGAAGTGAATTGAAATTACATTCACCTTGATAATCAGCCGAAAATGTAAGTGTAGAGCTGGGGGAAAAAGCCTGCACACTGAGCAGTTGGTTGACAACCCCTGTTGTTTCCCTGTCTCTTGTTTGACTGTAAGCTAGACCCTTACTACCCCTTACTAACCTTACTACTACTGCAGAGATTACAGAGCTCTGGTGTGAGGGAATCCCCCTGCAGGACATGCACATGTTCCCCTGAAAAATACTGCCCGCTGAACGATCCACATCGTTGTACTTTTTAGTGTTTTACTCGATTCAGGGCTTTCAGAAAGTATTCACACCCCTTTACTTTTCCCACATTTTGTTGTGTTACAAAGTGGGATTCAAATTTTCTGTCAACGATCTACACAAAAAACTCTATCAAAGTATGAAAAATAAAACACTAATATACTGTATTTTAATTAGATAAGTATTCAACCCCTTGAGTGAATACATGTTAGAATCACGTTTGCCAGCGATTACAGCTGTGAGTCTTTCTGGGTAAGTCTCTAAGAGTTTTCCACACCTGGATCGTGCAAGATTTTACCATTATTATTTTCATAATTCTTCAAACTCTGGCCCTTCTTTGGACACTGTGTTAACAACCCTCCAGGCAAGCTTCAATGCCATACAACTTTCCTTCCGTGGTCTCCAATTGCTCTTAAATACAAGTAAAACTAAATGCATGCTCTTCAACTGATCGCTGCCTGCACCTGCCCGCCTGTCCAACATCACTACTCTGGACGGCTCTGACTTAGAATACGTGGACAACTACAAATACCTAGGTGTCTGGTTAGACTGTAAACTCTCCTTCCAGACCCACATCAAACATCTCCAATCCAAAGTTAAATCTAGAATTCGCTTCCTATTTCGCAACAAAGCATCCTTCACTCATGCTGCCAAACATACCCTTGTAAATCTGACCATCCTACCAATCCTTGACTTTGGCGATGTAATTTACAAAATAGCCTCCAATACCCTACTCAACAAATTGGATGCAGTCTATCACAATGCAATCTGTTTTGTCACCAAAGCCCCATATACTACCCACCATTGCGACCTGTACGCTCTCGTTGGCTGGCCCTCGCTTCATAGTCGTCGCCAAACCAACTGGCTCCATGTCATCTACAAGACCATGCTAGGTATAGAACCCCTTATCTCAGCTCGCTGGTCACCATAGCATCACCCACCTGTAGCACGCGCTCCAGCAGGTATATCTCTCTGGTCACCCCCAAAACCAATTCTTTCTTTGGCCGCCTCTCCTTCCAGTTCTCTGCTGCCAATGACTGGAACGAACTACAAAAATCTCTGAAACTGGAAACACTTATCTCCCTCACTAGCTTTAAGCACCAACTGTCAGAGCAGCTCACAGATTACTGCACCTGTACATAGCCCACCTATAATTTAGCCCAAACAACTACCTCTTTCCCTACTGTATTTATTTTATTTATTTATTTTGCTCCTTTGCACCCCATTATTTTTATTTCTACTTTGCACATTCTTCCACTGCAAATCTACCATTCCAGTGTTTTACTTGCTATATTGTTGTAATGCTCCGGGTGTCGTGGGTGTGAAGTCAAATGCAGGAGACAGAGTTCAATGCTGTGCGTCTTTTAATAGCACCAACGCACCACAGGGTGCTCACAAAAGTTATGTTCCCAAAACACAGGGAATCAAAAAATACAATGGAAAAATACACGACCAGGCACTAACACGTACCTTTACAACAGAGCCGAAGGTTACAATGAAATAATCCCGCACAACAACCAGGCGGGCCGGCTGTCTAATAAAGACAAACTAATTAACATAAACAGGTGCTACCACTAAACATACAAGGAGGGGCGCGCCGACACCGGCCTCGAGGTCGCCCCGGAGGACGAGGTGCAGGGCGATCCGGATGGAGGCGATGGAAATCCCTCAACATGGATGGATCCAAGCTGTCCCTCACCGGTACCCAGCACCTCTCCTCCGGACCATACCCCTCCCAGTCCACGAGGTACTGCAGGCCCCTCACCCGGCGTCTCGAGTCCAGAATGGCCCGGATCGTGTACGCCGGGGACCCCTCGATGTCCAGAGGGGGGGGGGGGGGACCTTCGGCACCTCACTGTCCTGCAGGGGACCAGCTACCACCGGCCTGAGGAGAGACACATGAAACGAGGGGTTAATACGATAATAGGAAGGGAGTTGTAATCGATAACACACCTCGTTTATTCTCCTCAGGACTTTAAAGGGCCCTACACACTGCGGACCCAGCTTCCGGCAGGGCAAGCGGAGAGGTAGGTTTCGGGTCGAGAGCCAGACCCTGTCCCCCGGTACAAACACGGGGGCCTCACTGCGGTGGCGGTCAGCACTCCTCTTCTGCCGTCCACTCGCTTGTCGTAGAGATTCCTGGACGGCCCTCCAGGTCTCCTCGGAGCGCTGTATCCATTCCTCCACCGCAGGAGCCTCGGTCTGGCTCGGATGCCATGGTGCCAGGACCGGCTGGTACCTCAACACACACTGAAAAGGGGACAAGTTAGTAGAGGAGTGGCGTAATGAGTTCTGAGCCATTTCAGCCCAGGGAATGTATTGTGCCCACTCCCCTGGCCGATCCTGGCAATACGACCGCAGAAATCTACCCACCTCCTGGTTCATTCTCTCCACCTGCCCATTACTCTCGGGGTGATAACCGGAGGTCAGGCTGACAGAGACCCCCAAACGTTCCATGAACGCTCTCCATACCCGAGACGTGAATTGGGGGCCCCGATCAGAAACGATGTCCTCCGGCACCCCGTAGTGCCGAAAGACATGGGTGAATAATGCCTCCGCAGTCTGTAGGGCTGTAGGGATACCGGGCAATGGGAGGAGACGGCAGGACTTAGAGAACCGATCCACAATCACTAGAACCGTGGTGTTCCCCATGAGACGGCAGAAGATCGGTCAGGAAATCTATGGACAGATGTGACCATGGCCGCTGTGGAACGGGGAGGGGTTGTAGATTCCCTCTAGCCTTACTCTGAGCGCACACTGAACAGGAGGAGACATAACCCTTAACGTCCTTAGCCACCGTAGGCCACCAATACCTCCCCTGAAGACTCCCCACTCCCCCCAGGGTGACCCGAGGAGGGTAGGACATGAGCCCACCGTTTGTGCCGAACACCAAGCGGCACGTACCTTCGCCCCGCTGGACACTGGGGAGGCGCGGGTTCAGATCGTAATGCCCGCTCGATGTCCGAGTCCACCTCCCATACCTCCCATGGGAGTAGGTTCGGTGGACCCATCCTCCGTGTCGTAAAGGCGGGACAGTGCGTCAGCCTTCACGTTCTGGGAGCCCGGTCTATAAGACAAAGTAAACCGGAAACGGGTGAAGAACATGGCCCACCTTGCCTGACGTGGGTTAAGTCTCCTAGCTGCCCGAATATACTCCAGATTCTGGTGGTCAGTCCAGATGATAAAAGGGTGCTTAGCCCCCTCAAGCCAGTGTCTCCACACCTTCAGAGCTCTAACCACCGCTAGCAACTCCCGGTCCCCCACATCATAGTTACGCTCCGCTGGGCTGAGCTTCCTTGAGAAGAAAGCGCAGGGGCGGAGTTTTGGTGGCGTACCCGAGAGCTGTGATAGCACGGCCCCAGCTTCGGACGCGTCCACCTCCACTATGAATGCTAGAGAGGGGTCTGGATGGGCGCATCAGTGAACAGCGCCTTCAACTTGTTGAATGCTCCGTCCGCCTTGGCTGACCACTGCAACCGTACCCCCCCCCCCCCCCCTTCAGCAGTAAGGTAATGGGAGCCGCTATCTGGCCAAAACCCTGGATAAACCTCCGGTAGTAGTTGGCAAAACCCCAAAACCGCTGCACCTCCTTTACCGTGGTCGGAGTCGGCCAATTACGCACGGCCCTAATGCGGTCACCCTCCATCACTACCCCCGAGGTGGAAATGCGATATCCAAGAAAAGGGACGGCTCGTTTAGAGAACACGCATTTCTCAGCCTTGACGTATAGGTCATGCTCCAGCAGTCTACCAAGCACCTTGCGCACCAAAGACACATGCGCGGTGTGAGTGGCCGAGTAGAATGTCATCGATATAAACAACCACTCCCTGACTGCACAGGTCCCTGAGAATCTCGTCTACAAAAGATTGTAAAAACGGCTGGAGCATTTTTTAACCCATACGGCATGACGAGGTACTCATAGTGGCCGGATGTAGTACTAAATGCGGCTTTCCACTCATCTCCCTTCCGAATACGCACCAGACTATACGCGCTCCTGAGATCCAGTTTTGTGAAGAACTGCGCTCCGTGGAACGATTCCACCGCCGTAGCGATGAGAGGTAGAGGGTAACTATACCCCACTGTGATGGCGTTTAGACCTCTATAAACGATACATGGACGCAAACCTCCCTCTTTTTTCCTCACAAAAATGAAACTCGAGGAGACGGGTGAATTGGAGGGCCGAATGTACCCCTGTCCTAGCGACTCCGTGACATATGTCTCCATTGCCAACGTCTCCTCCTGGGACAGCGGGTACACGTGACTCTTGGGAAGCGCAGCGTCTACCTGGAGATCTATCTTACAATCCCTTCCCAGTCGATAAGGTGGTAATTTAGTCGCTTTCACTTTACTGAAAGCGATTTCCAAATCGGCATACTCGGGGGGAATGCACACCGTGGAACCCTGGTCTGGACTCTCCACCGAAGCGGTCAAACTCGTGACAATTGTATTTACTTTTCCACCATGGCCTTTTTTTGCCTTTACCTCCCTTATCTCACCTCATTTGCTCACATCATATATAGACTTGTTTATACTGTATTATTGACTGTATGTTTGTTTTACTCCATGTGTAACTCTGTGTCGTTGTATGTGTCGAACTGCTTTGCTTTATCTTGGCAAGGTCGCAATTGTAAATGAGAACTTGTTCTCAACTTGTCTACCTGGTTAAATAAAGGTGAAATAAAAAATAAAAATAAATACAAATGGGTTTTGAGCATTGCTAAACAACAATTTTCAGGTCTTGCCATAGATTTTCAAGTAGATTCAAGGTGACTTTAATATTCACATGGAAAAAGTCCACAGACCCACTCTAAAAGACGGAGCCATCATCGACTCAGTGGGTTTTGTCCGACGTGTCTCCGGACTACTCACTTCCACAGTCATACTCTGGACCTAGTTTTGTCCCATGGAATGAATGTTGTGGATCTTAATGTTTTTCCTCATAATCCTGGAATATCGGACCACCATGATACTGTCGCAAAGCTAACTAAAAAGCAGCATTCCCCAAGAGAGGATGGCTTTCACTTCAGCAGTAATAAATTCCTGAACTTCTTTGAGGAAAAGATAATGATCATTAGAAAGCAAATTAAGGACTCCTCTTTAAATCTGCGTATTCCTCCAAAGCTCAGTTGTCCTGAGTCTGCACAACCCTGCCAGGACCTAGGATCAAGGGAGACACTCAAGTGTTTTAGTACTATATCTCTTGAAACAATGATGAAAATAATCATGGCCTCTAAACCGTCAAGCTGGATACTGGACCCAATTCAAACAAAACTACTGCTTCCTGTGCTTGGCTCTCCTATGTTGAACATAATAAACAGCTCTCTATCCACCGGATGTGTACCAAACTCACTAAAAGTGGCAGTAAAAAAGCCTCTCTTGAAAAAGCCAAACCTTGACCCAGAAAATATAAGAAACTATCGAATCGAAATATATTGAATCTCCCATTCCTCTCAATTTAAAAAAAATGCTGTTGCGCAGCAACTCACTACCTTCCTGAAGACAAACAATGTATACAAAATGCTTCAGTCTGGTTTTAGACCCCATCATAGTTCTGAGACTGCACTTGTGAAGGTGGTAAATGACCTTTTAATGGCATCAGACCGAGGCTCTGCATCTGTCCTCGTGCTCCTAGACCTTAGTGCTGCTTTTGATACCATCGATCACCACATTCTTTTGGAGCGATTGGAAACCCAAATTGGTCTACACGGACAAGTTCTGGCCTGGTTTAGATCTTATCTGTCGGAAAGATATCAGTTTGTATCTGTGAATGGTTTGTCCTCTGACAAATCAACTGTAAATGTCGGTGTTCCTCAAGGTTCCGTTTTAGGACCACTATTGTTTTCACTATATATTTTACCTCTTGGTGATGTCATTCGAAAACATAATGTTAACTTTCACTGCTATGCGGATGACACAGCTGTATATTTCAATGAAACATGGTGAAGCCCCAAAATTGCCCTCGCTGGAAGCCTGTGTTTCAGACATAAGTATGTGGATGGCTGCAAACTTTCTACTTTTAAACTCGGACAAAACAGAGATGCTTGTTCTAGGTCCCAAGAAACAAAGAGATCTTCTGTTGAATCTGACAATTAATCTTGATGGTTGTACAGTCGTCTCAAACAAAACTGTGAAGGACCTCGGTGTTACTCTGAACCCTGATCTCTCTTTTGACGAACATATCAAGACTGTTTCAAGGACAGCTTTTTTCCATTTACGTAACATTGCAAAAATCAGAAATTTTCTGCATAAAAATAATGCAGAAAAATGTATCCATGCTTTTGTTACTTCTAGGTTAGACTACTGCAATGCTCTACTTTCCGGCTGCCCGGATAAAGCACTAAATAAACTTCAGTTAGCGTTAAACACGGCTACTAGAATCCTGACTAGAACCCCAAAATTTGATCATATTACTCCAGTGCTAGCCTCCCTACACTGGCTTCCTGTTAAGGCAAGGGCTGATTTCAAGGTTTTACTGTTAAACCTACAAAGCATTACAGGGGCTTGCTCCTACCTATCTTTCTGATTTGGTCCTGCCGTAAATACCTACACATCTGCTACGGTCACAAGGCGCAGGCCTCCTATTTGTCCCTAGAATTTCTAAGCAAACAGCTGGAGGCAGGGCTTTCTCCTATGGAGCTCCATTTTTATGGAATGGTCTGCCTACCCATGTGAGAGACGCATACTCTGTCTCAACATTAAACTATTTTTTGACGACTCATCTCTCCAGTAGGTCCTATGATTGAGTGTAGTCTGGCCCAGAGGGGCTTTATTGGCATGGGAAACATGTGTTAACATTGCCAAAGCAAGTGAGGTCAATAATATACAAAAGTGAAATTAACAATAAAAATTAACAGTAAACATTACACATACAGAAGTTTCAAAACAATAAAGACATTACAAATGTCATATTACGTATATATACAGTGTTGCAACGATGTACAAATGGTTAAGGGTACACAAGGGAAAATAAATAAGCAAATATGGGTTGTATTTACAATGGTGTTTTGTTCCCTTTTCTTGTGGCAAGAGGTCACAAATCTTGATGCTGTGATGGCACACTGTGGAACTTCACCCAGTAGATATGGGAGGTTATCAAAATTGGGTTTGATTTCGAATTCTTTGTGGATCTGTGTAATCTGAGGGAAATATGTGTCTCTAATATGGTCATACATTGAACAGGAGGTTATGAAGTGCAGCTCAGTTTCCACCTCATTTTGTGGGCAGTGAGCACATAGCCTGTCTTCTCTTGAGAGCCAGGTCTGCCTACGGCGGCCTTTCTCAATGGCAAGGCTATGCTCACTGAGTCTGTACATAGTCAAAGCTTACCTTAAGTTTGGGTCAGTCACAGTGGTCAGGTATTCTGCCACTATGTACTCTCTGTTTAGGGCCAAATAGCATTCTAGTTTGCTCTCTCCACTGGGATATTCTGCCTCTAACCCTATTACAGGGGCTGAGTCACTGGATTACTGGTGCTCTTTCATGCCGTCCTTAGGAGGGGTGCATCACTCCAGTTTCAACTGTTCTGCCTGCGGCTATGGAACCCTGACCTGTTCACTGTGATTACTATTATTTGACCATGCTGGTCATTTATGAACATTTGAACATCTTGGCCATGTTCTGTTATAATCTCCACCCGGCACAGCCAGAAGAGGACTGGCCACCCCTCATAGCCTGGTTCCTCTCTAGGTTTCTTCCTAGGTTTTGGCCTAGAAAGGCCAAAGGGAGTTTTTCCTAGCCACCGTGCTTCTACACCTGCATTGCTTGCACGTGCATTGCTTGGGGTTTTAGGCTTGGTTTCTGTACAACACTTTGATGTATCAGCTGATGTAAGAAGGGCTATATAAATACATTTTATTTGTATTTAATTTGTACATGTAGGTAGGGATAACGTGACTATGCATTGATAATAAACAGGGAGTAGCAGCAGTGTAAAAAAAAATGTAAATAGTCCGGGTCGCATTTGAGTAATAGTTCTGCAGCCTTATGGCTTGGGGGTAGAAGCTTTAAAGGAACATTTTCGACATAGACTTGGCGCTCCGGTACCACTTGCCGTTCAGTTGCATAGAGAACAGTCTATGACATGGGTGACTGGAGTCGTTGACAATTTTTAGACCTTCCTCTGACACCGTCGAGTATACAGGTCTTGGATGGCAGGAAGCTTGGCTCCAGTGATGTACTGGGCTGTAGGCATTATGCTCAGTAGTGCCTTACGGTCAGAGGCCGAGCAGTTTCAATACCAGGCAGTGATGCAACAGATGCTCTCGATGATGCATGATGATGTAGAACTTTTTGAAGATTTGGGGGCCCAAACCAAATCTTTTCAGTCTCCTGAGGGGGTAAAGGTTTGGTCGTGCCCTTTTCACGACTGTCTTGGTGTGTTTGGCCCATGATAGTATGTTGGTGATGTGGACACCAAGGAACTTGAAACTCTCTTCCCGCTCCACGGGATGTTAATGATGTTAATGGGGGTGTGTTGGGCCCTCATTTCCTGTAGTCCACGATCATATCCTTTGTCTTGCTCACATTGAGGTAGAGGTTGTGGTCTTTGCACAACACGGTCAGGTCTCTGACCTCCTGCACTATAGGCTGTCTCATCGTTGTTGGTGATCAGGCCTAACACTGTTGTGTTGTCAGCAAACGTAATGATGGTGTTGGAGTCATGCTTGGCTACGCTGTTGTAGGTGAACAGGGAGTACAGGAGAGGACTAAGCATGCACCCCTGATGGTTCCCCATGTTGAGGATCAGCGTGGCAGATGTGTTGTTACCTACCCTTACCACCTGGGGGGAGGTGTTTAGTCCCAGGGTCCTTAGCTTAGTGATGAGCTGTGTGGGCACTATGGTGTTGAACGCTGAGCTGTAGTCAATGAACAGCATTCTCACATTGGTGTTCCTTTTGTCCAGGTGGGAAAGGGCAGCGTGGATTGCGATTGAGATGGCGTCATATGTGTATCTGTTGGGGCAGTATGTGAATTGGAATGGGTCTAGTGTTTCTGGGATAATGGTGTTGATGTGAGCCATGACCAGCCTTTCAAAGAATTTCAAGGCTACCGTCGTGAGTGCTATGTGGCGGTAGTCATTTAGGCCGTTTACCTTCGCTTTCTTGGGCACAGGGTCTATGGTGGTCTGCTTGAAACATGTAGATCTTACAGACTCGGTCAGGGAGAGGTTGAAATTGTCGGTGAAGACACTTGCCAGTTGGTCCACACATGCTCTGAGTACACGTCCTGGTTATCAGTCTGGCCCTGTAGCCTTGTGAATGTTGACCTGTTTAAAGGTCTTGGTCACATCGACTATGGAGAGCGTGATCACACAGTCATCCGGAAAAGCTGGTGCTCTCATGCATGCTTCAGTGTTACTTTCCTCGAAGCAAGCATAAAAGGCATTTAGCCCATCGTGTCACTGGGCAGCTCGTGGCTGTGTTTCCCTTTGTAGTCCGCAATAGTTTGCAAGCCCTGCCACATCCGACTAGGGTCAGAGCCGGTATAGTAGGATTCAATCTTAGTCCTGTATTGACGCTTTGCCTGTTTGATGGTTCATCTGAGGGCAAAGCAGTATTTCTTATAAGCGTCCGGATTAGTTTCCCGCTCCTTGAAAGCAGCAGCTCTAACCTTTAGCTCGGTCTAGATGTTGGCTGTAACTCATGACTTCTGGTTGGGATATGTACGTACAGTCACTGCGGAGACAACGTCGTCGTTGCACTTAATGATGAAACCGGTGACTGATGTGGTGTACTCCTCAATGCCATTGGATGAATCCCCCGTAGCATGTTGGCTGGACTACATTGGTGATTTCACACCTTCCCTGAGATCTGAAGCCAACTGTAACTCAGATTTACAGTATCTTGTTGGCTTTGAGAGGTGTGTGTTGTTGTGGGGAAGGTTGTGAGTTCATGCTCCAGACGGGGCAGAACTGAATAAACTCTGTTCCTTATGTACTTGGTCGTTAGTTGGCCTAGCGGGCAGTCTAAGCATCTAACTGCAGTTGATGAGGTAAGTATTTAGTAGCACTGTACAATGAGACAGGAAATCAGTTCACTGCGACAGCAGGGAGAGGTAGAAGCAGACAAAATAGCAGACAACTCAAACATGCTGAAGTGATTTCAGAAATAATGGTGAATTGTTTATCTTTTTAAAAATGTGAGAAAAGTACAGTGGTATTGAGCGTGAGAGGTCTTGAAAGTGTGGGGAGAAAGGACATTCCTGTGTGTGTGCATTTGCATCTGTGTGTGTGTGCACATGTGATTTATATGAGAGTGTGAACCTACCCTACCCATCTAACACATTCTCCACATCTGTGTGTTTGTGACGTCGCCCCCTTGTGGAAGGAATGCACTACACATAACACTCTTCTCTTACTGGCTGACAAAGCTCCACACAACCTTGTCAGCAAAACAGCCCAAATCCTCTAAAGCGCCTTAACAATGGACAATTAAACAAAAAGAAACAGGAATTAAGGACATTTCAGCCAAACTCCAGACATTATACCAGACTTCCTTTGCTGTCATTAGTTAGCTGTTTGTTTGTAATGGACTCGTGGAGGCCTACCATTGGCTACAAGGAGAGTCCTATGTCTTGAAGTGTCTTTCCATTGTCCTTCAGACCTCATAGACCTGGCTGTAACATAACCCACTTTTCACACACCTTGTAACATTGACAGAACACACTTTGAAGACCTGCTATTAACTGTCTTTCTGTGGTGTTACTGACTGACCAGAAGAATTGCTCTAAAAAAGGTTAATTGAGTCTCAGCAGAATCCTATGGGTCCAGTTAAAGTCCTACTTATGAGCCGTTTGCTCTGTGTGTGTGTGTGTGTGTGTGTGTGTGTGTGTGTGTGTGTGTGTGTGTGTGTGTGTGTGTGTGTGTGTGTGTGTGTGTGTGTGTGTGTGTGTGTGTGTGTGTGTGTGTGTGTGTGTGTGTGTGTGTGTGTGTGTGTGTGTGTGTGTGTGTGTGTGTGTGTGTGTGTGTGTGTGTGTGTGTGTGTGTGTGTGTGTGTGTGTGTGTGCGCGTGCGTGTGTGTGTGTGTTTGTGTGTGTGTGTGTTTGAGTGTGACACAGTCTAATGAAGGAAGTGTGAATATAAAATGAGGGGAAAGTCAAATGTGCAGTATGACGTTAAGACTAGATTAAGTGTTTACGCAGTAGCCTACATCAATGCCTAACACATATCTGAGGTTGTAAAAGGTAGGCTGGAAATGGTAAAGGGACTACTGTAAAGAACAGAGTATGCCACTGTTGTGTATTGTATCACCTGCATGTTTTAAAATTACGCATTTCAACAGAATCAGCATCGGTTTTAGTTTGGATGGTAACAGGTAGTAAAACACCAGACAGTGAATACAGCCAGTCAGCCAGACAGCCAGTCAGCCAGACAGTCAGTCAGTCAGCTAGTCAGTCAGTCAGCTAGTCAGCCAGACAGCCAGTCAGCCAGACAGCCAGTTAGTCAGTCAGCCAGACAGTCAGTCAGTCAGCTAGTCAGCCAGACAGCCAGTCAGCCAGACAGCCAGTTAATCAGTCAGCTAGTCAGTCAGTCAGCTAGTCAGTCAGTCAGCTAGTCAGTCAGAGTGAGGCTGTCAGTCAGTTAGTCCGTCAGTAAGCAGCCAGTCAATCAGACAGTCAGTCAGTCAGTCAGTGTTAGGCCGTTAGTCATTCAGCCAGAATGCCGTTAGTCTGTGAGTTAAGAGGCAGGTATTTTTAGGCTATAACATTAGGTGCAGTCTAATTGACAACAAATCTGTGGTTCTCTGTCAGTCATATCAGCATTACATCTGTTTTTAAGGAGTGTGTGGGCGTGCGAGTGCCGTGCACAAGCATATGTGTGCACAGTGATGTGTATATGTGTGCACAGTGATGTGTATATGTATGCACAGTGATGTGTATATGTATGCACAGTGATGTGTATATGTGTGCACAGTGATATGTGTGCACAGTGATGTGTGATGTGTGCACAGTATGCACAGTGCACAGTGATGCACAGTGATGTGTATATGTGTGCACAGTGATGTGTATATGTATGCACAGTGATGTGTATATGTATGCACAGTGATGTGCACAGTGATGTGTATATGTGTGCACAGTGATGTGTATATGTATGCACAGTGATGTGTATATGTATGCACAGTGATGTGTATATGTATGCACAGTGATGTGTATGCACAGTGATGTGTATATGTATGCACAGTGATGTGTATATGTATGCACAGTGATGTGTATATGTGTGCATTAGCTGTACTGTGGTATAGTGGTGCACCGACATCATATCTATCATCTAGGTATCTTTCCTCTCCTCCCTTGGGCCACACCTAAAACAATTAGACTTCATTAAAGTGGAAAAATTCCTGTCTGGGAGAAAGATACTATGGATGGCTATATGTTACCAGTCTACCAGAGAGGGAGACTTCTACCAGAAAATTCTCTGTCTAGGAATATGTGGACCAGGGTAAATCCGCTCACTGACACAATCCGTTTCCAGTTCAGAGTTCACTCACACACGGCTAAAAGCTGTCTCTGTATCGAAAAGCAATGTGCCGAATAAGATGTCATTACTGATATAGAAACTAGGACAGATTAAATAGTTTGTAGCTACACATATTCATTTAATTATTTTCTTGACCTGAAGTGACCTTTAAGTCAAATTTAATTTACACCAAAGGAACAACAATTATTTACTTTTATAGGGAACCTAACATTTTCACTGGACACTAATAACAGGCATTCTGAATTATAATGATGAAGAAACCAATAGAGAAAACAATGGTGGATCTGTCTCACTAACACAGCCTGGGTTTTTAGAATGGTTGGGATATTTGTAGAGAGAGAGAGAGAGAGAGAGAGAGAGAGAGAGAGATGTGTTTAAAACGCTAGCCAAACATTTGCTATACTGGATCAACTGTTAGAGGAACAAACACAGCATCCAGTGCAGGGAAGCCACAGATCCCACACAGTTAGGCAATCACAACCAGGGCAGGGAAGCCACAGATCCCACACAGTTAGGCAATCACAACCAGGGCAGGGAAGCCACAGATCCCACACAGTTAGGCAGTCACAACCAGGGCAGGGAAGCCACAGATCCCACACAGTTAGGCAGTCACAACCAGGGCATGGAAGCCACAGATCCCACACAGTTAGGCAGTCACAACCAGGGCAGGGAAGCCACAGATCCCACACAGTTAGGCATCACAACCCCAGATCCCACACAGTTAGGCAGTCACAACCAGGGCAGGAAGCCACAGATCCCACACAGTTAGGCAGTCACAACCAGGGCAAGGAAGTCACAACCAGGGCAGATCCCAGATCCCACAGTTAGGCAGTCACAACCAGGGCAGCCACAGGTTAGGCAGTCACAACCAGGGCATCCCAGACACAGTTAGGCAGTCACAACCAGGGCAGGGAAGCCACAGATCCCACCCAGTTAGGCAGTCACAACCAGGGCAGGAAGCCACAGATCCCCACAGCAGTCACAACCAGGGCAGGGAAGCCACAGATCCCCACAGTTAGGCAGTCACAACCAGGGCAGGGAAGCCACAGATCCCACACAGTTAGGCAGTCACAACCAGTCACAGAACCAGGGCATGGAAGCCACAGATCCCACACAGTTAGGCAGTCACAACCAGGGCAGGGAAGCCACAGATCCCACACAGTTAGGCAGTCACAACCAGGGCAGGGAAGCCACAGATCCCACACAGTTAGGCAGTCACAACCAGGGCAGGCAAGCCACAGATCCCACACAGTTAGGCAGTCACAACCAGGGCAGGGAAGCCACAGATCCCACACAGTTAGGCAGTCACAACCAGGGCATGGAAGCCACAGATCCCACACAGTTAGGCAGTCACAACCAGGGCAGGGAAGCCACAGATCCCACACAGTTAGGCAGTCACAACCAGGGCAGGGAAGCCACAGATCCCACACAGTTAGGCAGTCACAACCAGGGCAGGCAAGCCACAGATCCCACACAGTTAGGCAGTCACAACCAGGGCAGGGAAGCCACAGATCCCACACAGTTAGGCAGTCACAACCAGGGCATGGAAGCCACAGATCCCACACAGTTAGGCAGTCACAACCAGGGCAGGGAAGCCACAGATCCCACACAGTTAGGCAGTCACAACCAGGGCATGGAAGCCACAGATCCCACACAGTTAGGCAGTCACAACCAGGGCAGGGGGAAGCCACAGATCCCACACAGTTAGGCAGTCACAACCAGGGCAGGGAAGCCACAGATCCCACACAGTTAGGCAGTCACAACCAGGGCAGGGAAGCCACAGATCCCACACAGTTAGGCAGTCACAACCAGGGCAGGGAAGCCACAGATCCCACACAGTTAGGCAGTCACAACCAGGGCATGGAAGCCACAGATCCCACACAGTTAGGCAGTCACAACCAGGGCAGGGAAGCCACAGATCCCACACAGTTAGGCAGTCACAACCAGGGCAGGGAAGCCACAGATCCCACACAGTTAGGCAGTTACAGCAGTTAGGCAGTAACAACCAGGGCAGGGAAGCCACAGATCCCACACAGTTAGGCAGTCACAACCAGGGCAGGGAAGCCACAGATCCCACACAGTTAGGCAGTCACAACCAGGGCATGGGGACATGTGGCAGGAGAAAAGGAGCTTGTCTGGTCTCATTCTTCCGGCCACTAGCCTAGAGAGTTTACCTGTGGGAGCAGCACAGGCAGAGTAGTAGTAGTGCTTTAACTAACTTCAGCTATGTGGATGTGTCTCTCGACTCTAGAGAGACACAGGGGTGGAAGTTTAAAAGTGGAGATAAAACAAGAATAATTACAAAAAAAATCCTTAACAGGATCGGCGTGCCCCCCCCACCCAGCTAACGTAGGCTAATGTGATTAGCATGAGGTTGTAAGTACCTTGAACATTTGATTCCCACAGGAGACCCGTTTGAAAAAGTAAGAAAAAATGTATGCTCTGGATAAAACCGTCTGCTAAAAGGATTTAAATGAATGTGTTACTTAATATGTTTCTATAGGCTACAGTAGTAACAGCCAAATTCTATATTCTATGAAAAAAAATTGTATTTTTTAAAAACCTAATGGGATCTTAAAATTCTAAATCAAATGACTAAATGATCCATGGTATGACTATCTTAAAACAATTCCATATGTTAGCTTAGTACCCCCTTTTTAGAGGCTAAAACATCTACATTATTAGTATTTTTTTAAAGAAGAAACAACACAACGATCCTGGATATTCAGAACCAGGAAAGAACACATCTGACACACAAAAAAAAAGGGAAATCTAAACTGTTGCGCCTCCGGCCTTGTTCATCTGAATAGGCAGAAAAGTGCCTGAATCCCTCTCCGGTCTGCATGGGAGACAGTCAGACAAAATAGATCAGTCGATCTGTCTTCCGTGTCAGCTGAGAGGCAGGAAGCGTAGCCCAGTACTGCTGCTGCTGTACTTCCTCTAGCCGTCTGAGGCCTGCTTGTTAGATTAGGAGTTCTAGTGAGAAAGAGCTGTTTACTGACTGGCCGTTCCACTGTGCTCTGCTCTGTCAGATAGGAATGATTCCACTACTGTAGATACTAGCTATACATACTAGCTATAGATACTAGCTATACATACTAGCTATAGATACTAGCTATACATACTAGCTATAGATACTAGCTATACATACTAGCTATAGATACTAGCTATACATACTAGCTATAGATACTAGCTATACATACTAGCTATAGATACTAGCTATAGGAATGATTCCACTACTGTAGATACTAGCTATACATACTAGCTATAGATACTAGCTATACATACTAGCTATAGATACTAGCTATACATACTAGCTATAGATACTAGCTATAGGAATGATTCCAATACTGTAGATACTAGCTATACATACTAGCTATAGATACTAGCTATAGGAATGATTCCAATACTGTAGATACTAGCTATACATACTAGCTATAGATACTAGCTATAGGAATGATTCCACTACTGTAGATACTAGCTATACATACTAGCTATAGATACTAGCTATAGGAATGATTCCACTACTGTAGATACTAGCTATACATACTAGCTATAGATACTAGCTATACATACTAGCTATAGATACTAGCTATAGGAATGATTCCACTACTGTAGATACTAGCTATACATACTAGCTATAGATACTAGCTATAGGAATGATTCCACTACTGTAGATACTAGCTATACATACTAGCTATAGATACTAGCTATACATACTAGCTATAGATACTAGCTATAGGAATGATTCCACTACTGTAGATACTAGCTATACATACTAGCTATAGATACTAGCTATAGGAATGATTCCAATACTGTAGATACTAGCTATACATACTAGCTATAGATACTAGCTATAGGAATGATTCCAATACTGTAGATACTAGCTATACATACTAGCTATAGATACTAGCTATAGGAATGATTCCACTACTGTAGATACTAGCTATACATACTAGCTATAGATACTAGCTATAGGAATGATTCCACTACTGTAGATACTAGCTATACATACTAGCTATAGATACTAGCTATAGGAATGATTCCACTACTGTAGATACTAGCTATACATACTAGCTATAGATACTAGCTATAGGAATGATTCCACTACTGTAGATACTAGCTATACATACTAGCTATAGATACTAGCTATAGGAATGATTCCACTACTGTAGATACTAGCTATACATACTAGCTATAGATGCTAGCTATAGGAATGATTCCACTACTGTAGATACTAGCTATACATACTAGCTATAGATACTAGCTATAGGAATGATTCCAATACTGTAGATACTAGCTATACATACTAGCTATAGATACTAGCTATAGGAATGATTCCAATACTGTAGATACTAGCTATACATACTAGCTATAGATACTAGCTATAGGAATAATTCCACTACTGTAGATACTAGCTATACATACTAGCTATAGATACTAGCTATAGGAATGATTCCACTACTGTAGATACTAGCTATACATACTAGCTATAGATACTAGCTATACATACTAGCTATAGATACTAGCTATAGGAATGATTCCACTACTGTAGATACTAGCTATACATACTAGCTATAGATACTAGCTATAGGAATGATTCCACTACTGTAGATACTAGCTATACATACTAGCTATAGATACTAGCTATAGGAATGATTCCACTACTATAGATACTAGCTATACATACTAGCTATAGATACTAGCTATAGGAATGATTCCACTACTGTAGATACTAGCTATACATACTAGCTATAGATACTAGCTATAGGAATGATTCCAATACTGTAGATACTAGCTATACATACTAGCTATAGATACTAGCTATAGGAATGATTCCAATACTGTAGATACTAGCTATACATACTAGCTATAGATACTAGCTATAGGAATGATTCCACTACTGTAGATACTAGCTATACATACTAGCTATAGATACTAGCTATAGGAATGATTCCACTACTGTAGATACTAGCTATACATACTAGCTATAGATACTAGCTATACATACTAGCTATAGATACTAGCTATAGGAATGATTCCACTACTGTAGATACTAGCTATACATACTAGCTATAGATACTAGCTATAGGAATGATTCCACTACTGTAGATACTAGCTATACATACTAGCTATAGATACTAGCTATACATACTAGCTATAGATACTAGCTATAGGAATGATTCCACTACTGTAGATACTAGCTATACATACTAGCTATAGATACTAGCTATAGGAATGATTCCAATACTGTAGATACTAGCTATACATACTAGCTATAGATACTAGCTATAGGAATGATTCCAATACTGTAGATACTAGCTATACATACTAGCTATAGATACTAGCTATAGGAATGATTCCACTACTGTAGATACTAGCTATACATACTAGCTATAGATACTAGCTATAGAATGATTCCACTACTGTAGATACTAGCTATACATACTAGCTATAGATACTAGCTATACATACTAGCTATAGATACTAGCTATAGGAATGATTCCACTACTGTAGATACTAGCTATACATACTAGCTATAGATACTAGCTATAGGAATGATTCCACTACTGTAGATACTAGCTATACATACTAGCTATAGATACTAGCTATACATACTAGCTATAGATACTAGCTATAGGAATGATTCCACTACTGTAGATACTAGCTATACATACTAGCTATAGATACTAGCTATAGGAATGATTCCACTACTGTAGATACTAGCTATACATACTAGCTATAGATACTAGCTATAGGAATGATTCCACTACTGTAGATACTAGCTATACATACTAGCTATAGATACTAGCTATAGGAATGATTCCACTACTGTAGATACTAGCTATACATACTAGCTATAGATACTAGCTATAGGAATGATTCCAATACTGTAGATACTAGCTATACATACTAGCTATAGATACTAGCTATAGGAATGATTCCAATACTGTAGATACTAGCTATACATACTAGCTATAGATACTAGCTATAGGAATGATTCCACTACTGTAGATACTAGCTATACATACTAGCTATAGATACTAGCTATAGGAATGATTCCACTACTGTAGATACTAGCTATACATACTAGCTATAGATACTAGCTATACATACTAGCTATAGATACTAGCTATAGGAATGATTCCACTACTGTAGATACTAGCTATACATACTAGCTATAGATACTAGCTATAGGAATGATTCCACTACTGTAGATACTAGCTATACATACTAGCTATAGATACTAGCTATAGGAATGATTCCACTACTGTAGATACTAGCTATACATACTAGCTATAGATACTAGCTATAGGAATGATTCCACTACTGTAGATACTAGCTATACATACTAGCTATAGATACTAGCTATAGGAATGATTCCAATACTGTAGATACTAGCTATACATACTAGCTATAGATACTAGCTATAGGAATGATTCCACTACTGTAGATACTAGCTATACATACTAGCTATAGATACTAGCTATAGGAATGATTCCACTACTGTAGATACTAGCTATACATACTAGCTATAGATACTAGCTATACATACTAGCTATAGATACTAGCTATAGGAATGATTCCACTACTGTAGATACTAGCTATACATACTAGCTATAGATACTAGCTATAGGAATGATTCCACTACTGTAGATACTAGCTATACATACTAGCTATAGATACTAGCTATACATACTAGCTATAGATACTAGCTATAGGAATGATTCCACTACTGTAGATACTAGCTATACATACTAGCTATAGATACTAGCTATAGGAATGATTCCAATACTGTAGATACTAGCTATACATACTAGCTATAGATACTAGCTATAGGAATGATTCCACTACTGTAGATACTAGCTATACATACTAGCTATAGATACTAGCTATAGGAATGATTCCACTACTGTAGATACTAGCTATACATACTAGCTATAGATACTAGCTATACATACTAGCTATAGATACGAGCTATAGGAATGATTCCACTACTGTAGATACTAGCTATACATACTAGCTATAGATACTAGCTATAGGAATGATTCCACTACTGTAGATACTAGCTATACATACTAGCTATAGATACTAGCTATACATACTAGCTATAGATACTAGCTATAGGAATGATTCCACTACTGTAGATACTAGCTATACATACTAGCTATAGATACTAGCTATAGGAATGATTCCACTACTGTAGATACTAGCTATACATACTAGCTATAGATACTAGCTATAGGAATGATTCCACTACTGTAGATACTAGCTATACATACTAGCTATAGATACTAGCTATAGGAATGATTCCACTACTGTAGATACTAGCTATACATACTAGCTATAGATACTAGCTATAGGAATGATTCCAATACTGTAGATACTAGCTATACATACTAGCTATAGATACTAGCTATAGGAATGATTCAATACTGTAGATACTAGCTATACATACTAGCTATAGATAATAGCTATAGGAATGATTCCACTACTGTAGATACTAGCTATACATACTAGCTATAGATACTAGCTATAGGAATGATTCCACTACTGTAGATACTAGCTATACATACTAGCTATAGATACTAGCTATAGGAATGATTCCACTACTGTAGATACTAGCTATACATACTAGCTATAGATACTAGCTATAGGAATGATTCCACTACTGTAGATACTAGCTATAGATACTAGCTATAGGAATGATTCCACTACTGTAGATTCTAGCTATACATACTAGCTATAGATACTAGCTATAGGAATGATTCCAATACTGTAGATACTAGCTATACATACTAGCTATAGATACTAGCTATAGGAATGATTCCAATACTGTAGATACTAGCTATACATACTAGCTATAGATACTAGCTATAGGAATGATTCCACTACTGTAGATACTAGCTATACATACTAGCTATAGATACTAGCTATAGGAATGATTCCACTACTGTAGATACTAGCTATACATACTAGCTATAGATACTAGCTATACATACTAGCTATAGATACTAGCTATAGGAATGATTCCACTACTGTAGATACTAGCTATACATACTAGCTATAGATACTAGCTATAGGAATGATTCCACTACTGTAGATACTAGCTATACATACTAGCTATAGATACTAGCTATACATACTAGCTATAGATACTAGCTATAGGAATGATTCCACTACTGTAGATACTAGCTATACATACTAGCTATAGATACTAGCTATAGGAATGATTCCAATACTGTAGATACAAGCTATACATACTAGCTATAGATACTAGCTATAGGAATGATTCCAATACTGTAGATACTAGCTATACATACTAGCTATAGATACTAGCTATAGGAATGATTCCACTACTGTAGATACTAGCTATACATACTAGCTATAGATACTAGCTATAGGAATGATTCCACTACTGTAGATACTAGCTATACATACTAGCTATAGATACTAGCTATACATACTAGCTATAGATACTAGCTATAGGAATGATTCCACTACTGTAGATACTAGCTATACATACTAGCTATAGATACTAGCTATAGGAATGATTCCACTACTGTAGATACTAGCTATACATACTAGCTATAGATACTAGCTATACATACTAGCTATAGATACTAGCTATAGGAATGATTCCACTACTGTAGATACTAGCTATACATACTAGCTATAGATACTAGCTATAGGAATGATTCCACTACTGTAGATACTAGCTATACATACTAGCTATAGATACTAGCTATAGGAATGATTCCACTACTGTAGATACTAGCTATACATACTAGCTATAGATACTAGCTATAGGAATGATTCCACTACTGTAGATACTAGCTATACATACTAGCTATAGATACTAGCTATAGGAATGATTCCAATACTGTAGATACTAGCTATACATACTAGCTATAGATACTAGCTATAGGAATGATTCCAATACTGTAGATACTAGCTATACATACTAGCTATAGATACTAGCTATAGGAATGATTCCACTACTGTAGATACTAGCTATACATACTAGCTATAGATACTAGCTATAGGAATGATTCCACTACTGTAGATACTAGCTATACATACTAGCTATAGATACTAGCTATACATACTAGCTATAGATACTAGCTATAGGAATGATTCCACTACTGTAGATACTAGCTATACATACTAGCTATAGATACTAGCTATAGGAATGATTCCACTACTGTAGATACTAGCTATACATACTAGCTATAGATACTAGCTATAGGAATGATTCCACTACTGTAGATACTAGCTATACATACTAGCTATAGATACTAGCTATAGGAATGATTCCACTACTGTAGATACTAGCTATACATACTAGCTATAGATACTAGCTATAGGAATGATTCCAATACTGTAGATACTAGCTATACATACTAGCTATAGATACTAGCTATAGGAATGATTCCAATACTGTAGATACTAGCTATACATACTAGCTATAGATACTAGCTATAGGAATGATTCCACTACTGTAGATACTAGCTATACATACTAGCTATAGATACTAGCTATAGGAATGATTCCACTACTGTAGATACTAGCTATACATACTAGCTATAGATACTAGCTATACATACTAGCTATAGATACTAGCTATAGGAATGATTCCACTACTGTAGATACTAGCTATACATACTAGCTATAGATACTAGCTATAGGAATGATTCCACTACTGTAGATACTAGCTATACATACTAGCTATAGATACTAGCTATACATACTAGCTATAGATACTAGCTATAGGAATGATTCCACTACTGTAGATACTAGCTATACATACTAGCTATAGATACTAGCTATAGGAATGATTCCACTACTGTAGATACTAGCTATACATACTAGCTATAGATACTAGCTATAGGAATGATTCCACTACTGTAGATACTAGCTATACATACTAGCTATAGATACTAGCTATAGGAATGATTCCACTACTGTAGATACTAGCTATACATACTAGCTATAGATACTAGCTATACATACTAGCTATAGATACTAGCTATAGGAATGATTCCAATACTGTAGATACTAGCTATACATACTAGCTATAGATACTAGCTATAGGAATGATTCCACTACTGTAGATACTAGCTATACATACTAGCTATAGATACTAGCTATAGGAATGATTAGACTACTGTAGATACTAGCTATACATACTAGCTATAGATACTAGCTATAGGAATGATTCCACTACTGTAGATACTAGCTATACATACTAGCTATAGATACTAGCTATACATACTAGCTATAGATACTAGCTATAGGAATGATTCCACTACTGTAGATACTAGCTATACATACTAGCTATAGATACTAGCTATAGGAATGATTCCACTACTGTAGATACTAGCTATACATACTAGCTATATATACTAGCTATAGGAATGATTCCACTACTGTAGATACTAGCTATACATACTAGCTATAGATAATAGCTATACATACTAGCTATAGATACTAGCTATAGGAATGATGCCAATACTGTAGATACTAGCTATACATACTAGCTACAGATACTAGCTATAGGAATGATTCCACTACTGTAGATACTAGCTATACATACTAGCTATAGATACTAGCTATAGGAATGATTCCACTACTGTAGATACTAGCTATACATACTAGCTATAGATACTAGCTATAGGAATGATTCCACTACTGTAGATACTAGCTATACATACTAGCTATAGATACTAGCTATACATACTAGCTATATATACTAGCTATAGGAATGATTCCAATACTGTAGATACTAGCTATACATACTAGCTATAGATACTAGCTATAGGAATGATTCCAATACTGTAGATACTAGCTATACATACTAGCTATAGATACTAGCTATAGGAATGATTCCACTACTGTAGATACTAGCTATACATACTAGCTATACATACTAGCTATAGGAATGATTCCACTACTGTAGATACTAGCTATACATACTAGCTATAGATACTAGCTATAGGAATGATTTCAATACTGTAGATACTATCTATACATACTACCTATACATACTAGCTATAGATACTAGCTGTGGATACTAGCTATAGATACTAGCTGTAGATACTAGCTATACATACTAGCTATAGATACTAGCTATAGATACTAGCTATAGATACTAGCTATACATACTAGCTATAGATACTAGCTGTGGATACTAGCTATACATACTAGCTGTGGATACTAGCTATAGATACTAGCTGTAGATACTAGCTATACATACTAGCTGTAGATACTAGCTGTAGATACTAGCTATAGATACTAGCTATAGATACTAGCTGTAGATACTAGCTATAGATACTAGCTATAGGAATTTTTCCAATTCTGTAGATAGTACCTATATATACTAGCTATACATACTAGCTATACATACTAGCTATAGATACTAGCTGTAGATACTACCTATAGATACTAGCTGTAGATACTAGCTATATTTACTAGCTATATTTGTCCTTCTGTAGCTCAGTTGGTAGAGCATGGCGCTTGTAACGCCAGGGTAGTGGGTTCGATCCCCGGGACCACCCATACGTAGAATGTATGCACACATGACTGTAAGTCGCTTTGGATAAAAGCGTCTGCTAAATGGCATATATTATTATTATTATTATATTACTAGCTATAGATACTAGCTATAGGAATGATTCCAATACTGTAGATACTAGCTATATATACTAGCTATAGATACTATTTATACATACTAGCTATAGATAATAGCTATAGATAATACCTATAGATACTAGCTATAGGAATGATTCCAATACTGTAGATACTAGCTATATATACTAGCTATATGAATTATTCCAATACTGTGATACTAGCTATACATACTAGCTATACATACTAGTTATACATACTAGCTATAGATAATACCTATAGATACTAGCTATAGATACTAGCTATAGATACTAGCTATAGATACTAGCTATATTTACTAGCTATAGATACTAGCTATCGTCATAGGATTCCACCTTTCCAACAAGTCAATTCGTAAAATTTCTGCCCTACTAGAGCTGCCCCGGTCGACTATAAGTACTGTTATTTTGAAGTGGAAATGTCTAGGAGCAACAACGGCTCAGCCGCGAAGTGGTAAGCCACACAAACTCACAGAACGGGACAACCGAGTGCTGAAGCATTTTTTCTGGGGGGGGGGATTTTATTCCTAAATCCCCTCTAGTCTTCTCTCAGAATGTGATATTGTTCCTTACAGGCCTAATAGCCATGTGAGTTAGCAGGAAAAAGTCTCTTTCTGAATGAGTCCGGGTAAGTAAACAGAGAGCCATTGAACACAGCTAAGCCAGTCAGTCTAATGTTGTTTACTGGAACCCTGCCAGGCTGCAACTGGCTGAATCAAGCACATGATGGAGCAGGGAGTGCAGTGGGCATGGTCGGCCGGTTTCCCCCACTGAGAAGGCCCCCACTGGGGAGAGACGCATGAGGTGAGGTGGTGCATGGGTGGATTGGTTAGACACACACGATCGCACACGCAAACAACCCAGACCAATAACAAATCTGTTAAGCCACTCAAAACTGCTATTTTAATAAATTAATAAATCCAATATTTAGTTCTACAGTTTAGTTATCCTCTTCTCCCTCTCCCCTCACCTCTCTCCTCTTCTCACCCCTCTCTTCCCTTACCCCTCACCCCTATTCCCTCACCTTTGACCTCTCACCTCTCTCCCCTCTCCTCTTACCCTTCTTCTCTCACCTCTCTCCCTTCACCCCTCTCCACTCACCCCTCACTCTCTCACCAATCACCCCTCACCTCTCACCCAATACCTATCACTCATCACCCTCACCTTCACCCCTCTCCCCCTCACATGATATTGTTGAAAGGGAAAGGGGGATACCGAGTCAGTTATACAACTGAATGCCTACAACTGAAATGTGTCTTCCGCATTTCACCCAACCTCTCTGAATCAGAGATGTGCGGGGGCTGCCTTAATCGACATCCACGTCTTCGGCGCCCGGGGAACAGTGGGTGAAGTGGCTACTTCAACTTGGAAAGAGACTTCTGCAAGTCTGAGCGGAAAAAATACATCATTATGAAACAGAGATATGAACCATCAAGGCTATATTCTAGACCACCCATCAGAGCTACTGGATATCTAATTGTCATGCAGGTGAAAGAGGACCCAAAAGCGACTTGGCGAAAACAGAGTCTTTAATCCAGTAAAGTAAATACAATCAAAAAAACACAACTTTCACTCGAAATGACGAGGACAAACTGGAGACTCGATCTTGAACAGCAGGTGAACAGCAGGTTGCCTCGGGAAGGCACTTGAACCAGACAGACTCAGACACCTGCTCACCACGCAGCATCTGAGGAAAACACGACACGACAGGGCGATACACAAACACAGCACGGTGAATTCAAGACAAGGAACCGACAGGGCAGAAACGAATAACAAGGAGAGAAATAGGGACTCTAATCAGGGAAAAGGATCGGGAACAGGTGTGGGAAGACTAAATGATTGATTAGGGGAATAGGAACAGCTGGGAGCAGGAACGGAACGATAGAGAGAAGAGAGAGCGGGAGAGTGAGAGAGGGAGGGGGAGAGAGAGGGATAGAAAGAGGGAAAGAACCTAATAAGACCAGCAGAGGGAAACGAATAGAAGGAAGCACAGGGACAAGACAAGATAATAAATGACAAAACATGACACTAATGGGAGAATTTCTGAGATTTAACCCTCATTTGCTCATGCTCTACTTCTTCCAAATAGGATATGCTTGAAGAAGTACTGTACTTCCCTTTAATTATTACAACACTGACTCTGGTCCGGAGGGGTAAGAATGAACTTACCTTTAATTATTACAGTACTGACTCTGGTCCGGAGGGGTAAGAAGGAACTTACCTTTAGTTATTACAGTACTGACTCTGGTCCGGAGGGGTAAGAAGGAACTTACCTTTAATTATTACAGTACTGACTCTGGTCCGGAGGGGTAAGAAGGAACTTACCTTTAATTATTACAGTACTGACTCTGGTCCGGAGGGGTAAGAAGGAACTTACCTTTAATTATTACAGTACTGACTCTGTTCCGGAGGGGTAAGAAGGAACTTACCATTAATTATTACAGTACTGACTCTGGTCCGGAGGGGTAAGAAGGAACTTACCTTTAATTATTACAGTACTGACTCTGGTCCGGAGGGGTAAGAAGGAACTTACCTTTAATTATTACAGTACTGACTCTGGTCCGGAGGGGTAGAAAGGAAAGAGTCTGTATGATGGAGGAAGTGAGAATACCACATCACATCGTCTGATCATGGTATTCCTTGATACCATGCTGCTAACACGTTTTAAATGACAAAGTCTCTCCCATTCTCTCTCACTCAATTCAATGGACTTTATTGGCATGGGAAACATATGTTGACATTGCCAAAGCAAGTGAAATGGGTAAACAAAAGTGAAATAAACAATAAAAAGTTAACACTAAATATGACACTCACACAAGTTCCAAAAGAATAAAGACATTTAAAATGTCACATTATGTCTATATACAGTGTTGTAGCGATGTGAATTGTGTGAATTCATGGTTGGTGAATGGACCCCAGACATCACAACCGTAAAGGACAATGTGGTCTATAACTGTTTCAAGTATTTTTAGCCAGATCCTAATTTGTATGTTCCTTTTGATGGCATAAAACACCCTTCTTGCCTTGTCTCTCAGATCGTTCACAGCTTTGTGGAAGTAACTTGTGGAGCTGATGTTGAGGCCAAGGTATGTATAGTTTTTTGTGTGCTCAAGGACAAAGGTGTCCAGCTGGAATTTGCATTTTGTGGTCCTGGCAACTGGACCGTTTTTTGGGACACCGCTATTTTTGTCTTACTGAGATTTACTGTCAGGGCCCAGGTCTTACAGAATCTGTTTGGAAGAGCTAGGTGCTGCTGTAGGCCCTCCTTGGTTGTGGACAGAAGGACCAGATCTATATATTTTATCATGTCATCGAGGATACCATCAACACCACATGCCTTTTGGAATTGGAGGGTTTGTATTTTGTCCTATAGTTCATTCAATGTATTTGAAGAATCCAGTGGGTTCTGGTAGTCTGTATCGTTGATTCTAAGATTTGTAATTGATCATGTATATATTTTTGCTGTTTGTTCTTTGTTATAGAGCCAAAATGTTTGGAGAAGTGGTTTATCCACACCTTCGTTTTGGAACGATAACTCTTGTTTGTTTAGTGTTTTCCAATTTTCCCAGAAGTCGGTAGATTCCATTGATTTTTCAATTACATTGAGCTGATTTCTGATGTGCTGTTCCTTCTTTTTCCGTGGTGTATTTCTGTATTGTTTTAGTGATTCACCATAGTGAAGGTGTAGACTCAGGTTTTCTGGGTTTCTATGGTTTTGCTTGGACAAACCATTTGTCATTGTTTTAATTTTCTTAGGTTGACTGCTTGACATTTTTAGATTTGATGGGGAAGCTGAGAGGTCAAATATGCTGTTTAGGTTTTCTACTGCCAAGTTTACACCTTCACTATTACAGTGAAATGTTTGTCCAGGAAGTTGTCTGAAAGGGATTGAATTTGTTGTTGCCTAATTGTTTTTTGGTAGGTTTCTACACTACTTTCCTTCCATCTATAGCATTTCGTAATACTGTTCAGTTCCTTTGTCGTTGATGCCTCAATGCTCTGTTCAGGTATGCTGTGATTTTGCTGTGACCTGATAGGGGTGTCAGTGGGATGACTGTGAACGCTCTGAGAGACTCTGGGTTGAGGTCAGTGATAAAGTAGTCTACAGTACTACTGCCAGGGGATGAGCTGTAGGTGTACCTACCGTAGGAGTCTCCTCGATCCTACCATTGACTATGTACAGACCCAGTGTGTTACAGAGCTGTAGGTGTACCTACCGTAGGAGTCTCCTCGATCCTACCATTGACTATGTACAGACCCAGTGTGTTACAGAGCTGTAGGTGTACCTACCGTAGGAGTCTCCTCGATCCTACCATTGACTATGTACAGACCCAGTGTGTTACAGAGCTGTAGGTGTACCTACCGTAGGAGTCTCCTCGATCCTACCATTGACTATGTACAGACCCAGTGTGTTACATAGCTGTAGGTGTACCGTAGGAGTCTCCTCGAAGCCTACCATTGACTATGTACAGACCCAGCGTGTAACAGAGCTGTAGGTGTACCTAACATAAGAGTCTCCTCGATCCTTCCATTGACTATGTACAGACCCAGTGTGTTACAGAGCTGTAGGTGTACCTACCATAGACTAAGTACAGACCCAGTGTGTTACAGAGCTGTAGGTGTACCTACCATAGACTAAGTACATACCCAGTGTGTTACAGAGCTGTAGGTGTACCTACCATAGACTAAGTACATACCCAGTGTGTTACAGAGCTGTAGGTGTACCTACCATAGACTAAGTACAGACCCAGTGTGTTACAGAGCTGTAGGTGTACCTACCATAGACTAAGTACATACCCAGTGTGTTACAGAGCTGTAGGTATACCTACCATAGACTATGTACATACCCAGTGTGTTACAGAGCTGTAGGTGTACCTACCGTAGGAGTCTCCTCGATCCTACCATTGACTATGTACAGACCCAGTGTGTTACAGAGCTGTAGGTGTACCTACCGTAGGAGTCTCCTCGAAGCCTACCATTGACTATGTACAGACCCAGCGTGTAACAGAGCTGTAGGTGTACCTAACATAAGAGTCTCCTCGATCCTTCCATTGACTATGTACAGACCCAGTGTGTAACAGAGCTGTAGGTGTACCTACCATAAGAGTCTCCTCGATCCTTCCATTGACTATGTACAGACCCAGTGTGTTACAGAGCTGTAGGTGTACCTACCATAGACTAAGTACAGACCCAGTGTGTTACAGAGCTGTAGGTGTACCTACCATAGACTATGTACAGACCCAGTGTGTTACAGAGCTGTAGGTGTACCTACCATAGACTATGTACAGACCCAGTGTGTTACAGAGCTGTAGGTGTACCTACCATAGACTAAGTACAGACCCAGTGTGTTACAGAGCTGTAGGTGTACCTACCATAGACTAAGTACATACCCAGTGTGTAACAGAGCTGTAGGTGTACCTACCATAAGAGTCTCCTCGATCCTTCCATTGACTATGTACAGACCCAGTGTGTTACAGAGCTGTAGGTGTACCTACCATAGACTAAGTACAGACCCAGTGTGTTACAGAGCTGTAGGTGTACCTACCATAGACTATGTACAGACCCAGTGTGTTACAGAGCTGTAGGTGTCCTTCCATTGACTATGTACAGACCCAGTGTGTTACAGAGCTGTAGGTGTACCTACCATAGACTAAGTAGTCCCAGTGTGTTACAGAGCTGTAGGTGTACCTACCATAGACTATGTACAGACCCAGTGTGTTACAGAGCTGTAGGTGTACCTACCATAGACTAAGTACAGACCCAGTGTGTTACAGAGCTGTAGGTGTACCTACCATAGACTATGTACAGACCCAGTGTGTTACAGAGCTGTAGGTGTACCTACCATAGACTAAGTACAGACCCAGTGTGTTACAGAGTTGTAGGTGTACCTACCTGTCATGCAGGTGAAAGAGGACCCAAAAGCGACTTTGCGAAAACAGAGTCTTTAATCCAGTAAAGTAAATACAATAGAAAAAACACAACTTTCCCAAAAGACGAGGACAAACTGGAGACTCGATCTTGAACAGCAGGTGAACAGCAGGTTGCCTCGAAGGCCTTGAACCAAACAGACTCAGACACCTGCTCACCACGCAGCATCTGAGGAAAACAGAGCTGACAGGTGTACACAAACACAGCACGGTGAATTCTTGACAAGAACCCAGGGCAGTGTAACAGAGAGAAATAGGGACTCTAATCAGGGAAAAGGATCGGGAACAGGTGTGGGAAGACTAAATGATTGATTAGGGGAATAGGAACAGCTGGGAGCAGGAACGGAACGATAGAGAGAAGACAGACGGGAGAGTGTTACAGGGAGGGGGAGGTGTACCTACCAAAGAGGGAAAGAACCTAATAAGACCAGCAGAGGGAAACGAATAGAAAGAGAAGAACAGGGACAAGGCATGATAATCAATGACAAAACATGACACTACCATAGACTAAGTACATACCCAGTGTGTTAAAGAGCAGTAGGTGTACCTACCATAGACTATGTACATACCCAGTGTGTTACAGAGCTGTAGGTGTACCTACCATAGACTAAGTACAGACCCAGTGTGTTACAGAGCTGTAGGTGTACCTACCATAGACTAAGTACATACCCAGTGTGTTACAGAGCTGTAGGTGTACCTACCATAGACTAAGTACATACCCAGTGTGTTACAGAGCTGTAGGTATACCTACCATAGACTAAGTACAGACCCAGTGTGTTACAGAGCTGTAGGTGTACCTACCATAGACTAAGTACAGACCCAGTGTGTTACAGAGCTGTAGGTGTACCTACCATAGACTAAGTACATACCCAGTGTGTTACAGAGCTGTAGGTGTACCTACCATAGACTAAGTACATACCCAGTGTGTTACAGAGCTGTAGGTATACCTACCATAGACTAAGTACATACCCAGTGTGTTACAGAGCTGTAGGTGTACCTACCATAGACTAAGTACATACCCAGTGTGTTACAGAGCTGTAGGTATACCTACCATAGACTAAGTACAGACCCAGTGTGTTACAGAGCTGTAGGTGTACCTACCATAGACTAAGTACAGACCCAGTGTGTTACAGAGCTGTAGGCGTACCTACCATAGACTAAGTACAGACCCAGTGTGTTACAGAGTTGTAGGTGTACCTACCATAGACTAAGTACATACCCAGTGTACATAGTCAAGCTACAGGAGGTGTGACCCGTTTTGTCATATTTGTGTCTGGAGGGGCATATTTGGGAAGGAATACTGTAACCTCAAGGTAGGTGTTTGTCCCCCTGTGTGCTGAGGGTGTCAGGATCTTGTCCAGTTCTGGCATTTAGGTCGCCACAGACTAGTACGTGACCCTGGGCCTGGAAATTGTTGATCTCCCCCTCTAGGATGGAGGAGCTGTCCTCATTAAAGTATATGGATTCTATTGGGGGGATATAGGCACACATGAGGACATTTTTCTCTGTTAATTCATTTCTAGCCAGGTGTAAAATGTTCCTGTTTTGACTAATTTAATAAAGTGGGTTAGGTCTGCCAAAATAGCATACCCCCTAAGTCTCTTCCATGTTTCACACCTGGTAGTTTGGTGGATGGGACTACCAGCTCTCTGTAACCTAGAGGAAAACCAGTGGGTCCATCTCCTCTATACCATGTTTCTTGAAGGATGACAATGTCTGTATTTCTGATTTCTTTGCTGAAGTCTGGGTCCCTGCTCTTTAGGCCAAAGGAAGATGACCTCAGACCATGTATATATTCCAGGATGAGATAGAGACTCTCTCTCTCTCCATTCTCTCAATTCTATCCAGAACCTCAAGGGGTTGCACCCTCTGTGGAAATGGTTCTACATAGAATCCCAAAATGTTCTAACTGGAACCAAAAAGGGTTCTTCAAAGGGGTTCTCCTATGGTGGCAGCATAATAATACTTTTTGGTTACAGGTCAACCCTTTTTTGGTTCTAGGTATAACCTTTTTGGGATCTATGTAGAACCCTTCCCACAGAGGGTTCCACATGAAACCACAAAAGGTTCTACCTGGAACCAAAAAAGGGTTGACCTATGAGGACAAAACCCTTTTTTTGTGAAGGGCAAGGAGGAAATGAAGAAAGCTCTTCATCTCTCTCTTGTTAGATTTGTCAGAATTATACAGAAAGGCTGAAAGTTGTTGACTGGACTGGGAATAACGCCTTAACTAGGGTTTAGATTTTTCCCTGTTCAGGTCACATGGTCGAGAATAAATCCTGGTCCTAGTCACTGAGACCGATAGCTGTACAGAGTAATCCTTCAATGAATGTGGACAGTTTTTTTTTAATTGAACGCAGCAATTGTAAGTCCATTGCTCTGGAGCATGTGTCTGTCTACTTAATGAGTTAAATGTGTTACCACAGAGAGAAGCAGGGCGTCACTGAGGGTGGTGGGTGGTCACTCAGCCTAGCAGCTAGCTGGATCTCTCTCTCTCTCTCCCTGGGTGGCAGACAGACAAGGAATGGCTCTTGTTTTTTCGGATTTGATCAATGTCTCAAATGAGCTGTGAAATCTCTCCAACTATTTACACTTGCCCCTCTCTCTCTCTCTCTCTCTCTCTCTCTCTCTCTCTCTCTCTCTCTCTCTCTCTCTCTCTCTCTCTCTCTCTCTCCCTCTCTTCTCTTTCTCTTTCTCTTTCTCTTTCTCTTTCTCTTTCTCTCTCTCTCTCTCTCTCTCTCTCTCTCTCTCTCTCTCTCTCTCTCTCTCTCTCTCTCTCTCTCTCTCTCTCTCTCCCTCTCTTTCTCTTTCTCTTTTCTTTCTCTTTCTCTTTCTCTTTCTCTTTCAATTCAATTCAATTCAAGGGCTTTATTGGCATGGGAAACATGTGTTAACATTGCCAAAACAAGTGAGGTAGACAACATACAAAGTGAATATATAAAGTGAAAAACAACAACAATTAACAGTAAACATTACACATACAGAAGTTTAAAAACAGTAAAGACATTACAAATGTCATATTATATATATATATACAATGTACAAATAGTTAAAGGACACAAGATAAAATGAATAAGCATAAATATGGGTTGTATTTACAATGGTGTTTGTTCTTCACTGGTTGCCCTTTTCTCGTGGAAACAGGTCACAAATCTTGCTGCTGTGATGGCACACTGGAATTTCACCCAAAAGATATGGGAGTTTTTCAAAATTGGATTTGTTTTCGAATTCTTTGTGGATCTGTGTAATCTGGGGGAAATATGTCTCTCTAATATGGTCATACATTGGGCAGGAGGTTAGGAAGTTTCCACCTCATTTTGTGGGCAGTGAGCACATAGCCTGTCTTCTCTTGAGAGCCATGTCTGCCTACGGCGGCCTTTCTCAATAGCAAGGCTATGCTCACTGAGTCTGTACATAGTCAACGCTTTCCTTAATTTTGGGTTAGTCACAGTGGTCAGGTATTCTGCCGCTGTGTACTCTCTGTGTAGGTCCAAATAGCATTCTAGTTTGCTCAGTTTTTTTGTTAATTCTTTCCAATGTGTTAAGTGATTATCTTTTTGTTTTCTCATGATTTGGTTGGGTCTAATTGTGCTGTTGTCCTGGGGCTCTGTAGGGTGTGTTTGTGTTTGTGAACAGAGCCCCAGGACCAGCTTGCTTAGGGGACTCTTCTCCAGGTTCATCTCTCTGTAGGTGATGGCTTTGTTATGGAAGGTTTGTGAATCGCTTCCTTTTAGGTGGTTGTAGAATTTAACGGCTCTTTTCTGGATTTTGATAATTAGTGGGTATCGGCCTAATTCTGCTCTGCATGCATTATTTGGTGTTTTACGTTGTACACGGAGGATATTGTTGCAGAATTCTGCGTGCAGAGTCTCAATTTGGTGTTTGTCCCATTTTGTGAAGTCTTGGTTGGTGAGCGGACCCCAGACCTCACAACCATAAAGGGCAATGGGCTCTATGACTGATTCAAGTATTTTTAGCCAAATCCTAATTGGTATGTTGAAATTTATGTTTCTTTTGATGGCATAGAATGCCCTTCTTGCCTTGTCTCTCAGATCGTTCACAGCTTTGTGGAAGTTACCTGTGGCGCTGATGTTTAGGCCAAGGTATGTATAGTTTTTTGTGTGCTCTAGGGCAACAGTGTCTAGATGGAATTTGTATTTGTGGTCCTGGTGACTGGACCTTTTTTGGAACACCATTATTTTGTTCTTACTGAGATTTACTGTCAGGGCCCAGGTCTGACAGAATCTGTGCATAAAATCTAGGTGCTGCTGTAGGCCCTCCTTGGTTGGTGACAGAAGCACCAGATCATCAGCAAACAGCAGACATTTGACTTCGGATTCTAGCAGGGGGAGGCCGGGTGCTGCAGACTTTTCTAGTGCCCACGCCAATTCGTTGATATATATGTTGAAGAGGGTGGGGCTTAAGCTGCATCCCTGTCTAACCCCACGACCCTGTGTGAAGAAATGTGTGTGTTTTTTACCAATTTTAACCGCACACTTGTTGTTTGTGTACATGGATTTTATAATGTCGTATGTTTTACCCCCAACACCACTTTCCATCAGTTTGTATAGCAGACCCTCATGCCAGATTGAGTCGAAGGCTTTTTTGAAATCAACAAAGCATGATAAGACTTTGCCTTTGTTTTGGTTTGTTTGGTTGTCAATTAGGGTGTGCAGGGTGAATACATGGTCTGTTGTATGGTACTTTGGTAAAAAGCCAATTTGACATTTGCTCAGTACATTGTTTTCATTGAGGAAATGTACGAGTCTGCTGTTAATAATAATGCAGAGGATTTTCCCAAGGTTACTGTTGACACATATTCCACGGAAGTTATTGGGGTCAAATTTGTCTCCACTTTTGTGGATTGGGGTGATCAGTCCTTTGTTCCAAATATTGGGGAAGGTGCCAGAGCTAAGTATGATGTTAAAGAGTTTTAGTATAGCCAATTGGAATTTGTTGTCTGTATATTTGATCATTTCATTGAGGATACCATCGACACCACAGGCCTTTTTGGGTTGAAGGGTTTTTATTTTGTCCTGTAACTCATTCAATGTAATTGGAGAATCCAGTGGGTTCTGGTAGTCTTTAATAGTTGATTCTAAGATCTGTATTTGATCATGTATATGTTTTTGCTCTTTGTTCTTTGTTATAAAACCAAAAAGATTGGAGAAGTGGTTTACCCATACATCTCCATTTTGGATAGATAATTCTTCGTGTTGTTGTTTGTTTAGTGTTTTCCAATTTTCCCAGAAGTGGTTAGAGTCTATGGATTCTTCAATTTGCATTGAGCTGATTTCTGACATGCTGTTCCTTCTTTTTCCGTAGTGTATTTCAATATTGTTTTAGTGATTCACCATAGTGAAGGCGTAGACTCAGGTTTTCCGGGTCTCTATGTTTTTGGTTGGACAGGTTTCTCAATTTCTTTCTTAGATTTTTGCATTCTTCATCAAACCATTTGTCATTATTGTTAATTTTCTTCGGTTTTCTATTTGAGATTTTTAGATTTGATAGGGAAGCTGAGAGGTCAAATATACTGTTAAGATTTTCTACTGCCAGGTTTACACCTTCACTATTACAGTGGAACGTTTTACCCAGGAAATTGTCTAAAAGGGATTGAATTTGTTGTTGCCTAATTGTTTTTTGGTAGGTTTCCAAACTGCATTCCTTCCATCTATAGCATTTCTTAATGTTACTCAGTTCCTTTGGCTTTGATGCCTCATGATTGTGTATTGCTCTGTTTAAGTAGACTGTGATTTTGCTGTGGTCTGATAGGGGTGTCAGTGGGCTGACTGAACGCTCTGAGAGATTCTGGGTTGAGGTCAGTGATAAAGTAGTCTACAGTACTACTGCCAAGAGATGAGCTATAGGTGTACCTACCATAGGAGTCCCCTCGAAGCCTACCATTGACTATGTACATACCCAGCGTGCGACAGAGCTGCAGGAGTTGTGACCCGTTTTTGTTGATTATGTTGTCATAGTTGTGCCTAGGGGGGCATATGGGGAGGGGATGCTGTCACCTCCAGGCAGATGTTTGTCCCCCTGTGTGCTGAGGGTGTCAGGTTCTTGTCCGGTTCTGGCATTTAGGTCGCCACAGACTAGTACATGTCCCTGGGCCTGGAAATTATTGATTTCGCCCTCCAGGATGGAGAAGCTGTCTTCATTAAAATATGGGGATTCTAGTGGGGGGATATAGGTAGCACACAGGAGGACATTTTTCTCTGTTAGGATAATTTCCTTTTGAATTTCTAGCCAAATGTAGAATGTTCCTGTTTTGATTAATTTAATGGAGTGATTTAGGTCTGCTCTATACCAAATTAGCATACCCCCTGAGTCCCTTCCCTGTTTCACACCTGGTAGTTTGGTGGATGGGACTACCAGCTCTCTGTAACCTAGAGGGCAACCAGTGGGTCTGTCTCCTCTATACCAGGTTTCTTGCAGGATGACAATGTCTGCGTTACCGATTTCTTTGGTGAAGTCCGGGTTTCTGCTCTTCAGGCCAAAGGCAGATGACCTCAGTCCTTGGATATTCCAGGATGATATAGTGAATGCTTTTTGTTCCATAGAGTGTCCAATGTTGTTGGTCGTGTTTTGGCCTCAGGCCAGTAAGTGTGAGCAGAGCCTGCTGAGCATCTGGTACATGCCATTGGCTTGAGCGAGTGTGAGAGTGGGGGTTGGGACTGTTTGCCCGCTCACTACCTGGGCGTATGTGTGGCTTCCATGTTGAGGCCCTCTTTGCGGGGGTGGGGTACATGGGGTGGGCAGGAGTGACATAGGTCTCATCTGAGGGGGCCTAAATGGGGTGTGGGCATGGTTGACGTGGGGGGGTGTTGATTGGTTGGGGTGGGGGTGTGGATGTGTCTGGGTGTGCAGTGGTCTGGATGTAATTCCTCTTGGCGTGGGTCCTCTATGTGTAGGTCCGGGGGGGGGGGTCCTGCAGGTCTGGGAGGGTGTCTCGCCGGTCTGGGTGGGGTGTCTATTGATCTGTTGCTCCTGTGTGAAGTGTTGGGGATACGTTTGAGAGCGATGTCCTTTCGAGTTCGTGCAAAGGTGGGCACTACTGACAGACAACAAGACAGTTACTACTGACAGCCAACAAGACAGTTACTACTGACAGACAACAAGACAGTTACTACTGACAGACAACAAGACAGTTAATACAGACAGACAACAAGACAGTTACTACTGACAGACAACAAGACAGTTAATACAGACAGACAACAAGACAGTTAATACTGACAGACAACAAGACAGTTACTACTGACAGACAACAAGACAGTTACTACTGACAGCCAACAAGACAGTTACTACTGACAGACAACAAGACAGTTACTACTGACAGACAACAAGACAGTTACTACAGACAGACAAGACACTTACTACTGACAGACAACAAGACAGTTACTACTGACAGACAACAAGACAGTTACTACTGACAGACAACAAGACAGTTACTACTGACAGACAACAAGACAGTTAATACAGACAGACAACAAGACAGTTACTACAGACAGACAAGACATGTACTACTGACAGACAACAAAACAGTTAATACAGACAGACAACAAGACAGTTACTACTGACAGACAACAAGACAGTTACTACTGACAGACAACAAGACGGTTAATACAGACAGACAAGACAGTTACTACTGACAGACAACAAGACAGTTACTACTGACAGACAACAAGACGGTTAATACAGACAGACAAGACAGTTACTACTGACAGACAACAAGACGGTTAATACAGACAGACAAGACAGTTACTACTGACAGACAACAAGACAGTTACTACTGACAGACAACAAGACAGTTACTACTGACAAAGACAGTTACTACAGACAGACAACAAGACAGGCAATACAGACAGACAACAAGACAGTTACTACTGACAGACAACAAGACAGTTACTACTGACAGACAACAAGACCGATCAATGGTAAACCAGCCTACCATATGACCCATCTTGATAGTAACAATAAGCTTTAAGTCTCTCGTTAAAATAACAACTAACCATGAGTGAATGTGACATTGTGCTCACTGTAATGGTTGTCAGTCGTGTCGGTGAGCCACAGGGTAGCCCGTCTCTGACCTTACCACACCGTTAGAGGTCAGGGGCTGGGTTCCCCGGGTTCCTCCCAAAATGAATCAAGACAGGTCATCAGTATAGAAAGGAGGAGACAGACTACCCACACTCTCTCAATGTCTCTCCTTTTGGCCTGAAAAGAAAAGACAGCCAGAGGAAACACATTCTCCCTCTGTCTGTTGACTCTGTGTATATGATCCCCATGTTGCTTTTGGATGGGCCATAGAGGATCTCTCTGCTCCAGGGAAAAGAATCCAGATGTTGCCCATATTTCAGTAGGAGAGAGGGCATAGACATTGCCCATATTTCAGTAGGAGAGGGGGCATAGACATTGACCATATTTCAGTAGGAAAGGGGGCACAAACATTGGCCATATTTCAGTAGGAGCGGGGGCACAGACATTGGCCATATTTCAGTAGGAAAGGGGGCATAAACATTGCCCATATTTAAGTGGGAGAGGGGACATAGATATTATCCATATTTCAGTAGGAGAGGGGACATAGATATTATCCATATTTCAGTAGGAGAGGGGACATAGATATTACCCATATTTCAGTAGGAGAGGGGACATAGATATTACCCCCATTTCAGTAGGAGAGGGGGCATAGATGCTGCCAATATTTCATTGAGAAAGGGGCAGAGAGCAGCATTGTCTCCTCATTTCTGCCAGGGTTGCCCCCTCTAACATAAACTCCCTTTTTCAAGACCCGTAAAAATCCAAATAACTTCACAGATCTTCATTGTAAAGGGTTTAAACACTGAGGACTGCAGATGTGGCCAGGGCAATACATTTCAATGTCCATACTTTGAGACGCCTAAGACAACGCTATAGGGAAACAGGAAAGCCAGCTGATCGTCCTCGCAGCTGATCGATCTCCTCAGTGCTCAGACTGTCCACAATAGGCGGAGAGAGGCTGGACTGAGGGCTTGTAGGTCTGTTGTAAGGCAGGACCTCACCAGAGATCACCGGCAACAATGTCACCTTTGGGCACAAACCCACCGTCGCTGGACGAGATAGGACTGGCAAAAAGTGCTCTTCACAGACGGTTTGCGGTTTTGTCTCACCAGGGGTGATGGTCGGATTCGCGTATATCGTCAAAGTAATGAGCGTTACGCTGAGGCCTGTACTCTGGAGCAGGATCGATTTGGAGGGTTCGTCATGGCCTGGGGTGGTGTGTCACAGCATCATAGGACTGAGCTTGTTGTCATTAAAGGCAATCTCAACGCTGTGTGCTACAGGGAAGGTTACATCCTTCTCCCTCATGTGGTACCCTTCCTGCGGGCTCATCCTAACATGACCCTCCAGCATGACAATGCCACCAGCCATACTGCTTGTTCTGTGTGTGATTTCCTGCAAGACAGGAATGTCAGTGTTCTGCCATGACCAGCGAAGAGCACGGATCTCAGTCCCATTGAGCATGTCTGGGATCTGTTGGATCAGAGGGTGAGGGCTAGGGCCATTCCCCCAAGAAATGTCTGGGACCTGTTGGATCAGAGGGTGAGGGCTAGGGCCTTTCCCCCCCAGAAATGTCTGGGACCTGTTGGATCAGAGGGTGAGGGCTAGGGCCTTTCCCCCCCAGAAATGTCTGGGACCTGTTGGATCAGAGGGTGAGGGCTAGGGCCATTCCCCCAAGAAATGTCTGGGACCTGTTGGATCAGAGGGTGAGGGCTAGGGCCTTTCCCCCCCAGAAATGTCTGGGACCTGTTGGATCAGAGGGTGAGAGCTAGGGCCTTTCCCCCCCAGAAATGTCTGGGACCTGTTGGATCGGAGGGTGAGGGCTAGGGCCTTTCCCCCCCAGAAATGTCTGGGACCTGTTGGATCAGAGGGTGAGAGCTAGGGCCTTTCCCCCCCAGAAATGTCTGGGACCTGTTGGATCGGAGGGTGAGGGCTAGGGCCTTTCCCCCCCAGAAATGTCTGGGACCTGTTGGATCAGAGGGTGAGAGCTAGGGCCTTTCCCCCCCAGAAATGTCTGGAACCTGTTGGATCAGAGGGTGAGGGCTAGGGCCTTTCCCCCCCAGAAATGTCTGGAACCTGTTGGATCAGAGGGTGAGAGCTAGGGCCATTCCCCCCCAGACATGTCTGGGACCTGTTGGATCAGAGGGTGAGGGCTAGGGCCTTTCCCCCCCAGAAATGTCTGGAACCTGTTGGATCAGAGGGTGAGGGCTAGGGCCTTTCCCCCCCAGAAATGTCTGGGACCTGTTGGATCGGAGGGTGAGGGCTAGGGCCTTTCCCCCCCAGAAATGTCTGGAACCTGTTGGATCGGAGGGTGAGGGCTAGGGCCATTCCCCCCCAGAAATGTCTGGGACCTGTTGGATCAGAGGGTGAGGGCTAGGGCCATTCCCGACAGAAATGTCCAGGAACTTGCAGGTGTCTTGGTGGAATAGTGGGGTAACATGTCACAGCAAGAACTGGCAAATCTGGTGCAGTCCATGAGGAGATGCACTGCAGTACTTAATGCAGCTGGTGGCCACACCAGATACTGACTGTTACTTTTGATTTTGACCCCCCTTTGTTCAGGGACACATTATTCAATTTCTGTTAGTCACATGTCTTTGGAACTTGTTCAGTTTATGTCTCAGTTGTTAAATCTTGTTAAGTTCATACAAATATTTGCACTTGTTAAGTTTTCTGAAAATGAGCTCAGTTGACTGTGAGAGGACGGTTCCTTTCTTTCTGAATTTACACAATGGGAAAATTCTACTTTAAACATGAGGTGGGAATTGGTTGATATACAGCAATTTATCCAGTGCCATAGAGATGTTTAACCCCTTTGAACCCAAGGCCATTGTCTTGCTCATACAGTATCTACCTTTGTCATGCAAGTAATGCCAAACGGACAGACAACCATACCGTAGTATTCAAGTTTCACTAATAGATATGAGGCACTACAGTATATCACCTTAATATAATGACAATATTTTTCCATAAGATTCTGTTAGTTTGTTATTTCAGTGTTGTTATGATACAACTCATACCTAAATAAACACCTCCCTTTCAGAATAAGGTTATTTCTCAAAGCTCATTATCAACATCTGTAGCAGCCTGCCAGAGGGAAAATGTTATTAAAACAACAGTCAGAAATTCTTCAACCCTAAGACACTGAAAAAATAAACAAAGCAAGATGAGGTCAGCAAAGAAAAAGGGATGTTTTAACGCTTTACTGTGTGGTATTTCAGCAAATCTCCTCTCTCTGCATGTGGAAAATCTAAACAATTACTCAACAAAAAAGACCATGGACACAAAGTAAGTAAACCAAATGTAAATGCTCTTTGACTCCGTCGGAGGGTTGGAGGGGCTTGGGGGAATGGAGGATAATAAACAATACCCACACACCCTCCTTACGCTGAAAGGTCTATGACAAAAACAAATAGTCCTGGTCGTTGTAGGGTCCTAGCTGTATTAATGACTCCTGGTCCTGGTAGGGTCCTAGCTGTATTAATGACTCCTGGTCCTGGTAGGGTCCTAGCTGTATTAATGACTTCTGGTCCTGGTAGGGTCCTAGCTGTATTAATGACTCCTGGTCCTGGTAGGGTCCTAGCTGTATTAATGACTCCTGGTCCTGGTCGGGTCCTAGCTGTATTAATGACTTCTGGTCCTGGTAGGGTCCTAGCTGTATTAATGACTCCTGGTCCTGGTAGGGTCCTAGCTGTATTAATGACTCCTGGTCCTGGTAGGGTCCTAGCTGTATTAATGACTTCTGGTCCTGGTAGGGTCCTAGCTGTATTAATGACTTCTGGTCCTGGTAGGGTCCTAGCTGTATTAATGACTTCTGGTCCTGGTAGGGTCCTAGCTGTATTAATGACTCCTGGTCCTGGTAGGGTCCTAGCTGTATTAATGACTTCTGGTCCTGGTAGGGTCCTAGCTGTATTAATGACTCCTGGTCCTGGTAGGGTCCTAGCTGTATTAATGACTTCTGGTCCTGGTAGGGTCCTAGCTGTATTAATGACTCCTGGTCCTGGTAGGGTCTATTAGAGAAGCTAATGTTTTCCATTCGAGAAGCTTTATGAAACTGTTTGTCTCTGCGTCCGAACTTACTTTGCGATTGCAGTGGTTCATCCAAACATTATGCATGGAGAGATGTTGGAAGGGAGAGATGGAGGGAGGGATGTTGGGAAAGAGGGAGGGGGAGATGGAGGGATGGAGGGAGGAGGGACGGTGGGAGGGAGAGATGGAGGGATGATGGGTCAAGAGGGATGGGGAGAAGCAGGGATGGAGGGATGATAGGATGGAGGGATGGTGGGACGGGGGTATGGTGGGATGAAGGAATGGTGGGATGGAGGGATTCAGAGATGGTGGGAGAGAGATGGAGGGATGGATGGTTGGTGGGATGTTGGGATAGAGGGATGGTGGGAGGGAGGGATGGTTGATGGTGGGATGGATGGTGGGATGGAGAGATGGAGGGATGGAGGGCTGGTGGGATGGTTGATGGAGGGATGGAGTGATGGATGGTGGGATGGAGAGATGGTGGGAAGAGAGATTTAGGGATGGATGAAGCGAAGTTGGGATGGAGGAATGGAGGGATGGTGAGATGGAGGGATGGAGGGATGGTTGGTGGGATGGAGAGGTGGGAGGGAGGGATGGGAGGGAGGGATGGAGGGATGATGGGACGGAGGGAGGGGGAGATGGAGGGATGATGGGAAGGAGGGAGGGGGAGATGGAGAGATGGAAGGATGATGGGATGGAGGGATGGTGGTATGGTAGGATGGTGGGATGAAGGAATGGGGGAATGGTGGGACAGTGGGATAGTTGGATGGAGAGATGGTGGAATGGTGGGATGGTGGGAGGGAGAGATGGAGAGATGGATGGTTGGTGGGATGTTGGGATAGGGGGATGGAGGGATGGAGGGATGAAGCATAGTGGGACAGAGAAGTGGTGGGATGGAGGGATGGTGTGATGGTGGGATGATGGGTTTGAGAGATGGTTGATGGAGGGCTGGATGGTGGGATGGAGAGGTGAAGCATAGTGGGACAGAGGAGTGGTGAGATGGAGGGATGGTGGGATGGTGGGATGTTGATGGAGGGATGGATGGTGGGATGGAGGGATGGAGTGATGGGTGGTGGGATGGAGAGATGGTGGGAAGAGAGATGGACGGAGGGATGGACGGATGGTGGGATGGTGGAATGTAGGGATGGTGGGATGGATGGAAAGTAGGGATGGTGGGATGGATGGATGGTGGGATGGTGGGATGGAGAGATGTTGGGAGGGAGAGATGGAGGGTTGGAGGGATGGTGGTGGTGGTGGAGGGATGGAGGGATGGTGGTGGTGGTGGAGGGATGGAGGGATGGTGGTGGTGGTGGTGGAGGGATGGAGGGGTGGTGGTGGTGGTGGGATGGAGGGATGGTGGTGGTGAGATGGAGGGATGGTGGTGGTGGTGGAGGGATGGAGGGATGGTGGTGGTGGAGGGATGGAGGGGTGGATGGTGGGATGGAGGCATGGATCATGGGATGGAGAGATGGAGGGATGAATCGATGACAGGATGTTGGGATGGACGGATGGTGGTGGTGGTGGAGGGATGGAGGGATGGTGGTGGTAGTGGTGGAGGGATGGAGGGTTGGAGGGATGGAGGGATGGTGGTGGTGGGATGGAGGGATGGTGATGGTGGTGTAGGGATGGATGGATGGTGGTGGAGGGATGGAGGGATGGATGGTGGGATGGAGGCATGGATCATGGGATGGAGAGATGGAGGGATGAATCGATGACAGGATGTTGGGATGGACGGATGGAGGGATGGTTGGATGGAGGGAAGTAGGGATGGAGGGATGGATGGCGGGATGGAGAGATGGAGTGAGGGAGGGAGAGATGGAGAGATGGAAATGTATTGATGGTGGGATGGAGAGAGGGATGGTGTGAAGAAGAGATTGAGGGATTTAGTAATGGATGGATGGTTGGATGGAGGGATGGAGAAATTGAGGGATGGTGGGATGAGAGATGGATGGTAGGATGGTGAGATGGTGGGAGGGAGCGAGGGAGGGACATAGAGATGGAGGGAAGGAGGGATGGATAGAGCAATGGTGGGATGGAGCATATAGGGATGGTGTGATGGAGAGATGGATGGTGGGATAGAGAGATGGAGTGATGGAGAGAGGTAGAGATGGACTGAGGATGTAGGGATGGTGTGATGGAGGAATGGAGGTGGTCAATGTATCTGTGAGACCGAGTGGATGCTTCATCCTCCAGGTATGACCAACTTAATTTGCTACAGCCGCAGGAGGAGAGAAGGAGAGGAGATGATCAGAGTGGGGGAGCAAGGTCCCTCTTAGTTTTCCTCCTCCTGCCTGTTGTCTGTCCATTTCAGCACATTCTTCAACCCAGATAATTGTTTCACATTCCATTCACACACAGCACTCTGGCTGGCACCTATTCAACACATCATCAGATTAAACCAGATTAGATAATAAACTATCTCTAACAAACATGTTGTTTTTTTTGCTCACAAGATTTGTTGTGTTAATCAGATGGCTGTATTCTTTATTTTTGTTGTAGAGGATTTCAATTTATACAAGCAAACTGTTGATGTTGGAAAGGACATACTTCTGTACTATATTAAACATAGCAATTTAATGATTGTGTTAGAGGCCTTATGCTCTGAGAAAGCAGTCTTCTCATCCAGAATCCCACGGAAGCCCAGTGCCTTAATGAGCAAAGTCAATCCCCTCCCAGGCTCAGGCTCTCATCATAATGCCTGTCTGTCGTTTCTTCACAAAAACTTTCCTTGCAATGTCTGACCTAATTAGGACCTCTGTGCTGTGTACTTTCATCTAGTGGCCAATTACCACACACGCCCAGGCACCGAACACAATAATAAAAACATGAACTAATAATCAAGGCCTTTACAACGTCTCTGAACTGAGAGATGAGGACACAGCAGAGGTCAGAGAAACAAAGAAACATTTCTCTCTTCAGGAAACAGGAAGTTCCATCTCCACTGGGCGGTCTGATTCCGAGACGCCTTAATCAACATAAATAAATAAAATAAACCATTTCCAATACACGGAATGTGCCAATCGGAAGCCGAGAGAAGCACAGAGAGGCCACGCAAAGTTCTGTTCTTTCATCATCCATCTGTTTGGTCTTTATCCTCAGTTTCAAAGCGAGCTGCTGTATCCTAGGAAAACAGAGAAAGAAAGACGCTTTTGAATTTAGATATACATTTTTATGGACATCTGACTCTTATGTTTTTAATTAGATCTCACCGTTTTCCCTGGTCAAGTCACTAATTTAGAAAAAATATACATCATGCTGTCTCTAATCCTCTGTTTCTGTTTTTAACAGGGCTACCTGACCATCTCCTCCCATCCTCATTTACCTTTACTCTAATGGCAGGTTAGGGAAAGTAGTGTAGTAATTTAGGAGGGGTAGAGGGGAGGAGTAGGGGTGGGGGTGAGGGGTGGGGTCTAAACCTCAGGAGTAACCTGTGGAATGATAGAGCATGGATGTAGTTAACTGACTGACTGACTGACTGACTGACTGACTGACTGACTGACTGACTGACTGACTGACTGACTGACTGACTGACTGACTGACTGACTGACTGACTGATCGACTGACTGACTGACTGACTGACTGACTGACTGACTGACTGACTGACTGACTGACTGATCGATCGACTGACTGACTGACTGACTGACTGACTGACTGACTGACTGATCGACTGACTGACTGACTGACTGACTGACTGATCGACTGACTGACTGACTGACTGATCGACTGACTGACATGATCGACTGACTGACTGACTGACTGACTGACTGACTGACTGACTGACTGACTGACTGACTGACTGACTGACTGATCGACTGACTGACTGACTGATGACTGACTGACTGACTGACTGACTGATCGACTGACTGACTGACTGACTGACTGATCGACTGACTGACTGACTGACTGACTGACTGATCGACTGACTGACTGATCGACTGACTGACTGATCGACTGACTGACTGATCGTCTGTCTGACTGACTGACTGACTAACTGACTGACTGACTGATCGACTGACTGACTGATTGACTGACTGACTGCCTGACTAACTGCCTGACTAACTGACTAACTAACTGACTAACTGGCTCAATGACTGACTGACTAACTGACTCAATGACTGACTGACTCAATGACTGACTGACTTATTTACTGGCTAATTGCCTGACAGACCTGGGTGTACGTTATATTTTAAATATTTATATTGTGTTTACACTAGCCTGCCTGAAGTGCCAGATGGGCGGGGTTTGCACTTCAGCAACTGTTCTATTGGTTTCATTGCACCTGGCAAGTATTTGACACACCGGTCTATTGACAGATATCAATCAGTGTCCCAGCTTTAAGTTGGACGTAATGAGAGTGACGTTACAGGGCGGTACTCAGCTCTGCTTCGCTCTGATCGAAGCAATTAGGACGTATTTCATCACCTCCCTCCCTCTCAATACTCATCATCTCCCTCATTCCTTTTCATTCTTCATCTCCTCCCTTCCTCTCAATACTCATCATCTCCCTCATTCCTTTTCATTCTTCATCTCCTCCCTTCCTCTCAATACTCATCATCTCCCTCATTCCTTTTCATTCTTCATCTCCTCCCTTCCTCTCAATACTCATCATCTCCCTCATTCCTTTTCATTCTTCATCTCCTCCCTTCCTCTCAATACTCATCATCTCCCTCATTCCTTTTCATTCCTCATCACCTCCCTCCCTCTCAATACTCATCATCTCCCTCATTCCTTTTCATTCTTCATCTCCTCCCTTCCTCTCAATACTCATCATCTCCCTCATTCCTTTTCATTCTTCATCTCCTCCCTTCCTCTCAATACTCATCATCTCCCTCATTCCTTTTCATTCCTCATCACCTCCCTCCCTCTCAATACTCATCATCTCCCTCATTCCTTTTCATTCTTCATCTCCTCCCTTCCTCTCAATACTCATCATCTCCCTCATTCCTTTTCATTCCTCATCACCTCCCTTCCTCTCAATCCTCATCATCTTCCTCACTCCTTTGCATTCCTCATCTCCTTCCTCCCTCCCAATCCACATCATCTCCCTTACTCCTTTCTATTCCTCATCTCCTCCCTCATTCTAAGTAATTTCCTACCTCCCTCCCTCTCAGTCCTCAGTTCCTACCTCCCCTCTCTCAGTCCCCATCATCTGCCTCACTCCTTTTCATTCCTAATCTCCTCCCTCACTCTCAGTAATTTCCTACCTACCTCCCTCTCAGTCCTCAGCCCCTACCTCCCCTCTCTCAGTCCTCATCTCCTACCTCGCCCCTCTCAGTCCAAATCACCTCCCTCCCTCTCAATCCTCATTACCTCCTGCCTCCTTTTCATTCCTCATCTCCTCCCTCTCTCTCAGTCCTCATCACCTCCTTCCTTCTCAGTCCTTATCACATAACTCCCTCTCAGTTCTCATCTCATCTCCTCCCTCCCTCTCAGTTATCTCGTACCTCCCTCCCTCTCAGTCCTAACCACATCCCCCCCTTCCCTCTACTCTCACCTCTCTCCTTCGCTTCCCTCCACTCTCACCTCTCACCTTCCCTTCCCTCCACTCTCACCTTGCCTTCCCTCCACTCTCACCTCTCTCCTCCCCTTCCCTCCACTCTCACCTCTCTCCTTCCCTTCCCTCCACTCTCACCTCTCACCTCTCACCTTCCCTTCCCTCCACTCTCACCTTGCCTTCCCTCCACTCTCACCTTGCCTTCCCTCCACTCTCACCTCTCCCCTTCCCTTCCCTTCCCTCCACTCTCACCTCTCTCCTCCCCTTCCCTCCACTCTCACCTCCCCTTCCCTCCACTCTCACCTCTCTCATTCCATTCCCTCCACTCTCACCTCTCTTCTTCCCTTCCCTTCCCTCCACTCTCACCTCTCTCCTTCCCTTCCCTCCACTCTCACCTCTCTTCTTCCCTTCCCTTCCCTCCACTCTCACCTCTCTCCTTCCCTTCCCTTCCCTCCACTCTCACCTCTCTTCTTCCCTTCCCTTCCCTCCACTCTCACCTCTCTCCTTCCCTTCCCTTCCCTCCACTCTCACCTCTCTTCTTCCCTTCCCTTCCCTCCACTCTCACCTCTCTCCTTCCCTTCCCTCCACTCTCACCTCTCACCTCCCCTCCACTCCACTCTCACCTCTCTCCTTCCCTTCCCTCCACTCTCACCTCTCTCCTTCCCTTCCCTCCACTCTCACCTCTAGCCTTCCCTCCACTCCACTCTCACCTCTCTCCTTCCCTTCCCTCCACTCTCACCTCTCGTCTCCCCTCCACTCTCACCTCCCCTTCCCTCCACTCTCACCTCTCGTCTCCCTTCCACTCTCACCTCCCCTTCCCTCCACTCTCACCTCTCGCCTTCCCTCCACTCCACTCTCACTTCTCTCCTTCCCTTCCCTCCACTCTCACCTCTCTCCTTCCATTCCCTCCACTCTCACCTCTCACCATCCCTTCCCTCCACTCTCACCTCTCGCCTTCCCTTCCCTCCACTCTCACCTTACATTCCCTCCACTCTCACCTCTCACCTCCCCTTCCCTCCACTCTCACCTCTCACCTCCCCTTCCCTCCACTCTCACCTCTCACCTCCCCTTCCCTCCACTCTCACCTCTCACCTTCCATTCCCTCTGCTCTCACCTCTCTGCTTCCATTCCCTCCACTCTCACCTCTCTCCTCCCCTTCCCTCCACTCCACTCTCACCTCTCTCCTTCACTTCCCTCCACTCTCACCTTCCATTCCCTCCACTCTCAACTCTCACCTTCCCTTCCCTCCACTCTCACCTCTCACCTTCCATTCCCTCTGCTCTCACCTCTCTCCTCCCCTTCCCTCCACTCTCACCTCTCACCTCCCATTCCCTCCACTCTCACCTTCCATTCCCTCCACTCTCAACACTCACCTTCCCTTCCCTCCACTCTCACCTCTCACCTTCCATTCCCTCTGCTCTCACCTCTCTCCTCCCCTTCCCTCCCTCCACTCTCACCTCTCTCTTCCCCTTCCCTCCACTCTCACCTTCCCTTCCCTCCACTCTCACCTCTCTCCTTCCATTCCCTCCACTCTCACCTCTCACCTTCCATTCCCTCCACTCTCACCTCTCTCCTTCCCTTCCCTCCAATCTCACCTCTCACCTCCCCTTCCCTCCACTCTCACCTCCCCTTCCCTCCACTCTCACCTCCCCTTCCCTCCACTCTCACCTTCCCTTCCCTCCACTCTCACCTTCCCTTCCCTCCACTCTCTCCTTCCCTTCCCTCCAATCTCACCTCTCTCCTTCCCTTCCCTCCACTCTCTCCTTCCCTTACCTCCAATCTCACCTCTCTCCTTCCCTTCCCTCCACTCTCACCTTCTCCTTCCCTTCCATCCAATCTCACCTCTCTCCTTCCCTTCCCTCCACTCTCTCCTTCCCTTACCTCCAATCTCACCTCTCTCCTTCCCTTCCCTCCACTCTTCCCTTCCCTTCCCTCCACTCTCACCTCTCCCCTTCCCTTCCCTCCACTCTCACCTCTCTCCTTCCCTTCCCTCCACTCTCACCTCTCTCCTTCCCGTCCCTCCATTCTCACCTCTCTCCTTCCCTCCACTATCCTCTTCTTCACTTCCCTCCACTCTCACCTCTCTCCTCCTTCCTATTCCTTATATCACCACTTTCAGTTCTCTCCCTCTCTCTTACCCTCCCTCTCCACTTCTCTCTCTCCACTCCTCTCTCTCCACTCCTCTCAACTTTCTTACCCTCTCCCTCTACCCCTCTCCTCTCTCTTACCCTCTCTCTCCACTCCTCTCTCTTACCCCCTCTCTCCACTCCTCTCTCTTACCCTCTCTCTTACCATCCACTCTTTCTTCTTCTCTCGCCTCCCCTCTCCTCATCACATACCTCCCTCTCAGTCCTCATCACCTCCCTCCCTCCTAGGTATCTCATCACTAGGCTGTCAGCCATGTAGGTGTGTTGAGGTCTCCACCCACCTGTTCTGACCTTGAGAAGATGCTGTGACATCTTGTTCTGTATGTGAGCCATGTACTGCCGCTGAGGCCCAACCTCTCTCTCTTTGAGGCCCGACCCCTCTCTCTCTCTCTCTTTGAGGCCCGACCCCTCTCTCTCTCTTTGAGGCCCGACCCCTCTCTCTCTCTCTCTTTGAGGCCCGACCGCTCTCTCTCTCTTTGAGGCCCGACCAATCTCTCTCTCTCTCTTTGAGGCCCGACCCCTCTCTCTCTCTTTGAGGCCCGACCCCTCTCTCTCTCTCTCTCTCTCTCTCTTTGAGGCCCAACCTCTCTCTCTCTCTTTGAGGCCCGACCCCTCTCTCTCTCTCTCTCTCTCTTTGAGGCCCGAACCCTCTCTCTCTCTCTCTCTTTGAGGCCCGACCCCTCTCTCTCTCTCTCTCTCTCTCTCTCTCTCTCTCTCTCTCTCTCTCTCTCTCTCTCTCTCTCTCTCTCTCTTTGAGGCCCGACCCCTCTCTCTCTCTCTCTCTCTCTCTCTCTCTCTCTCTCCCCTTCGCTTGTTTTTTTAAACCCATAACAATCTGTGTGAGGTGTACACTTTTGTTTCAAAGTAGATTTGTTTAAGACTACCAAGAAAAACACTGTAGGATCCTGATTTAGCCCAGTGCAGTAAAAGGTTATACATGTCTCCTTCTCTAAGAAACTCAAGGTATTACATGGTAAATACAACACCCTCTGATGCACTGTGACCACCCTGAAACAAGATGTAATATGAGTCAATTACAGAGAGAGATAGAGAGTGAGGCTCACCAACCCAAAAACATCACAAAATGGGACAAACACCAAATTGAGACTCTGCATGCAGAATTCTGCAGAAATATCCTCTGTGTACAACATAGAACACCAAATAATGCATGCAGAGCAGAATTAGGCCGATACCCGCTAATGATCAAAATCCAGAAAAGAGCTGTTTAATTCTACAACCACCTAAGAGGAAGCGATTCCCAAACCTTCCATAACAAAGCCATCACCTACAGAGAGATGAACCTGGAGAAGAGTCCCCTAAGCAAGCTGGTCCTGGGACTCTATTCACAAACACAAACAGACCCCTCCGAGCCCCAGGACAACAGCACAATTAGACCCAACCAAATCATGAGAAAACAAAAAGATAATTTCTTGACACATTGGAAATAATTTTTTCAAAATTGAGCAAACTAGAATTCTATTTGGCCCTAAACAGAGAGTACACAGTGGCCGAATACCTGACCACTGTGAATGACCCAAACTTAAGGAAAGCTTTGACTATGTACAGATTCAGTGAGCATAGCCTTGATATTGAGAAATCAAATCAAATCAAATGTATTTATATAGCCCTTCGTACATCAGCTGATATCTCAAAGTGCTGTACAGAAATGCCAGCCTAAAACCCCAAATCGCAAGCAATGCAGGTGTGGAAGCATGTTGGCTAGGAAAACTGCCTAGAAAGGCCAAAACCTAGGAAGAAACCTAGAGAGGAACCAGGCTATGAGGGGTGGCCAGTCCTCTACTGGCTGTGCCGGGTGGATTTTATAACAGAACATGACCAAGATGTTCAAACGTTCATAAATGACCAGCATTGTCAAATAATAGGTCTGGGACAGGTAGCACGTAGGCCGCCGTAGGCAGACCTGGCTCTCAAGAGAAGACAGGCTTTATGCACACTGCCCACAAAATGAGGTGGAAACTGAGCTGCACTTCTTAACCTCCTGTCCAATGTATGACCATATTAGAGACACATATTTCCCTCAGATTACACAGATCCACAAAGCATGCGAAAACAAACCCAGTTTTGATAAACTCAAATATCTGTTGGGTGAAATACCATAGTGTGCCATCACAGCAGCAAGATTTGTGACCTGTTGCCACAAGAAAAGGGCAACCAGTGAAGAACAAACACCATTGTAAATAAAACCCATATTTATGTTTATTTATTCTGACATTTGAAACATCTTTAATCTGTGAGTGTAATGCATACTGTTAATTGTTATTGTTTATTTCAAATTAGATTATTATATATTAACATATGTTTCCCATGCCAATGAAGCCCTTAAATTGAAATTGAATTGAGAGAGAGAGAGAGAGAGAGAGAGAGAGAGAGAGAGAGAGAGAGAGAGAGAGAGAGAGAGAGAGAGAGGGAGAGAGAGAGAGAGAGAGAGAGAGAGAGAGAGAGAGAGAGAGAGAGAGAGAGAGAGAGAGAGAGAGAGAGAGAGAGAGAGAGAGAGAGAGAGAGAGAGAGAGAGAGAGAGAGAGAGAGAGAGAGCATTGTAACTGAACTGGGCCAGGGGATGGGAATCAAGACTGGTCCTGTCGGTCATGAGGGAGAGATGGAGGGTGAGGGGAGCAGAGCGGAGAGTGATGCCCATCCAGGGCTCCTCATTCATGGGCTGCTGGATCTGAACAGTGGGCCTCTGTGTGTGGAGGTGAAGGCCACTGGGAGATGCTATCTTTACCACTGATACAATGGCTTCATAGACAGACCCAGCCCACTCAGACAGAGGGTAGGGTACGGCACGGAGCTACAGTCAGGAAAAGATTGCCACCTACTGGTCGATAGATTCACTGACATGTTCAGATGCAGAAGCGAGTCTGATTTTTCGAGCATGCAGTAGTGACAGAAAGTGAGATAGGAGTAGCTTCTCTAAAAACACAGACAGAATATACCCCCAGGCAAAAACATAAGCATGCACACGAGTGTATGTCTGTGGAAACACACACACAGACATCCCAGCTAGCACATAACATACATAACATGTGTTTCTGAGATCTTTAAGAGAGTGTGCAAGTCCTATGGTTATTTGCATATAACCTTCCCACAGTGTTCTGGGAATGGTAAAGGATACCCAGTTAGCAGATAATGTCCTGAGAACCATATGTGTCTTAGGTGGGATTGTCAGAACTGGAGCAGAACGTTTCCCACAGATTGGTTCTATTGGTTCTATTTAAAGTCATGTTCTCAGAACATTCAGAGAACGTTAAGAAACAACGTTCTTCTGTGTGAATTTCAGTATGTTTTCGGCAGGTTTCCTCATTGTTCTATTTAAAGTCATGTTCGCAGAACATTAAGAAAACATTGCCTAAAAACATATGCGTTTCGTTCTCAACATCAACAAAACTCTCTCTATCCTCTAACGTGTTAAGTGTGTTCAGGTGTGTTGTGCCCACTAAATGGCCACACCTGATCTTAATGAGGGTGTGTATCTTTTGAAATGGGGACTGTTTGGATAGACTAAAAGGAACAGCTTTGTATGAATTTAAATAGCATGGCATGCTAGCTCCATCCTGGTGGTGCGGTGGACCAAATCCATGAATAGAGAACAGAAGATCCAAGGTTTGACTCTCACTGATGCTGTGCAACAATGGAAAACATGATTAATGCCTCAGGAAATGAATTTCCATGAGTCCTATCTGTGCTTGGTTCAAACCAGTTAACCCAAGCTAAGCTAGCAGTATTATTAAAAGCCTTCTTGAAACTTTATTATATTACCTTCAAACAACGTTAATGAACCTTCCAGGAAAACTTTCAGGGAACCACATTAAAACGTTCTCAGAACCTCAATGCAACCTAAAAATGTATGTTCTCGTAAAAGGCAATATTTTCACTTCTGTTCTCAGAATGTTAAAAAAATCATCAGTTTTACCGGTCAGAAAACGCATGGCTTCGTTCCCAAAACCAATGGCAAACCAAAAACTTCCAACAAACCAAATGTGCTAGCTGGAAGATACAAGGAAGCACACACAAATTCGTATTAATTTGTACACACTCATTGCTCTTGTCATTAATTATTGTCCTTCTGTGGCAGTTGGTGCATAGAAATATAATGTGTCATTCTCTTTACAATATATGGTTTAGTTGCCCAGTAATTTCCTCTCTCAGTAGTCAGTACTCTGGGAGCCCCAGGCTTAGTGGCTTTGGATGCATAGTGGATACAACTATTTCCCTTGGAACACTCTGAATCCTTTCTCATGATGGGACGTTTTGGCAGTTTGGGTGAGGAGGGGGGAAAGGAGAGGGAGAATGGAACGTTTTACCATCCAAACAGTGAGAAGAGAAACCAGGTGTCTAAGGACTGATTAACACAAGGACAAGCTATTGTAACAGCTCCCTTCGTGACCGGAGTGACCTTAATGGATTCAGAGTTTAAAGAACCTCTGTATTTTGTCAAGAAGGAAAGCTGCATCAGGATAATAATTTCTTACCCTCTTTCTCTCTCCTCCTCCCCCCTCTCTCATCAGCTTCCCTTCACTCTCATTTTCTCTCTCCTTCCCCTCTCTTATTAACCTCTCTCCTTCCCTTCTCTTATTATTCTCTCTCCTTCCCCTCTCTTATTAACCTCTCTCCTTCCCTTCTCCTATTAACCTCTCTCCTTCCCTTCTCTTATTAACCTCTCTCCTTCCCCTCTCTTATTAACCTCTATCCTTCCCCTCTCTTATTAGCCTCTCTCCTTCCCTTCTCTTATTAACCTCTCTCCTTCCCCTCTCTTATTAACCTCTCTCCTTCCCTTCTTCTTATTAACCTCTCTCCTTCCCCTCTCTCCTTCCCCTCTCATATTAACCTCTCTCCTTCACTTATCTTATTAACCTCTCTCCTTCCCCTCTCCCCTTCCCCTCTCTTATTAACCTCTCTCTTTCCCTTATCTTATTAACCTCTCTCCTTCCCCTCTCTTATTAACCTCTCTGATTCCCCTCTCGTATTAACCTCTCTCCTTCACTTGCCTTATTAACCTCTCTCCTTCCCCTCTCCCCTTCCCCTCTCTTATTAACCTCTCTCCTTCCCCTCTCTTATTAACCTCTCTCCTTCCCCTCTCTAATTAACTTCTCTCCTTCCCCTCTCTTATTAGCCTCTCTCCTTCCCTTCTCTTATTAACCTCTCTCCTTCCCCTCTCTTATTAACCTCTCTCCTTCCCCTCTCTCCTTCCCCTCTCTTATTAACCTCTCTCCTTCCCCTCTCTAATTAACTTCTCTCCTTCCCCTCTCTTATTAACCTCTCTCCTTCCCCTCTCTTATTCACCTCTCTCCTTCCCCTCTCTTATTAACCTCTCTCCTTCCCCTCTCTAATTAACTTCTCTCCTTCCCCTCTCTTATTAACCTCTCTCCTTCCCCTCTCTTATTCACCTCTCACCTTCCCCTCTCTTATTAACTTATCTCCTTCCCCTTTCTTATTAATCTCTCTCCTTCCCCTCTCTTATTAACTTCTCTCCTCCCCCTCTCTTATTAACTTCTCTCCTTCCCCTCTCTTATTAACTTCTCTCCTTTCACTCTCCCTCTCCTCACTCTTCATTTTTTATCTCCCCCTCCTATCACTTACCATTTACTTTTCCTCCCATCTCTCTCACCTCTCTCCTTCCCTTCACTCTCACCTCTCTCCTTCCCTTCACTCTGCTCTCACCTATCCCCAGTCACTTTTATTCTCTCCCTCTCTCTCCACTCCTCTCTCTTGCTCCCTCGTCTCTACTCCTCTATCTTTTCTCCCTCTCATTTTTCTTCTCTCCTCCCCCTCTTTGACATTCTCTCTCTCCACCCCCTTTCACACTATACCACACAATACCAGTCAGCTGATGCTTGCAAAGCAAACTCCATAATTACTTTTCTGGAATTCCGGAAATTTGCCTGGAATAGAATTCCACAATGTTCCCTATGTCTGGTTACAATAGTTCATTTTTAATTGCATGTTATAAATTGTAACACAAAAAAGGAAAAGACAACCATAAGTCCAGACAAGCCTTAAAATAAAATGCCATACCAATAAGACAAATTGGTCAAGACGGTGATTTGAGCTCAGTGTGGTATTAGGGTAGCCTGTGGGTTTGCAAAGCTATTATTGGGGCTAAATTGAAGCAAATGTTTTATGGTAATCCTCTAGCCTCACACAATCACTGACCCAGAGTAACCATGACCCACAAAACAGCAGTAGACCAGTAGTTACAGACTGGACGAGCACAGGCAAGCAGGCATCACGCACTAACTATTCCTTCTCCAGCCTCCAAATATGTGTTAAACAGCATCACATTACTCAGGGTATTTTGCTTTGCTGAAGCAGAGTAGCTACCAGACTTGGGTTCACATACCAACTGAAATCATTTCAAATACGTTGAACGTTTGCGCCAGCCTGCCTGGAGTTTGAAATGTGCAGAGGGGTTACACTTTTGAGGCATTTATATTGGTTCCGTTGTGCCAAGAAAGCAAAAATCAAGGCCAGAAAAAGTACTTGAAATGGTTTCAAATGTTATCTGAACCCATGGTTGTTGAAGCGAAGGCGGAGTACACTCATTACAGAGGCAGCAGCATGAAACGAAGCAGAAATAATAGGAAGGAAAATGTGCAAATTAAACCACCTGTTATTTAGGGTTTCATCCCAACTGGCACCCTATACCCCATAGGACTCTGGTCAAAGTAGTGCCCTATACCCCATAGGACTCTGGTCAAAGTAGTGCCCTATACCCCATAGGACTCTGGTCAAAGTAGTGCCCTATAGCACCCTATTCCCCATAGGACTCTGGTCAAAGTAGTGCCCTATAGCGCCCTATTCTGGTCAAAGTAGTGCCCTATACCCCATAGGACTCTGGTCAAAGTAGTGCCCTATAGCACCCTATTCCCCATAGGACTCTGGTCAAAGTAGTGCCCTATAGCGCCCTATACCCCATAGGACTCTGGTCAAAGTAGTGCCCTATAGCGCCCTATACCCCATAGGACTCTGGTCAAAGTAGTGCCCTATAGCGCTCTATTCCCCATGGTCAAAGTAGTGCCCTATAGCGCCCTATTCCCCATAGGACTCTGCTCAAAAGTAGTGCACTACTGCACCCTATTCCCCATAGAGCTCTGGTCTCAAGTAGTGCACTTTGCGGGGAATAGGGTACCATTTGGAATTCTGCCTTAATCTGTAACAACCAGCTGAGAGGTTGTCAGAGAGCTGACTGGTCACCAATACGAGACGTCTCTGTCTGTGAACAATTTTCATTCTTTTCACTTTGGACTTATTTACCACCTCATTAATAAAATTAAAGAAAAATATGTCAGCTTCAAAGATAGTCGACTACGATAACGACCAAGTGGGCTGTATTTTCCTGATACTATTTCAGGAGTAGTTAGTTTGCTAAACATGAAGTATTCACTTACTATTTACAGCACTGAGTTATTTTTATGGGTATTTTTCTGAAAGTGTCTAAGTGTGTTCATCTCATATTTCTACAGACAGCGGAATGATGGGCAGAAACCTCTTGGCAGTCTACTTAATAAGAAGGGAAAGGAACAGAGAGGAAAGAAATAGACTAGAGAGAGACAGAGAGAGACAAATAGAGACAAAGAAAGAGAGATGGGGGAGAGAGAGAGAGAGAGAGAGAGAGAGAGAGAGAGAGAGAGAGAGAGAGAGAGAGTCACTCCTGATCACCCACACACACAATTCACTTTCATCGCAGCCACATACAGCATCATCCCTTTGCTTGTTGGATAATTCCTTCTAGCATCTACTGTATGTGCTCTCTTTCTCTCACCTTTTCTTTCCACTTGTGGACTTCAGTGAACAACAACAGCTGTCTGTGAGCAGGCGCAAAAAACCTCTCCAAGCCAAACCTTCATAACATAACCGCTAACCGCTACATAGCCTACATCGTTGTTACAACATTAACCTTATGGTCAACAAACTAGATCTAACTAACACGTTAGTAAACCCACAATCCAATCCAGCAGTTACACTAGCGGGCCTCGGTGGCAATACATTTATAAAACAGGAAGCTTGGAAGAGTTGCCGTGTTGGATAGCCTTAGCCAGCTAGCTAACATAAAAGCATTCCGCCCTCTCTGTTTTAGTCAGGTCCTTGAGTAGGTTAAAGTAACTGAATTAGCTAAGTAAGTGAAAGGTAAACTTAGAAGAAAAAAATACAACAAAATGCTGCTGCTAGTCCTACATTTTTTTATTATTATTTTCAAAACTGTTCCAACTGTTGTCTTTCTCCCTCTTTGAGTCAACTACCCACCACATTTTATGCCCCACAGTGCTAGCTAGCTGTAGCTTATGATTTCAGTACTAGAATTATTCTCTCATCCTTTGATTGGATGGACAACAAGACCTCTGATACTGTAGGTTAGAGGACGTCTTCCAGAAGTTGTCATAATTACTGTGTAAGTCTATGTAGGGGGATGGTTTATATTGAAGTCAATGTAGCCAGAAGAGGATGGAAGTTAGCTGTCCTCCGGCTACACCATGGCGCTACCCCAGAGCAGGGTTTACCAAACTGTTTCACTCAGGCCCCCCTTCCAGCAGTGGGGAACATCTGTGCGTCTATTTCTATGGGCACAAGCACGGTTCATGACACAAACTGTTCACACCCCTCTTCTTGCTGGAGAGAAAATGTTGCTGTTTTAAAGCTCGTTCTCTTGTAATTCTCTACATTTTGACACGAGGGGCTGCGAACATCTTGCTGTTTTAAAGCTCGTTCTCTTGTAATTACATTTACATTACATTACATTCTCTCGTTCTCTTGTAATTACATTTACATTACATTACATTTATTTATTTATTTACAATAATTCTCAACATTTTGACACGAGGGGCTGCGAACATCTTGCTGTTTTAAAGCTCGTTCTCTTGTAATTCTCTACATTTTGTCACGAGGGGCTGCGAACATCTTGCTGTTTTAAAGCTCGTTCTCTTGTAATTCTCTACATTTTGACACGAGGGGCTGCGAACATCTTGCTGTTTTAAAGCTCATTCTCTTGTAATTCTCTACATTTTGACACGAGGGGCTGCGAACATCTTGCTGTTTTAAAGCTCGTTCTCTTGTAATTCTCTACATTTTGACACGAGGGGCTGCGAACATCTTGCTCTTTTAAAGTTCAATTTCTTGTAATTCTCCACATTTTGTCAAATGTCAATTATTGTGATGTTTAAGTGACTCAAACATTACAAAATCTACAAAATCTATGAGCAAAAAAAAACCCACCTAAAAAACATCAGCTGACACGTTATAAATAGCCCTCTATAGTATGTAATGCCTGAGATGGGCTAGTTGATGTGGACATTTCTGACACGTTATAAATAGCCCTCTATAGTATGTAATGCCTGAGATGGGCTAGTTGATGTGGACATTTCTGACACGTTATAAATAGCCCTCTATAGTATGTAATGCCTGAGATGGGCTAGTTGATGTGGACATTTCTGACACGTTATAAATAGCCCTCTATAGTATGTAATGACTGAGATGGGCTAGTTGATGTGGACATTTCTGACACGTTATAAATAGCCCTCTATAGTATGTAATGACTGAGATGGGCTAGTTGATGTGGACATTTCTGACACGTTATAAATAGCCCTCTATAGTATGTAATGCCTGAGCTGGGCTAGTTGATGTGGACATTTCTGACACGTTATAAATAGCTCTCTATAGTATGTAATGACTGAGATGGACGAGATGATGTGGACATTTCTGACAGATTATAAATAGCTCTCTATAGTATGTAATGACTGAGATGGACTAGTTGATGTGGACATTTCTAACACTTTATAAATAGCTCTCTATAGTATGTAATGACTGAGATGACAAAAGGAAAACTAATGATCCACTACCTAATTTTGAAATTGCACCTTTATTATTTTTTTGTATTTTTAATTTCACCTTTATTTAACCAGGTAGGCCAGTTGAGAACAAGTACTCATTTACAACTGCGACCTGGCCACGATAAATTACAGTGTGACAAAAACAACAACACAGAGTAACACATAGAATAAAGAAATGTACAGTTAATAATGCAATAGAAAAGTCTATATACAGTGTGTGAAAAATAATTAAGATTAGGGACGGTAGGAAATAAATAGGCCATAGTGCCAAAATAATTACAATATAGCAACTGAACACTGGAGTGATAGATGTGCAGAAGATTAATGAACAAGTAGAGATACTGGGGTGCAAAGGAGAAAAAGAAAGAAAAAAAACAATATGGGGATGAGTTAGTTGGGTGGGCTATTTACAGATGGGCTATGTACAGATACAATGATCTGTAAGCTGCTTTGACAGCTGATGCTTAAAGTTATGAGTCTCCAGCTTCAGTGATTTTTGCAGTTCGTTCCAGTCATTACATTTACATTACATTTAAGTCATTTAGCAGACGCTCTTATCCAGAGCGACTTACAAATTGGTGCATTCACCTTATGACATCGAGTGGAACAGTCACTTTACAATAGTGCATCTAAATCTTAAAGGGGGGGGGGTGAGAGGGATTACTTATCCTATCCTAGGTATTCCTTAAAGAGGTGGGGTTTCAGGTGTCTCCGGAAGGTGGTGATTGACTCCGCTGTCCTGGCGTCGTGAGGGAGTTTGTTCCACCATTGGGGAGAACTAGAATGAAAGGCGGCCAAATGATGAATTGACTTTGGGGGTGACCGGTGAAATATACCTGCTGGAGCGCGTGCTACAGGTGGTGCTGCTATGGTGACCAGTGAGCTGAGATAAGGCGGGGCTTTACCTAGCAAAAACCTGTAGATGACCTGGAGCCAGTGGGTTTGGCAATGAATATGAAGCGAGGGCCAGTCAACAAAAGCATACAGGTCGCAGTGGTGGGTAGTATATGGAGCTTTGGTGACAAAACGGAGGGACTGTGATAGACTGCATCCAATTTGCTGAGTAGAGTGAAATTGCAGAGCGCCAAATTCAAATACAGAAATGCTCATAATAAAAATTCAGAAAACATACAAGTATTTTACATAGGTTTAAAGATTAACTTCTTGTAAATCCAACCACAGTGTCAGATTTCAAAAATGCTTTTTCAAATACAGACATAAAAATCAAATTTATATCCGTAGAGTTCATAGAAACTATGTTTACATTCAATCCTCAGGTTGTTTTTAGCCTAAATAATTAAGAATATTTCAACCGGAAAATAACGTCATCAATATAAAAGGTAAACAAGAAAGGTACTCTCTCGGTCTCATGCAAGAAAAAGCTCTGTGACACTGCAGGGTCCACTCATTCAGACTGCTCTTACTCCCTCATTTTTCAGAATACAAGCCTGAAACAATTTCTAAAGACTGTTGACATCTAGTGGAAGGCATATGAACTGCAATTTGAGTCCTAAGTCAATGGAAAACATATTTTATTATAAAATGCTATTTTATTTTAACAGTTTTGGAAACTTGAGTGTTTTCTATCCAAATCGACTAATTATATGCATATCCTATCTTCTGGGCCTGAGTAGCAGGCAGTGTAATTTGGGCACGCTTTTCATCCAAAATTCCGAATGCTGCCCCCTACCCTAGGACATACAGGACTGTATGAGACAGGTTCTAGAGACTCCAGGTCAGAGGAGTGGGACATACAGGAATGTATGAGACAGGTACTAGAGACTCCTGGTCAGAGGCATGGGACATACAGGACTGTATGAGACAGGTTCTAGAGACTCCAGGTCAGAGGCATGGGACATACAGGACTGTATGAGACAGGTTCTAGAGACTCCAGGTCAGAGGCATGGGACATACAGGACTGTATGAGACAGGTTCTAGAGACTCCAGGTCAGAGGAGTGGGACATACAGGACTGTATGAGACAGGTTTTAGAGACTCCAGGTCAGAGGAGTGGGACATAAAGGACTGTATGAGACAGGTACTAGAGACTCCTGGTCAGAGGAGTGGGACATACAGGACTGTATGAGACAGGTTTTAGAGACTCCAGGTCAGAGGAGTGGGACATAAAGGACTGTATGAGACAGGTTCTAGAGACTCCAGGTCAGAGGCATGGGACATACAGGACTGTATGAGACAGGTTTTAGAGACTCCAGGTCAGAGGAGTGGGACATACAGGACTGTATGAGACAGGTACTAGAGACTCCAGGCCAGAGGCATGGGACATACAGGACTGTATGAGACAGGTTCTAGAGACTCCAGGTCAGAGGCATGGGACATACAGGACTGTATGAGAGTATAACTAAAAACAGGAGCTAAGGAATAGTTTCAGATTAATACAGTAGTGTTTCCAAATGAAGGCCTGTCATCTCAGAGATTTCACAGTTTATAATGTGAATTTGAAAATGTAATATCCCTCATATTGTGGACTGGGCTGACCTACAACTACAGTAGCAGGCCAACACGTTCCCAGACATGTGTTGAGTCCAGGTAACGGACTAAACTGTCTAGTCTACATGCCCTAATCACCCCCTGTTTCTCCCCCAGGCCCTCCCGTCGCCCTTAGCCCTATGATGATCTGCCAGACTGGCATAATTTTCATCACCCTGCCCTGTCAGCTGAGTGGTTGGCACAGCGATTGGACATAATGCTGGCTAAATGAGCTGAGTGGTTGGCACAGCAATTGGAAATAATGGGGCGGCAGGGTGGCCTAGTGGTTAGAGCGTTGGACTAGTAATCGGAAGGTTGCAAGTTCAAATCCCAAAGCTGACAAGGTACAAATCTGTCGTTCTGCCCCTTGAAAATAAGAAGTTGTTCTTAACTGATTTGCCTAGTTAATAAATAAAGGTAAATTATGCTGACTAAATGAGCTGAGTGGTTGGCACAGTGATTGGACATGATGCTGGCTAAATGAGCTGAGTGGTTGGCACAGCGATTGGACATAGTGCTGCTTCTCCTTGTCACGTCTCCATAACATCTGCCTCCCCCCGGAGTCTGTAATTAGCACCTCACTGTGGAGCAACAGCCTAAATACTGAACACTCTGAGAGGTATAGGAAGGGTGGGGGGGGTCGGGTTAATATTTCTCTCTCTCTCAAGCAAGTGAAATAGATAATAAATACAATTGAAATAAACAACTATAAATTAACAGTATACATTAAAAGGAAAATAAATATGTTATATTTACACTGGTGCTTGTTTTTCACTAGTTGCACTTTTCTTGTGGCAAAATAGCCAAATGGCATTCTAGTTTGCACAGTTTTTTGTTAATCCTTTCCAATGTGTCAAATAATAATATTTTTTTTTCTCATGATTTGGTTGGGTCTAATTGTGTTGCTATCCTGGGGCTCTGTGGGGTCTGTTTGTGTTCTTGAACAGAGCCCCAGGACCAGCTTGCTTAGGGGACTTTTCTTCATGTTCATCTCTCTGTAGGTGGTGGCTTTGTTATGGAAGGTTTGGGAATCGCTTCCTTTTAGGTGGTTATAGAATTAAACGTCTCTTTTCTGGATTTGGATAATTAGCGGGTATCAGCCTTACTCTGCTCGGCATGCATTATTTGGTGTTTAATGTTGTACACAGGGGATGCTTTTGAAGAATTCTGCGTGCAGTGTCTCAATTTGGTGTTTGTCCCATTTTGTAAATTATTGGTTGGTGAGCGGACCACATATCCCAACCATAAATGATTTCTAGCCAGATCCTAATTGGGATGTCCAATTTGTTCCTTTTGATGGCACAGATGCCCCTTCTTGTCTTGTCTCTCAGATTGTTCACAGCTTTTGGAAGTTACCTGTTGTGCTGATGTTTAGGCCGAGGTATGTGTCGTTTTTTGTGTGCTCTAGGGCAACGGTGTCTAGATGGAATTTGTATTTGTGTTCCTGGCAACTGGACCTTTTTTGGAACCTCATTATTTTTGTCTTACTGAGAATTACTGTTTGGGCCCAGGTCTGACAGAATCTGTGCAGAATATATAGGTGCTGCTGTTGGCCCTCCTTGATTAGGGAGAGAAGCACCAGATGATCAGCAAACAGAAGACATTTGATTCTAGTAGGGTGAGACCTGGTTCTGCAGACTGTTCTAGTAACCTTGCTAATTCATTTATATATATATATATATATATATATATATATATATATATATATATATATATATATATATATATATATATATATATATATATATATATATATATATATATATATATATATATATGTGTGTGTGTGTGTGTGTGTGCGTGTGTGTGTGTGTGTGTGTGTGTGTGTGTGTGTGTGTGTGTGTGTGTGTGTGTGTGTGTGTGTGTGTGTGTGTGTGTGTGTGTGTGTGTGTGTGTGTGTGTGTGTGTGAAGAGGATGGGGCTTAAACTGCATCCCTGTCTAATCACACAGCCCTGGGGTCTCTCTTTCTCTCTCAATTTCAAACAGCCTTCATTGGCATGGGAAAGTCTCTCTCTAGGTACTACATTCCACTGTGAGTTTAACTTTGATCCCTGAGGAAAACTGACTGATGCTCTTAGTAAATACAAAGTTAAACTCACAGTGGAATGTAGATTGTATTTACTAAGAGCATCAGCCAGTTTTCCTCAGGGATCAATCTCAGTGTCTTGCTCTGAGCAGAGACATGCAACCATCTCAGTTTTCTGCTCCAGTCTGTCTAACTGAAGACAAAGCATATCTTAAACAAGTGCTTTGAAATCACCCCTACTTGTTTTTGTTTGTTTTATGTGTCTGAGTGATTTCTCAAGTCACTTTCCCTCCAGCTTCAAGTAGTCCTTTGTCTTATGCTGTGACTACTATTAGGCTCAGAACCAATAATAATATATGCCATTTAGCAGACACTTTTATCCAAAGCGACTTACAGTCATGTGTGCATACATTCTACGTATGGGTGGTCCCGGGGATCGAACACACTACCCTGGCGTTACAAGCGCCATGCTCTACCAACTGAGCTACAGAAGGACCACCAGTTCCAACGTGCCAAAGGGATTGTGTTCTCATTGAACTCCTTATCCATATGTAGAAGCAGTCATATCCATAATAATTATACACTCTGACAAGCAAAAATATGTCATGGCCAGAGGGGTAAACTCACTGAGAGCTGCGGAAGGGAGATCCCAGATACAGTACTGCTATTATGCAGAGCTAGCAAAAAGAAGAGGAGAAGACAGGAGGAGAAGAGAGGAGGAGAGGATGAGTGGAAAGGAGGAGAGAAGGAAAGGACAAGATGATGAGAGGAGAGGAGAGGGGAGGATGAGATGAAAGGACAGGAGAAAAGAGAGAGGAAGAGTGGAGAGGATGAGAGGAGGAAAGGACAAGAGGATGAGAGGAGAGGAAATGAAAGGAGAGGAAAGGAGAGGTGGACATTACAAAAATAAAACCAGCCCCGTCGCGGACCAGGATGTCTTGCTCCCAGACAGACTAAACAACTTCTTTGCTCGCTTTGAGGATAATACAGTGCCACTGACACGATCCGCTACCAAAAACCTGCGGACTATCCTTCACTGCAGCTGACGTGAGTAAAACATTTAAACGTGTTAACTCTCGTAAGGCAGGCATCCCCAGCCGCGTCCTCAGAGCATGCGCAGGCCAGCTGGCTGGTGTGTTCATAAACATATTCAATTAATCCTTATCACAGTATGCTGTTCCCACATGCTTCAAGAGGGCCACCATTGTTCCTGTTCCCAAGAAAGCTAAGGTAACTGAGCTAAACGACTACCTGGTAACTGAGCTAAACGACTGCCCTGTAGCACTCACTTCCGTCATCATGAAGTGCTTTGGGAGACTAGTCAAGGACCATATCACCTCCACCCTACCTGACACCCTAGACACACTCCAATTTGCTTACCGCCCAATAGGTCCACAGACGACGCAATTGCAACCACACTGCACACTGCCCTAACCCATCTGGACAAGAGGAATACCTATGTGAGAATGCTGTTCATCGACTACAGTTCAGCATTTAACACCACAGTACCCTCCAAACTTGTCATCAATCTCGAGACCCTGGGTCTCGACCACACCCTGTGCAACTGGTTACTGGACTTCCTGATGGGCCGCCCCCAGGTGGTGAGGGTAGGTAACAACATCTCCACCCCGCTGATCCTCAACACTGGGGACCAACAGGGGTGTGTTCTGAGACCTCTCCTGTACTCCCTGTTCAACCACGACTGTGTGGCCATGCACGCCTCCAACTCAATCATCAAGTTTGCAGACGACACTACAGTGGTAGGCTTGATTGAACCTCAGGAGGCTGAAGAAATTTGGCTTGTTACCAAAAGCACTCACACACTTTTACAGATGCACAATCGAGAGCATCCTTTCCGGCTGTATCACCGCCTGGTATGGCAACTGCTCCACCCACAACCATAAGGCTCTCCAGAGGGTAGTGAGGACTGCATAACGCACTACTGGGGGCAAATTACCTGCCCTCAAGGACACCTACACCACCCGATGTCACAGGAAGGCCATAAAGATCATCAAGGACAACAACCACCCGAGCCACTGCTTGTTCACTCCGCTATCACCCAGAAGGCGAGGTCAGTACAGGTGCATCAAAGCAGGGACAGAGAGACTGAAAAACAGCTTCTATCTCAAGGCCATCAGACTGTTAAACAGCCATCACTAACATTGAGTGGCTGCTGCCAACATACTGACTCAGCTCCAGCCACTTTAATAATAGAAAAATGTATTTAAAATAATGTATCACTAGCCACTTTAAACAATGCCACTTAATCTGTTTACACACCCTACATTACTCATCGCATATGTATACACTGTACTCGATACCATCTACTGTATCTTTCCTATGCCGTTCTGTACCATCACTCATTCATATATCTTTATGTACACATTCTTCATCCCTTTACACTTGTGTGTATAACGTTAGTAGTTGTGAAATTGTTAGGTTAGATTACTTGTTGGTTATTACTGCATTTTCAGAACTAGAAGCACAAGCATTTCGCTACACTCGCATTAACATCTGCTAACCATGTGTTTGTGACAAATAAAATGTCATTTGATTTGAGATGAAAGGAGAGGAGAGGAGAAGAGAGAAGGCAAGGAGAGGAGATGAGGAGATGAAAGGAGAGGAGAAGAGATGAAAGTAGAGGAGAGAAGAGGAAAGAAGAGGAAAGAAGGGGAGAAGAGAGGAGAAAGTCAGAAAGACAGCTCAGACCATGTACTCTATCTTCTCACTACCTGTGTATTTTGATTCAAAGGATCTCAACCAGCAAACATGCAATGCTGCCACATATCTGAACAAGCTGATCTTTCACAAGTGCTATTGGGTTTCTTACATTTCAAAACAGATATGAATTATTCTGGCCTGCTCTCTACTGTGATGATGACATATGGAGGTGAATGGTGGAGGCACGTAGCTATACCTCTTTTTCTCCACATGGCTCAAACCTGGGAGATCTGCAGTTCTATGTATCGTCCCTGGCATCTATTTCATTTATTTCATCCTTTATTTAACTAGGCAAGTCAGCTAAGTCAGTTATTAACAATGACGGCCAACCCTAGCAAAACCCTCCCTAAACCCGGACGACGCTGGGCCAATTGTGCACTGCCCTATGGGACTCCCAATCAAGGCCGGGAGTCACACACAGAGAGATGCTTGACTGGCGAGAAAAGTGAATTTGTGCGAATTGCCGGAACCTACTAGATTTGATGTACCAAGAAACACATAATAGGGATCTACTAGATTTGATGTACCTAGCAACACATATAATAGGGATCTACTAGATTTGATGTACCTAGCAACACATATAATAGGGATCTACTAGATTTGATGTACCTAGCAACACACATAATAGGGATCTACTAGGTTTGATGTACCTAGCAACACATATAATATGGATCTACTAGATTTGATGTACCTAGAAACACATATAATATGGATCTACTAGATTTGATGTACCTAGCAACACATATAATAATCTACATATATAATAGGGATCTACTAGATTTGATGTTGAAACACATATAATGGATCTACTAGATTTGATGTACCTAGCAACACATATAATAGGGATCTACTAGATTGATGTACCTAGAAACACATATAATAGGGATCTACTAGATTTGATGTACCTAGCAACACATATAATAGGGATCTACTAGATTTGATGTACCTAGCAACACATATAATAGGGATCTACTAGGTTTGATGTACCTAGCAACACATATAATAGGGATCTACTAGATTTGATGTACCTAGCAACACATATAATAGGGATATAATAGGGATCTACTAGATTTGATGTACCTAGCAACACATATAATAGGGATCTACTAGATTTGATGTACCTAGCAACACATATAATAGGGATCTACTAGATTTGATGTACCTAGCAACACATATAATAGGGATCTACTAGATTTGATGTACCTAGCAACACATATAATAGGGATCTACTAGATTTGATGTACCTAGAGCAACACATATAATAGGGATCTACTAGATTTGATGTACCTAGAAACACATATAATAGGGATCTACTAGATTTGATGTACCTAGAAACACATATAATAGGGATCTACTAGATTTGATGTACCTAGAAACACATAATAGGGATCTACTAGGATTTGATGTACCTAGCAACACATATAATATGGATCTACTAGATTTGATGTACCTAGAAACACATATAATAGCAACACATATAATATGGATCTACTAGATTTGATGTAGAAAACATATAAAACACTAGATTTGATATAATAGGGATCTACTAGATTTGATGTACCTAGAAACACATATAATAGGAATCTACTAGATTTGATGTACCGAGCAACACATATAATATGGATCTACTACATTTGATATACCTAGAAACACATATAATATGGATCTACGAGATTTGATGTACCTAGAAACACATATAATAGGGATCTACTAGATTTGATGTACCTAGCAACACATATAATAGGGATCTACTAGATTTGATGTACCTAGAAACACATATAATAGGGATCTACTAGATTTGACGTACCTAGCAACACATATAATAGGGATCTACTAGATTTTATGTACCTAACAACACACATAATAGGGATCTACTAGGTTTGATGTACGTAGCAACACATATAATATGGATCTACTAGGTTTGATGTACCTAGCAACACATATAATAGGGATCTATTAGGTTTGATGTACCTAGCAACACATATAATAGGGATCTACTAGATTTGATGTACCTAGAAACACACATAATAGGGATCTACTAGGTTTGATGTACCTAGCAACACATATAATATGGATCTACTAGGTTTGATGTACCTAGCAACACATATAATAGGGATCTACTAGGTTTGATGTACCTAGCAACACATATAATAGGGATCTACTAGGTTTGATGTACCTAGCAACACATATAATAGGGATCTACTAGGTTTGATATCCCTACCATCGCATTTAATATGTGAGATACGGAGACGGAGAAGTTGCCCGCTTCAGGTTTATAATTGTGGATGTAGGGGCACACGGCCGAAAGCGCTATGGTGGAGTGTTTCAAGATAGTTATTTTGGGTCCAAACTGCTGCAGAAGACCCTGGATTTACTACAGCCAGCTGTCCTGCCGGGTTCCACAGCGCCAAGCCCTCAACGCCAAGTTTTCCTACATGAGAACCTCATGCGCCCTTATCCAGGTATGTTGATAATAGAATGTTGGAATCAATTTGACTTTTTCTGTATCTAATTTCCCTTGTTCCTGCATACATACTTTATATGAAATCCATGTCTGTAATATGGCCATACATTTGGCAGAAGGTTAGGAAGTGCAGCTCACTTTCCACTTCATTTTCTGGGCAGTGTGAAAAGAAACAAGGGCCTCAGTGGAGATGTCGGTGGAAAGGCTGCTCTGGAAATGTTGCTGCTGGGCTTGTTCGGCAGAGGAAGCATGGGGTTTGTTGAAGGATGGGTTATATTGTTGTATTTTCTATTGTATTCGAACTGTTACGAACCCCTTTGGCCCTGCAGTCTAGGGGGGATGGAAACGAGACCCGTAAACATATCTCATGCAAATCATAACAGTTCGAAGGAACAGTGAGAACTAATAACCACAGACAACCTAAACCTACCGTCAAACACTTAAGTTGAGGCTGAAACTCGCATCACCCCTACAGTTGACCAATCACGGATGAAGGGGCTTCGGCTTTCAAACTTCGGCTGGCCCTAGAGAAAAAAACAACAAACAGCCGACAAAACCCTAACCGAATTCCAAAATGAAAAAAACATCACAAAATGACATCATAATATATGCTTGAACTGTTTCGGTTGGGTAGCATACGGCCATCTTTACCCCAGTCCCACACCCAACCCTATTCCCATCCTCAAGTACAAACCCATTCCCAACCCTACCTACCAAGCACAACCCTAAACCCCAACCAACACCCAGGTCCCTCCTCTTCCCACCACCTCCCCTCTTTTCCTCCACCGAACTACCCCAGACAGCCTGGTTAAGGTGTCTAGCTCCCTCAGACTCTGTGTGAAAATAACAAACACAAGTCTATTCAGGCTGATTCTAATTGATGTCAATCATTGGTTTGCTGCTCAGTGTGGTTGATGTTGATTTATTACATAAACACACACTGAAAAATCCCCTTATCCCTCCTTACTGCTATCTCTCCGAGAGTGAAGATCTGGGTTCAAATAATATTTTTTTTAAATTCAAATAATGTATGCTTCCTTGATTGAGTTTGTGTGGTGCAATGAAACCAGGAGTATAGACTTAAAAGTGCATTCCCCAAGCATCTGGCAATCCATGCAGGCTAAAACAAAGACCATGTATTTTGTTTTACAAAACACAAACACAAAAATGCTTTCAAATACTATTTGAACCCAGGATTGCTGAGTTTGTTGAATCTGGTTCAGAAAAGCAGAAAATTACACATGGCTGTCGAATAGCTGGAACTTTCTCTAGTGTGCTTGTCTGTCTCTTGGTAGGTCATTATGTCTAAACTGTAAATAGCTGGAACTTTCTCTAGTGTGCTTGTCTGTCTCTTGGTAGGTCATTATGTCTAAACTGTAAATAGCTGGAACTTTCTCTAGTGTGCTTGTCTGTCTCTTGGTAGGTCATTATGTCTAAACTGTAAATAGCTGGAACTTTCTCTAGTGTGCTTGTCTGTCTCTTGGTAGGTCATTATGTCTAAACTGTAAATAGCTGGAACTTTCTCTAGTGTGCTTGTCTGTCTCTTGGTAGGTCATTATGTCTAAACTGTAAATAGCTGGAACTTTCTCTAGTGTGCTTGTCTGTCTCTTGGTAGGTCATTATGTCTAAACTGTAAATAGCTGGAACTTTCTCTAGTGTGCTTGTCTGTCTCTTGGTAGGTCATTATGTCTAAACTTTAAATAGCTGGAACTTTCTCTAGTGTGCTTGTCTGTCTCTTGGTAGGTCATTATGTCTAAACTGTAAATAGCTGGAACTTTCTCTAGTGTGCTTGTCTGTCTCTTGGTAGGTCATTATGTCTAAACTGTAAATAGCTGGAACTTTCTCTAGTGTGCTTGTCTGTCTCTTGGTAGGTCATTATGTCTAAACTGTAAATAGCTGGAACTTTCTCTAGTGTGCTTGTCTGTCTCTTGGTAGGTCATTATGTCTAAACTGTAAATAGCTGGAACTTTCTCTAGTGTGCTTGTCTGTCTCTTGGTAGGTCATTATGTCTAAACTGTAAATAGCTGGAACTTTCTCTAGTGTGCTTGTCTGTCTCTTGGTAAGTCATTATGTCTAAACTGTAAATAGCTGGAACTTTCTCTAGTGTGCTTGTCTGTCTCTTGGAAAGTCATTATGTCTAATCTGTAAATAGCTGGAACTTTCTCTAGTGTGCTTGTCTGTCTCTTGGTAGGTCATTATGTCTAAACTGTAAATAGCTGGAACTTTCTCTAGTGTGCTTGTCTGTCTCTTGGTAAGTCATTATGTCTAAACTGTAAATAGCTGGAACTTTCTCTAGTGTGCTTGTCTGCCTCTTGGTAAGTCATTATGTCTAAACTGTAAATAGCTGGAACTTTCTCTAGTGTGCTTGTCTGTCTCTTGGTAAGTCATTATGTCTAAACTGTAAATAGCTGGAACTTTCTCTAGTGTGCTTGTCTGCCTCTTGGTAAGTCATTATGTCTAAACTGTAAATAGCTGGAACTTTCTCTAGTGTGCTTGTCTGTCTCTTGGAAAGTCATTATGTCTAATCTGTAAATAGCTGGAACTTTCTCTAGTGTGCTTGTCTGTCTCTTGGTAAGTCATTATGTCTAAACTGTAAATAGCTGGAACTTTCTCTAGTGTGCTTGTCTGTCTCTTGGTAAGTCATTATGTCTAATCTGTAAATAGCTGTGTTTGTTATGTATCTCAGAGCTGTTTGCCCTGTTAATGAAGACCGTATGGTTGGAGCCAGGAGGGAAAGAGTCTGTACGCAGGCAGACATCTGGAAACACATTTGTGTTGTACATTACTGTACTTATGTGACAAGGTGTCAAAATATAGGAAATTATTTGAATTGCGCTTTCAAATTGCTTTCAAGTCTTGAAATAATTGTTTTCCTACATTAATTGAAATTTTGTGAATGTGTTGTATATAGTTTATGACTGTGTTATGAAGTCATTATAGTGTTAGCAAACCACACGTCTATAAATAGACAATGAAATAACTATTGAGCTCTCTGTATTTCATGTGTAAGAATTAAAACACCAAATGAATCCCCTGCTCTCAGGTCTGAGGAGATGAGGGCCATTTGTGTGAGTTTATAAAGCACCTGGGAATGAGAGGACGGACAGACGGAGGTGGAAGCCTGCCACTAAGAGCTGATGCAATGGAACTCTCAGATCCTATGGACAGTTTCCCAGACCCAGGTTAAGCCTGGTCCCAGATCTGTTTTGCCAAGTCTATGTGACAATGACCATAGGAGTTAGCAAGACAGCACGAACACATCTGTTACCAGGCTAGGTTAAGTCTATATATTCCTGGAATGTAAAGGTAGTTCAAATGGAGATTCTCCTTTGAGCATGCTTTTCAAGTTCAGGAATAGACTAGGCTTCAATCTGGGTCTGGGAAACCAAACAGGCCCATACTGTACTGCAGCATGCTGATCACCTCAACCACAAGCATGTATAGGGTGACATCTAGTGGAGATGGATGGAACAGCACTCTCTACAGCTCAAATGGGGTAATAGCTGAAACGGTATCTATTTTCAAAAAGGATACGCTATTGTCACCTGTCACTGGCAAACCTGTTGTAGTGCCTGTACTAACATGTGATTAGATCCTAGTTATAGAGACCACAATTGAATCAGCATTATGCACGAAGTTGTTACTGGGCTGTCTGCACCCCGGCCGTGATTTGGAGTCCCATTGGGCAGCGCACAATTGGCACAACATCGCCTAATCCCCTCAGGAGGCTGAAAAGATTCAGCATGGGCCCTCGGATCCTCAAAAAGATCTACAGCTGCACCACTGAGAGCATCTTGACTGGATGCATCACCGCTTGGTATGGCGATGTGCTTGGCCTCAATTTCCTTTCGTCCACGGTCATCTCCTTTGTCTTGCTGATGTTGAGGAAGAGGTTGTTGTCCTGGCACCACACTGCCAGGTCTCTGACCTCCTCCCTCTGACGGTGATCAGGCCTACCACTGTAGTCTCGTCAGCAAACTTAATGATGGTGTTGGAGTCGTGTGCGGTCACTCTGTCATGAGTGAACAGGGAGTACAGGAGGGAACTAAGCACACACCACTGAGAGGCCCCCATGTTAAGGGTCAGTGCGGCAGATGTATTGTGGTCTACCCTCACCACCTGGGGGCGGCCCATCAGGAAGTCCAGAATTCAGTTGCAGAGGGAGGTGTTCAGTCCCTGGGTCCTTAGCTTCGTGATGACCAGCATTCTCACTTAGGTGTTCCTTTTGTCCAGGTGGCGAGGTCAGCGTGGAGTGCAATAGAGATTGCTTAATTTGTGGATCTGATGGGTGGTATGTGAATTAGAGTGGGTCTAGGGTTTCTGGGATGATGGTGTTGATGTGAGACATGACCAGCCTTTCCAAATATTTAATGGCTACAGATGTGAGTGCTACGGGGCAATAGTCATTTAGGCAGGTTACCTTGGTGTTCTTGGGCACATGGACTATGGTGGTCTGCTTGAAACATGTAGATGTTCCCAGTCAAAACTGTTCGCTGCTCTGGCCCCCCAATGGTGGAACAAACTCCCTCACGACGCCAGGACAGCGGAGTCAATCACCACCTTCCGGAGACACCTGAAACCCCACCTCTTTAAGGAATACCTAGGATAGGATAAGTAATCCCTCTCACCCCCCCCCTTTAAGATTTAGATGCACTATTGTAAAGTGACTGTTCCACTGGATGTCATAAGGTGATTGCACCAATTTGTAAGTCGCTCTGGATAAGAGCGTTGCTAAATCACTTAAATGTAAATGTAAATGTAGATCTTACAGACTCGTTCAGGGAGAGGATGAAAATGTCAGTGAAGACACTTGCCAGTAGGTCAGCGCATGCTCTGAGTATGTGTCCTGGTAATCCGTCTGTCCCTGCGCCCTTGTAAATGTTACCCTGTTTAAACCTGTCTTCCATCGACTATTGACTTCCAGAACAGGAGGAAAATAAGCAAATTTGTTTAGGCACTACATGTCAGGAACCGAATAAGCACATTAGATTGTACTAAATTCACACCAGTTTTAGTTAATGTCCTGAAATTGGTGAATTCATCAAAATGACTCCAACCACCCCCCCCCCCCGGTTCTGTTCCAGATATGCTCGGTTCTGTTCCAGACATGCTCGGTTCTGTTCCAGACATGCCAGGTTCTGTTCCAGATATGCTCGGTTCTGTTCCAGACATGCCCGGTTCTGTTCCAGACATGCCCGGTTCTGTTCCAGACATGCCAGGTTCTGTTCCAGATAATGCCAGGTTCTGTTCTAGACATGCCAGGTTCTGTTCCACATATGCTCGGTTCTGTTCTAGACGTGCTTGGTTCTGTTTCAAGCTTCAACCACAATAGCTGATGGACAAGAACATGGAATCATCTTTCAAATACATCAACAAGATCATCAACAAGAAGCTCCTCAACATCAACTTCAGGGTAAACAGTGTAAGCAGCTACGCTCAATCCACCACAATAATCGTATTAAATGTTAATATATATAATGATCATCTGTAAAATGTGTCTAATCTGATATGAATTGTTATCATGAATGAAAGCAGCAGCATCTGACAGGCATCCACATACAGGAGTCTGAGGTGATGACCACCATAACCAGTTACTATGACTTCAAATCAAACTTTATTCATCACATACAACACCTTACCGTGAAATGCCTTTAACCAACAGTGCAGTTCAAGAAGAGGTAAGAAAATATTTACCATATCAACTAAAGTAAAACATTTTTTTAAGTAACACAATAAAATAACAATAATGAGGCCATATACAGGGGGTACCGGCACCGAGTCAGTGTGAGGGGGTACAGGTTAGTCGAAGTAATTTGTACATGTAGGTAAGGGATGAAGTGACTATGCATAGATAATAACAGTGAATAGCAGCAGTGTCAAGGGATGGCAATGTAAATAGTCTGATTGGTCATTTTCTTAATTGTTCACCAGACTTATGGCTTGGAGGTAGAATCTGTTCAAGAGCCTTTTGGTCCTAGACTTGGCGCTCTGGTACCGCTTGCCGTGCAGTAGCAGAGAAAACAGACTATGACTTGGGTGACTGGAGTCTTTGACAATTGTTTGAGCTTTCCTCTGTCACTGCCTAGTATATAGGTCCTAAATGGCAGGAAGCTTGGCCCCAGTGATGTACAAGGCCGTACGCACTACCCTCTGTAGCGCCTTATGGTGAAATGCCGAGCAGTTGCCATACCAAACGGTCAGGATGCTCTCGATGGTGCAGCTGTAGAACTTATTATTTAACATCTGTACTGTTACAGAGCAACATGAATGCATCAAACCATTGTATTATTTGACATCTGTACTGTTACAGAGCAACATGAATGCATCAAACCATTATATTATTTGACATCTGTACTGTTACAGAGCAACATGAATGCATCAAACCATTGTATTATTTGACATCTGTACTGTTACAGAGCAACATGAATGCATCAACCCACTGTATTATTTGACGTCTCTCCTGGCTGTACCGAGTCTGTGTTCTGACTACAGACTAACACTTTTTCAGGATCATGTTTATGAACTGCTGAATAAAATTCAACACTAGTAGATTTGTCCCTTAGGGCCACCGTAAGTGTCACACAGCACATTATAACTAACTTACAAGTTATCATGTTAACCTACTTTTTAACCTGCATCATTAATTAATTCAGTAATTCATGAATCCACTCACTTACTAATTCATCCATCCACTCACTCACTCACTCACTCACTCACTCACTCACTCACCCACTCACTCACTCACTCACTCACTCATCCATTCATTCATTCATCAGGCAGTGAATTGTTGTTCTTCACCAAGAACTTCCTGGAGCTCACCATCACCTACACGTCCATCATCGTCATGTTGTCACGTATTGATGAAGGTCTTGATGGCCATGTACAAATGTGCTCGCAAGATGCACAACGGAAACAGGTAAGAGCGGTTACATCTACAGTATTAGCTATTTAAATACAGTCAATTCAGGAAGGGATTCGGAATACACATTTAAGAATAGAATGGAAACAGTCCTCATTGAAAATTATATTCATTGACATTTCTGAACAGACAATTAATGAATTTCTTTTCATATGCAAATACATAACCAGATCACATACTCACACTGCAAGCTCATTTCACTCTCAATTCAATTCATACAAGAAATAATCAGACATAGGCTTTTTCCACTCATTCAACGGAGGATGGCATTTCAACATAAATGTATGATTAAAAACAAATCTGATGTTCTCATCAGGATGGTGTTAGCGTAAGCTAAGCAACTGCCCAGTCACGACAACTTGACTTCTCTTAACCATCGACATAGCCATGCATCATCTCAAAGATGATTACCCATAATTGCACACAGTTGTCTCCTCAACTAATAACTGGTTAATTGGCAGTAACAACACATCTTTCCCTTCCTGTCCAACCTTTCCCAGAGCGAAAAGCAGTACACTGACATTTTGAGTCTTGACATATTTATTTATATCTACAAAATGGCAGGAAGAAGTTTACATTGATCAAAGAGGCCGAGGAGGAGGAAATACAACAGGGAACAAAGACATTGAATGTCACAGCAATTTTCCACCAGTCCCTTCATAATACGCCTCAGAAGCTTGGAGATAGAGAGCCACTTGTGATCAAGCTAACAGAGTTTAGAAGGAGAGGTGTAACACCACAGTCGTGGAGAACTCCTCTCCTTCATCTCCTAATCAAAGACGGGTAAGCAGTAACGACAGAATGGGGAATCTGATTCACTTTTTGTGTGGCTTATGCCACCACATGATACTGCTGTTTGTATGACTTAGTACTGTACATGACAATGTAAGTGTATACAGGCATGAATGTGTGGTTGATTGGCTAAGTCATGTGTGATTCATTTGCCTGATCCTCCAGTGACCCTGCGTATCCTCGCCTGGCTCAGATGTTTCTGTGGAATGAACTGCCCATGAAATAACTCACTGAGGAGTTCGGACCTCACATTATGGTAATGTCGACTATATGTTCACTAGGGTATATTCACCATGGTATATTCGCTATGGTGTATTCACTATGGTGTATTCACTATGGTGTATTCACTAGGGTTTATTCATCTGGGTATATTCACAAGGGTATATTGCCTGGCATATATTCACTAGGGTATTTTCACTAGGGTATATTGGCTAGGGTATATTGGTTAGGATATAATTACTAGGGTGTATTCACTAGGGTATATTGGCTAGGGTATATTGGTTAGGATATAATTACTAGGGTGTATTCACTAGGGTATATTGACTAGGGTATATTGACTAGGGTATATTGGTTAGGGTATATTCACTAGGGTATATTGACTAGGGTATATTGACTAGGGTATATTCACTAGGGTATATTGACTAGGGTATATTCATCTGTGTATATTCACTAGGGTATATTGACTAGGGTATATTGACTAGGGTATATTCATCTGGGTATATTTACTAGAGTATATTCACTAGGGTATATTGACTAGGGTATATTGACTAGGGTAGGGTATATTGACTAGGGTATATTGACTGGGTATATTGACTAGGGTATATTCATCTGGGTATATTTACTAGAGTTTATTCACTAGGGTATATTCACAAGAGTATATTCACTAGGGTATATTGGCTAGGGTGTATTAATCCGGGTATATTCACTAGGGTATATTGGCTAGGGTGTATTAATCCGGGTATATTCACTAGGGTATATTGGCTAGGGTGTATTAATCCGGGTATATTCACTAGGGTATATTGGCTAGGGTATATTGGCTAGGGTGTATTAATCCGGGTATATTCACTAGGGTATATTGACAGGCGTATATTGACTAGGGTATTTTTACTAGGGTATATTCACTAGGGTATATTGGCTAGGATATGTTCACTAGGGTAATGTCACTAGGGTGTATTCACTATGGTGTAATCACTAAGGTATGTTCACAACGGTATATTCACTAGGGTTTATTGACTAGGGCATATTGGCTAGGATATATTCACTAGGGTATATTCAGTAAGGTAATGTCAACAATGTATTCACTAGGGTGTATAAACTAGGGTCAATTCACTAAGGTTTATTCACTAGGGTATATTTGCTAGGGTAAATTCACTAAGGCATATTCAATAAGGAATATTCACTAGGGCATATTCACTAGTGCATGTTCACTAGAGTATAAGCACTAAGGTATATTGGCTAGAGTATACAGTGGGGCAAAAACGTATTTAGTCAGCCACCAATTGTGCAAGTTCTCCCACTTAAAAATATGAGAGAGGCCTGTACTTTTCATCATAGGTAAACTTCAACTATGACAGACAAAATGTCCAGGCCCGTCTGAAGTTTGCTAGAGAGCATTTGGATGATCCAGAAGAAGATTGGGAGAATGTCATATGGTCAGATGAAACCAAAATATAACTTTTGGGTAAAAACTCAACTCGTCGTGTTTAGAGGACAAAAAATGCTGAGTTGCATCCAAAGAACACCATACCTACTGTGAAGCATGGGGGTGGAAACATCATGCTTTGGGGCTGTTTTTCTGCAAAGGGACCAGGACGACTGATCCTTGTAAAGGATCCCACCTTATCCCTCCTTCCCCACCCTTCTACCCCCTCCCCCCTCTCTTCCCAGGCTGGAGGAGGCTATAACAGACTTCATCCGTCACGACGTTCCTTTAAGGCCCTTCTGCTAGCTTGCTAGCCCCGGCCTGCTAGCTGTCTGAATCGCCGTGTCTCCAGCCAGCCTAACTACTCACATGCCTCTCCCTAATGTCAATATGCCTTGTCCATTGCTGTTCTGGTTAGTTATTATTGTTATGCAGGTGAATGAGGACCCAAAAGCGACTTGGCGAAAACAGAGTCTTTATTCCAGTAAAGGAAATAGGCAATACTCCTAGACAAATCGGAGCAGAAAACAAAACATAAAAAACTAATTCCACTCGTAGTGACGAGGACAGACTGGAGACTCGACCATAAACTGTAGGTTGCCTCGGGAAGGCACCGACCGTAGCAGACTCAGACACCTGCTCACACGCAGCATCTGAGGGAAACAAGACACGACAGGGCGAAGCAAAGACACAGCACGGAGTACAATATACAAGGATCCGACAGGACAGAAACGGAAGACAAGGGGAGAAATAGGGACTCTAATCAGAGGGCAAGATAGGGAACAGGTGTGGAAAGACTAAATGAGTGAGTAGGAGAATGAGGAACAGCTGGGAGCAGGAACGGAACGATAGAGAGAGGAGAGAGAGGGAGGGAGAGAGAGAGGGATAGAAAAAGGGAACGAACCTAATAAGACCAGCAGGGGAAAACGAACAGAAGGGAAAGCAAAATGACAAGACAATATAAGACAAAACATGACAATTATTGTCTTATTTCACTGTAGAGCCTTTAGCCCTGCTCAATATGGCTTAGCCAATCCTTTACTCCACCTCCAATACATGCAGTGGTATCAGCTGGTTTAAATGTTTCTGGAGACAATATCTCTCTCATCATCACACAATGCCTAGGTTTACCTCCAATGTATTCACGTCCTACCATACCTTTGTCTGTACATTTAGCCTTGGATCTATTCTATCGTGCCCAGAAACCTTCTCCTTTTACACTCCGTTCCAAACATACTAATTGACCAGTTCTTATAGCCTTTAGCCGTACCCTTACCCTACTCCTCCTCTGTTCCTCCGGTGATGTAGAGGTTAATCCAGGCCCTGCAGTGCCTAGCTCCACTCCTATTCCCCAGGTGCTCTCATTTTTTGTCTTCTGTAACCGTAAAAGACTTGGTTTCATGCATGTTAACAATAGAATCCTCCTCCCTAAGTTTGTTTTATTCACTGCTTTAGCACACTCTGCCAACCCGGATGTCCTAACCGTGTCTGAATCCTGGCTTTGGAAGACCACCAAAAATCCTGACATTTCCATCCCTAACTATAACATTTTCCGACCAGATAGAACTGCCAAAGGGGGCGTAGTTAGCCTTCCACCTGGCTACCCCTGCCCCGGTCAACTGCCCTGCACCCCCTACAGTATCTTGCCCAAGCCTCCCCCTTTTCTCCTTCACCCAAATCCAGATAGCTGATGTTCTGAAAGAGCTGCAAAATCTGGACTCCTACAAATCAGCAGAGCTAGACAATCTGGACCCTCTCTTTCTAAAAGTATCTGCCGAAATTGTTGCAACCCCTATTACTAGCCTGTTCAACCTCTCTGTCGTATCTTCTGAGATTCCCAAAGATTGGAAAGCTGCCGCGATCATCCCCTTCTTCAAAGAGGGAGACACTCTAGATCCAAACTGCTACAGACCTATATCTATCCTACCCTGCCTTTCTAAGGTATTCGAAAGCCTAGTTAACAAACAGGATACCGACCATTATGAATCCCACCGTACCTTCTCCGCAATGCAATCTGGTTTCAGACCTGGTCAAGGGTGCACCTCAGCCACGTTCAAGGTCCTAAACGATATCAAAACTGCCATCGATAAGAGACATCACTCTGCAGCCGTTTTCGACCTGACTAAGGCTTTCGACTGTGTCAATCACCACATTCTTATCGGCAGACTCAACAGCCTTGGTTTCTCAAATGACTGCCTCTCTTGGTTCACCAACTACTTATCTGATAGAGTTCAGTGTGTCAAATCGGATGGCCTGTTATCCACCTCTACGCAGACGGCACCATTCTGTATACTTCTGGCCCTTCTTTGGACACTGTGTTAACTAACCTCCAGACTAGCTTCAATGGCATACAACACTCCTACCGTGTCCTCCAACTACTCTTAAATCCAAGTAAAACTACATGCATGGTCTTCAACCGATCATTTCCCGCACTTGCCTTCCCGTCCAGAATCACTACTCTGGACGGTTCTGACTTAGAATATGTGGACAACTACAAATACCTAGGTCTCTGGTTAGACTGTAAACTCTCCTTCCAGACTCATATTAAGCATCTCCAATCCAAAATTAAATCTAGAATCGGCTTCCTATTTCGCAGCAAAGCATCCTTCACTCATGCTGCCAAACATACCTTCGTAAAACTGACCATCCTACCGATCCTCGACTTCGGCAATGTCATCTACAAAATAGCTTCCAACACTCTACTCAACAAATTGGATGCAGTCTATCGCAGTGCCATCCATTTTGTCACCAAAGCCCCATATACTTCCCACCACTGACCCCTGTACTCTCTCGTTGGCTGGCCCTCGCTTCATACTCGTCGACAAACCCACTGGCTCCAGGTCATCTACAAATTTTTGCTAGGTAAAGCTCCACCTTATCTCAGCTCACTGGTCACCATAGCAACACCCGTAGCACGTGCTTCAGCAGGTGTATCTCACTGGTCACCGCCAAAGCCAATTCCTCCTTTAGCCACCTTTCCTTCCAGGTGTCTGCTGCCAATGACTGGAACGAACTGCAAAAATCCCTGAAGCTGGAGACTCATATCTCCCTCACTAGCTTTAAGCACCAGCTGTCAGAGCAGCTCAGAGATCACTGCACCTGTACATAGCCCATCTGTAAATTGCCCATCCAACTACCTCATCCCTGTATTTATTTAGGTTTTTATCTTGCTCCTTTGTACCCATGTATCTCTACTTGCATTCATCTTCTGCACATCTATTCACTCCAGTGTTTAATTGGTATATTGTAATTTCTTCGCCACCATGGCCTATATATTGCCTTACCTCCCTTATTTGACCTCATTTGCACACACTGTATCTAGACTTTTTCTACTGTATGTTTGTTTATTCCATTTGTATCTCTGTGTTGATGTATGTGTCGAACTGCTTTGCTTTATTTTGGTCAGGTCGCAGTTGTAAATGAGAACTTGTTCTCAACTAGCCTACCTGGTTAAATAAAGGTTAAACAAATTTAGATTTTTTTTTAAATATCTTGGTCCTGTGGCTCTCGACATGTTAACCTCTTGGTCCTGTGACTCTACATGTTCGTTTCTGGGCCCTGTGGCTCTCTACATGTTAGTTTCTGGGCCCTGTGGCTCTCTATATGTTAGTTTCTGGGCACTGTGGCTCTCTACATGTTCGTTTCTGGGCACTGTGGCTCTCTACATGTTAGTTTCTGGGCCCTGTGGCTCTCTACATGTTAGTTTCTGGGCACTGTGTCTCTCTACATGTTAGTTTCTAGGCACTGTGGCTCTCTACATGTTAGTTTCTGGGCACTGTGGCTCTCTACATGTTAGTTTCTAGGCACTGTGGCTCTCTACATGTTAGTTTCTGGGCACTGTGGCTCTCTACATGTTAGTTTCTGGGCACTGTGTCTCTCTACATGTTAGTTTCTAGGCACTGTGGCTCTCTACATGTTAGTTTCTGGGCACTGTGGCTCTCTACATGTTAGTTTCTGGGCACTGTGGCTCTCTACACGTTAGTTTCTGGGCACTGTGGCTCTCTACATGTTAGTTTCTAGGCACTATGGCTCTCTACATGTTAGTTTCTGGGCACTGTGGCTCTCTACATGTTAGTTTCTAGGCACTGTGGCTCTCTACATGTTAGTTTCTAGGCACTGTGGCTCTCTACATGTTAGTTTCTAGGCACTGTGGCTCTCTACATGTTAGTTTCTAGGCCCTGTGGCTCTCTACATGTTAGTTTCTGGGCACTGTGGCTCTCTACATGTTAGTTTCTGGGCACTGTGGCTCTCTACATGTAAAGAAACAATGCATTCAACACGTCTGTAGTCATAAACTGGATGTAGTCTTTGCATAGGAATATGGGACCAAATAGGCCTATGAAACGTTTGACTTCTGTAATAAACGTTAAGTGAATTAGTACAAACACTTATGACAAATAGATACATAAACTGCTTTCATTTATAAATGGTAAAAAAGACATGTATGAACATACCCTGAAGTGAAAGGTGTCATTTTGTAAGGTTGCCTCGTATGAAACATTTGATCTCATATTCAAAATAGAAATAAATACAGACAGGAGTGTATCTGGGAATGATCTTACTGCCGTAGGGCCGACATATGAACTTGAGTTTTCCACAGATGGCATGAGTACCTATCCTGGATGGATGGGGTGCTGAATACTTTGTGAGTACTAGCTTTCATCTTCAGACTCAGGAGCCAGTATAGACTTATGCTGAATTCTGATAAATGTCTTCAGTGGTTGCACACTGTATTCCCATTGAGCTCTCCTCTGGATACTTTTTCCGCTTTTCTCTAGTGGGTTTCCTGCTGTGTCACAGCAGTCCGAACACAAACCAGGAGCTGTGGAAGACGGCCCTTTATCTCAACATCATCAGGGATGAGACACTTAACATCCACAAGTACACAGAGGACTACTGTGATGGTCTGAAAGGGTACGACATTATTATGACATGTTGTATACTAGGTCCACTGAGTGATGGGCCTGGGACTCAAGCGTATTTTATTCTGGGCCCAGTTTCCCATTAGCGATGGCAAAGCCCGGTTTCCCATTAGCGATGGCAAAGCCCGGTTTCCCATTAGCGATGGCAAAGCCCGGTTTCCCATTAGTGATGGCAAAGCCCGGTTTCCCATTAGCGATGTTTCCCATTAGTGATGGCAAAAAGACAAAGCCCGGTTTCCCATTAGCGATGGCAAAGCCCGGTTTCCCATTAGTGATGGCAAAGCCCGGTTTCCCATTAGTGATGGCAAAGCCCCCAATAGCGATTTCCCATTAGTGATGACAAAGCCCGGTTTCCCATTAGTGATGGCAAAGCCCGGTTTCCCATTAGTGATGGCAAAGCCTGGTTTCCCATTAGTGATGACAAAGCCCGGTTTCCCATTAGCGATGGCAAAGCCCGGTTTCCCATTAGCGATGGCAAAGCCCGGTTTCCCATTAGTGATGGCAAAGCCCGGTTTCCCATTAGTGATGGCAAAGCCCGGTTTCCCATTAGTGATGGCAAAGCCCGGTTTCCCATTAGTGATGACAAAACCCGGTTTCCCATTAGTGATGACAAAGGTTTTGGTAAACAGTTTTAACCATGTTCCTACGAAGGTTTTAATGCAACAATATATATTTTAGGGACACAAGGCCCTGTCTGGTAATGTGTTGTATTGTGACGGTAAGCTATTGTCAAATACATCTTACTATTAACAACATATTCTGTTTCTTCGTGTCAGGTACACTAAGCATGTTGCAGACATCAAAGAATGCAGGGAGCTATAATAGATGCAGACAGAGAGTTCCTATCCTGTACTAAAATAGATGCAGACAGAGAGTTCCTATCCTGTACTATAATAGATGCAGACAGAGAGTTCCTATCCTGTACTATAATAGATGCAGACAGAGAGTTCCTATCCTGTACTATAATAGATGTAGACAGAGAGTTCCTATCCTGTACTATAATAGATGTAGACAGAGAGTTCCTATCCTGTACTATAATAGATGCAGACAGAGAGTTCCTATCCTGTACAATAATAGATGCAGACAGAGAGCTCCTATCCTGTACTATAGTAGATGAAGACAGATAGTTCCTATCCTGTACAATAATAGATGCAGACAGAGAGCTCCTATCCTGTACTATAGTAGATGAAGACAGAGAGCTCCTATCCTGTACTATAATAGATGCAGACAGAGAGCTCTGAAAGTAACACAGGCCACCAGTATGGAACTGTTGCTGAATATGAACTTGTCTGTGTCTCTCTCTCTCTCTCTCTCTCTCTCTCTCTCTCTCTCTCTCTCTCTCTCTCTCTCTCTCTCTCTCTCTCTCTTTCTCTGTCTCTCTCTCTCTCTCTCTCTCCTCTCTCTCTCTCTCTCTCTCTCTCTCTCTCTCTCCTCTCCCTTTCTCTGTCTCTCTCTCTCTCTCTCTCTCTCTCTCTCTCTCTCTCTCTCTCTCTCTCTCTCTCTCTCTCTCTCTCTCCCTTTCTCTGTCTCTCTCTCTCTCTCCTCTCTCTCTCTCTCTCTCTCTGTCTCTCTCTCTCTCTCTCTCTCTCTCTCTCTCTCTCTCTCTCTCTCTCTCTCTCTCTCTCTCTCTCTCTCTCTCTCTCTCTCTCTCTCTCTCTCTCTCTCTCTCTCTCTCTCTCTCTCTCTCTCTCTCCCTTTCTCCCTTTCTCTCTCTCTCTCTCTCTCTCTCTCTCTCCTCTCTCTCTCTCTCTCTCTCTCTCTCTCTCTCTCTCTCTCTCTCTCTCTCTCTCTCTCTCTCTCTCTCTCTCTCTCTCTCTCTCTCTCTCTCTCTCTCTCTCTCTCTCCCTCTCCCTTTCTCTGTCTCTCTCTAAGGCGTTGTTTGTCTTCATGGCTCTGTCATTTTTCCCATGACGAGGTTCTGTGGCTCGTCAGACATTCTGACAATATCCCCAAGATCAAGACCCCATGGGACTGCATAGACTCATACATTTGAAGTAGCTGACACAAAGCAGACCTTCCTACCACCTAAAACAGACCGTCCTGCCATGACACTTTGCAAATATCAACCAAATATATACAGTACCATATTACTACTTCAGCTGTCAAGTCACAAAACTAAACAATGTAGCAAATGCTTATACTACAGTGGTCTGGATAAATAGTCCTGCTGTTGATACAGTAGTCATTAGATTGTGTTTAAGTATAGTTATACTGTACTGTTGATACAGTAGTCATTAGATTGTGTGTTTAAGTATAGTTCTACTGTACTGTTGATACAGTAGTCTTTAGATTGTGTGTTTAAGTATAGTTCTACTGTACTGTTGATACAGCTGTCATTAGATTGTGTGTTTAAGTACAGTTCTACTGTACTGTTGACACAGTAGTCATTAGATTGTGTGTTTAAGTATAGTTCTACTGTACTGTTGATACGGTAGTCATTAGAATATGTGTTTATGTATAGTCTTACTGTTGATATAGTAGTCGGTCACTAGTTTACATATAGTAATACTGTTGATGCAGAAGTCAAATGAAATAAAATGTATTTATAAAGCCCTTCTTACATCAGCTGATATATCAAAGTGCTGTACAGAAACTCAGCCTAAAACCCCAAACAGCAAGCAATGCAGGTGTAGAAGCACGGTGGCTAGGAAAAACTCCCTAGAAAGGCCAGAACTTAGGAAGAAACCTAAAGAGGAACCAGGCTATGAGGGGTGGCCAGTCCTCTTCTAGCTGTGCCAGGTGGAGATTATAACAGAACATGGCCAAGATGTTCAAATGTTCATAGATGACCAGCAGGGTCAAATAATAATAATCACAGTGGTTGTCGAGGGTGGAACAGATCAGCACCCCAGGAGTAAATGTCAGTTGGCTTTTCATAGCTGATCATTTAGAGTATCTCTACCTCTCCTGCTGTCTCTAGAGAGTTGAAAACAGCAGGTCTGGGACAGGTAGCACGTCCGGTAAACAGGTCAGGGTTCCATAGTCGCAGGCAGAACAGTTGAAACTAGATCAGCAGCACGGCCAGGTGGACTGGGGACAGCAAGGAGTCATCAGGCCAGGTAGTCCTGAGGCATGGTCCTAGAGCTCAGGTCCTCCGAGAGAGAAAAAATGAAAGAAAGAGAGAGAATTAAAGAATTAGAGAGAGCATACTTAAATTCACACAGGACTGTGGATAAGACAGGAGAAACACTCCAGATATAACAGACTGACCCTAGCCATGTATAGTCCTAATGTTGATACAGTAGTCATTAGATTATGGGTTTATGTATAGTCCTACTGTTGATACAGTAGTCACTAGTTTATGGGTTTATGTATAGTCCTACTGTTGATACAGTAGTCACTAGTTTATGGGTTTATGTATAGTCCTACTGTTGATACAGTAGTCACTAGTTTATGGGTTTATGTATAGTCCTACTGTTGATACGGTAGTTACTAGTTTGTGACTATTATTGTATCATTGCATCGATGACGTCGTCCCCACAGTGACCATACATACATACCCCAACCAGAAGCCATGAATTACAGGCACATCCGCACTGAGCTAAAGGGTAGAGTTGCCGCTTTCAAGGACTGGGACTCTAACCCGGAAGCTTACAAGAAATGTCATGCAGGTGAAGGAGGACCCAAACGCGACTTAACAGAAACAGAGTTTATTAATGCTCAAAACCGAATAACCGAAATCCTCTAGATAGTAGAGGGGAAAACAACTGGAGAAGCGGCCACAGACTGCAGGTCGCTTCGGGTAGGCGCAGGCCGTAGTCAACTGAGACACCTGCTCACACGCAGCGTCTGAAGAAGGCACAAAACACGACAGGACAGGGTGATACACAATCACGGCAAAAAACACGACAGGACAGGGCGAAACGCAATTACAGCATGGAATACAAAACAAGGAACCGACGGAACAGGAACGGATCACAAAGGAATAAATAGGGAGTCTAATCAGGGGAAAGGATCGGGAACAGGTGTGGGAAGGCTAAATGATGATTAGGGGAATAGGAACAGCTGGGAGCAGGAACGGAACGACAGAGAGAAGAGAGAGCGAGAGAGTGAAAGGGGGAGGGGGAGAGAGAGGGATAGAACCAAACAAGACCAGCAGAGGGAAACGAATAGCATGGGGAGCACAGGGACAAGACATGACAATAAATGACAAACATGACAGTACCCCCCCACTCACCGAGCGCCTCCTGGCGCACTCGAGGAGGAATCCTGGCGGCAACGGAGGAAATCATCGATGAGCGAACGGTCCAGCACGTCCCGAGACGGAACCCAACTCCTCTCCTCAGGACCGTAACCCTCCCAATCCACTAGGTATTGGTGACCCCGTCCCCGAGAACGCATGTCCATAATTTTATGTACCTTGTAAATAGGTGCGCTCTCGACAAGGACGGGAGGGGGGGAGGGAAGACGAACGGGGGTGCGAAGAAAGGGCTTAACACAGGAGACATGGAAGACAGGATGGACGCGACGAAGATGTCGCGGAAGAAGCAGTCGCACAGCGACAGGATTGACGACCTGGGAGACACGGAACGGACCAATGAACCGCGGAGTCAACTTACGAGAAGCTGTCGTAAGAGGAAGGTTGCGAGTGGAAAGCCACACTCTCTGGCCGCAACAATACCTTGGACTCTTAATCCTGCGTTTATTGGCGGCTCTCACCGTCTGTGCCCTGTAACGGCAAAGTGCAGACCTCACCCTCCTCCAGGTGCGCTCACAACGTTGGACAAACGCTTGAGCGGAGGGAACGCTGGACTCGGCAAGCTGAGATGAGAACAGAGGAGGCTGGTAACCCAGACTACTCTGAAACGGAGATAACCCGGTAGCAGACGAAGGAAGCGAATTGTGAGCGTATTCTGCCCAGGGGAGCTGTTCTGCCCAAGACGCAGGGTTCCTGAAAGAAAGGCTGCGTAGTATGCGACCAATCGTCTGATTGGCCCTCTCTGCTTGACCGTTAGACTGGGGATGAAACCCGGAAGAGAGACTGACGGACGCACCAATCAAACGACAGAACTCCCTCCAAAACTGTGACGTGAATTGCGGACCTCTGTCTGAAACGGCGTCTAACGGGAGGCCATGAATTCTGAATACATTCTCAATAATGATTTGTGCCGTCTCCTTAGCGGAAGGAAGTTTAGCGAGGGGAATGAAATGTGCCGCCTTAGAGAACCTATCGACAACCGTCAGAATCACAGTCTTCCCCGCAGACAAAGGCAGACCGGTAATGAAGTCTAAGGCAATGTGAGACCATGGTCGAGAAGGAATGGGAGCGGTCTGAGACGACCGGCAGGAGGAGAGTTACCCGACTTAGTCTGCGCGCAGTCCGAACAGGCAGCCACGAAACGGCGCGTGTCACGCTCCTGAGTCGGCCACCAAAAGCGCTGGCGAATAGACGCAAGAGTGCCTCGAACACCGGGATGACCCGCTAACTTGGCAGAGTGAGCCCACTGAAGAACAGCCAGACGAGTGGAAACAGGAACGAAAAGGAGGTTACTAGGACAAGCGCGCGGCGACGCAGTGTGCGTGAGTGCTTGCTTAACCTGTCTTTCAATTCCCCAGACTGTTAACCCGACAACACGCCCATAAGGAAGAATCCCCTCGGGATCAGTAGAAGCCACAGAAGAACTAAACAGACGGGATAAGGCATCAGGCTTGGTGTTCTTGCTACCCGGACGGTAAGAAATCACAAACTCGAAACGAGCGAAAAACAACGCCCAACGAGCTTGACGGGCATTAAGTCGTTTGGCAGAACGGATGTACTCAAGGTTCTTATGGTCTGTCCAAACGACAAAAGGAACGGTCGCCCCCTCCAACCACTGTCGCCATTCGCCTAGGGCTAAGCGGATGGCGAGCAGTTCACGGTTACCCACATCATAGTTGCGCTCAGATGGCGACAGGCGATGAGAAAAATAAGCGCAAGGATGAACCTTATCGTCAGACTGGGAGCGCTGGGATAGAATGGCTCCCACGCCTACCTCTGAAGCGTCAACCTCGACAATGAATTGTCTAGTGACGTCAGGAGTAACGAGGATAGGAGCGGACGTAAAACGTTCTTTTAGAAGATCAAAAGCTCCCTGGGCGGAACCGGACCACTTAAAACACGTCTTGACAGAAGTAAGAGCTGTGAGAGGGGCAGCAACTTGACCGAAATTACGAATGAAACGCCGATAGAAATTAGCGAAACCTAAGAAGCGCTGCAACTCGACACGTGACCTTGGAACGGGCCAATCACTGACAGCTTGGACCTTAGCGGAATCCATCTGAATGCCTTCAGCGGAAATAACGGAACCGAGAAAAGTAACGGAGGAGACATGAAAAGAGCACTTCTCAGCCTTTACGTAGAGACAATTTTCTAAAAGGCGCTGTAGAACACGTCGAACGTGCTGAACATGAATCTCGAGTGACGGAGAAAAAATCAGGATATCGTCAAGATAGACAAAAACAAAAATGTTCAGCATGTCTCTCAGAACATCATTAACTAATGCCTGAAAAACAGCTGGCGCATTGGCGAGACCGAACGGCAGAACCCGGTACTCAAAATGCCCTAACGGAGTATTAAACGCCGTTTTCCACTCGTCCCCCTCTCTGATGCGCACGAGATGGTAAGCGTTACGAAGGTCCAACTTAGTAAAGCACCTGGCTCCCTGCAGAATCTCGAAGGCTGATGACATAAGGGGAAGCGGATAACGATTCTTAACCGTTATGTCATTCAGCCCTCGATAATCCACGCAGGGGCGCAGAGTACCGTCCTTCTTCTTAACAAAAAAGAACCCCGCCCCGGCCGGAGAGGAAGAAGGCACTATGGTACCGGCGTCAAGAGACACAGACAAATAATCCTCGAGAGCCTTACGTTCGGGAGCCGACAGAGAGTATAGTCTACCTCGAGGAGGAGTGGTCCCTGGAAGGAGATCAATACTACAATCATACGACCGGTGAGGAGGAAGGGAGTTGGCTCGGGACCGACTGAAGACCGTGCGCAGATCATGATATTCCTCCGGCACTCCTGTCAAATCGCCAGGTTCCTCCTGAGAAGTAGGGACAGAAGAAATGGGAGGGATGGCAGACATTAAACACTTCACATGACAAGAAACGTTCCAGGATAGGATAGAATTACTAGACCAATTAATAGAAGGATTATGACATACAAGCCAGGGGTGACCCAAAACAACAGGTGTAAACGGTGAACGGAAAATCAAAAAAGACATAGTCTCACTGTGGTTACCAGATACTGTGAGAGTTAAAGGTAGTGTCTCAAATTTGATACTGGGAAGATGACTACCATCTAAGGCAAACATGGGCGTAGGCCTGTCTAACGGTCTGAAAGGAATGTTATGTTTCCGAGCCCATGCTTCGTCCATGAAACAACCCTCAGCCCCAGAGTCAATCAAAGCACTGCATGTAGCACCCGAACCGGTCCAGCGTAGATGGACCGACATAGTAGTACAAGATCTAGATGAAGGGACCTGAGTAGTAGCGCTCACCAGTAGCCCTCCGCTTACTGATGGGCTCTGGCCTCTTACTGGACATGAAATAACAAAATGTCCAGCAACTCCGCAATAGAGGCACAGGCGGTTGGTGATCCTCTGTTCCCTCTCCTTATTCGAGATGCGAATCCCTCCCAGCTGCATGGGCTCAGTCTCAAAGCCAGAGGGAGATGGTTGCGATGCGGAGCAGGGAAACACCGTTGATGCGAGCTCTCTTCCACGAGCCCGGTGACGAAGATCTACCCGTCGTTCTATGCGGATGGCGAGAGCAATCAAGGAGTCCACATCTGAAGGAACCTCCCGGGAGAGAATCTCATCCTTAACCACTGCGTGGAGTCCCTCCAGAAAACGAGCGAGCAGCGCCGGCTCGTTCCACTCACTAGAGGCAGCAAGAGTGCGAAACTCAATGGAATAATCCGTTATGGACCGTTCACCTTGGCATAAGGAAGCCAGGGCCCTAGAAGCCTCCTCACCAAAAACTGAACGGTCAAAAACCCGAATCATCTCCTCCTTAAAGTTCTGGAATCTGTTAGAGCAATCAGCCCTTGCCTCCCAGATAGCTGTGCCCCATTCTCGAGCCCGGCCAGTAAGGAGTGAAATGACGAAAGCAACCCGAGCTCTCTCTCTAGAGTATGTGTGGGGCTGGAGAGAGAACACAATCTCACACTGCGTGAGAAAGGAGCGGCACTCAGTGGGCTGCCCGGAGTAGCAAGGTGGGTTATTAACCCTGGGTTCAGGAGGCTCGGCAGGCCAGGGAGTAACAGGTGGCACGAGACGTAGACTCTGGAACTGTCCAGAGAGGTCGGAAACCTGAGCGGCCAGGTTCTCCACGGCATGACGAGCAGCAGACAATTCCTGCTCGTGTCTGCCGAGCATGGCTCCTTGGATCTCGACGGCAGTGTAACGAGCGTCTGAAGTCGCTGGGTCCATTCTTTGGTCGGTTCCTTCTGTCATGCAGGTGAAGGAGGACCCAAACGCGACTTAACAGAAACAGAGTTTATTAATGCTCAAAACCGAATAACTGAAATCCTCTAGATAGTAGAGGGGAAAACAACTGGAGAAGCGGCCACAGACTGCAGGTCGCTTCGGGTAGGCGCAGGCCGTAGTCAACTGAGACACCTGCTCACACGCAGCGTCTGAAGAAGGCACAAAACACGACAGGACAGGGTGATACACAATCACGGCAAAAAACACGACAGGACAGGGCGAAACGCAATTACAGCATGGAATACAAAACAAGGAACCGACGGAACAGGAACGGATCACAAAGGAATAAATAGGGAGTCTAATCAGGGGAAAGGATCGGGAACAGGTGTGGGAAGGCTAAATGATGATTAGGGGAATAGGAACAGCTGGGAGCAGGAACGGAACGACAGAGAGAAGAGAGAGCGAGAGAGTGAAAGGGGGAGGGGGAGAGAGAGGGATAGAACCAAACAAGACCAGCAGAGGGAAACGAATAGCATGGGGAGCACAGGGACAAGACATGACAATAAATGACAAACATGACAAGAAATCCCGCTATGCCCTCCAACAAACCATCAAACAGGCAAAACGCTCGAAACATTCTACACCGGCTCTGACACTTGCCAGATGTGGCAGGGCTTGCAAACCATTACAGACTACAAAGGGAAGCACAACTGAGAGCTGCCCAGTGACATGAGCCTATCAGATGAGCTAAACTACTTATATTCTCACTTCGAGGAAAATAACACTGAAATATGCATGAGAGCACCAGCTGCTCCGGAAGACTGTGTGATCACGCTTTCCGCAGCCGATGTGAGTAAGACCTTTAAACAGGTCAACAAACCGCATGGCCAGACGGATTACCAGAACGTGTACTGCGAGCATGCGCTGACCAACTGTCAACTGTCAAGTCCCTGTGCCCAAGAACACTAAGGTAACCAGCCTAAATGACTACCGACCCGCAGCACTCATGTCTGTAGCCATGAAGTGCTTTGAAAGGCTAGTCGTGGCTCACATCAACACCATTATCCAGAAGCCCGAGATCAGCTTCAATTTGCATACCAACAGATCTACAGATGATACAATCTCTATTGCACTCCACACTGCCCTTTCCCACCTGGACAAATGGAACACCAACAGTATGTGAGAATTTTACTCATTGACTACAGCTCAGCGTTCAACACCATAGTGCCCTCAAAGCTCATCAATAACCTAAGGACCCTGGGACTAAACACCTCCCTCTGCAACTGTATTTACATTTACATTTAAGTCATTTAGCAGACGCTCTTATCCAGAGCGACTTACAAATTGGTGCATTCACCTTATGACATCCAGTGGAACAGTCACTTTACAATCCTGGACTTCCTGACGAGCTGCCCCCAGGTGGTAAGGGTAGGTAACAACATGTCTGCCACGCTGATCCTCAACACAGGGGCCCCTCATGGGTGCGTACTCAGTCCCCTCCTGTACTCCCTCTTCACTCATGACTGCACTGCCAGGCACAACTCCAGCAGCATCATTGATGTTTTGGAACTACTAAACATAACGTGCCAATGTAAACTCAGACTCTTGTATATAAATATGAACTTTATCGAACAAAACATACTGTACATGTATTATGTAACGTGAAGTCCTATGAGTGTCATCTGATGAAGATCATCAAAGTTTAGTGATTCATTTTAGCTTTGCTTTTTATGACTCCTCTCTTTGGCTGGAAAAATGTCTGTGTTTTTCTGTGACTAGGTGCAGACCTAACGTTTGGTGTGCTTTCGTAGTAAAGCCTTTTTAAAATCGGAGACTGTGGTGGGATTAACAACAAGTTTATCTTTAAAATGTTGTAAAATACGTCTATGTTTGAGGAAATTTAATCATGAGATTTCTGTTGTTTTTAATTTGGCGCCCTGCACTTTCACTGGCTGTTGTCACTGGTTACATATTACCTCAACTAACCAGTGCCCCCGTACATTGAATCTGTACCAGTACCCACTGAACTATGACTCCTAAATATTCCACTCCTAAAGACTGATCTATGACTCCTATATATTCCACTGCTAAAGACTGAACTATGACTCCTATATATTCCACTGCTAAAGACTGTGATATGGTTGTGTTTGTCTCCAGTTTCTCCTCTCAGAGCAGTGAGGTTTCTATGCAGTGCTACATTATGTCTTTCCCTCTGGTCTGGTTTGGTCTGGTCTGGTCTGGTCTGCTCTGGTCTGCAGCCAGAGTCCACCAGCTGTGTCCAGATGAGGGCAGTACTGGGCTATGAGACACTATCTGGGTATCTGACCGTAATAACATATTTTAACTGGTTATGCTAAATTTATAGACAGCCATGTAATTTTCAGGTCACATCACGTCAAATACTGAATGGTGAAAGCAATTATTCCATTGGTGTGAAACATCTCAATAAATTGTGGAGAAAAACCCCAGAAAAAACTAATTGTTCATGAATATGGTAAAGTCTGAGAGACATGTTTTCGTGTTTCTTGTTGATGTCTAGACGGAGGCAGTTGAGAGGAGGTGCAACCTCAATGACCAGGTGTGTGTGTGTCTGCGTGTGTGTGTATGTCTGCATGTCTGCGTGTGCGTGTATGTTTGCATGCATGTGTTTGCGCGCGTGTGTGGTCGAGATATGTAACCTCAATGACCAGGAATCTGGGGGAAGGTTACAGGTCACAGAGCTAATTAACTATAAGATTCATGCAGCCAATTGACAGTATTTCCAATTATATTACAACGCCCTCGTAGTCACTGCGCTAGATTTAAAGGTACAATCTGGCACCTGGGAACCTTTTCAATGGTAATTTACATTCTACATATTTACCCTTTAATAAAGCAAATCCCAGATTATAGCTTTAATGTAGGAGTGTGCCAGTAGGAAAGTGAAGAGGAGGTGATGTATCGAGAGAAGGTTTTTTCTCTCTATGCTGGAAAACATTGTAAGGGTGTTTAGTTTAGACTCCTGAGAGGTTGCAGCATAGCAGGAAGAAGTAAAATCACTCATTTATTTTTCTGTAAACGCTGAAAGCAATGTATAACAGATTTTAATGGAAAACATTCTATTACTGTTTCTTCTATGTAGTTCTCTTAATCATGTTCCCTATTAGCTGTTGCCCAAACACTGTGACCAGATCGTAAGTGCAACTTGTCATAAGAAGCAGAAGAAGCAGGTGCCCAGAAAAGGAGAGGTGTAAAGAGGGAAATCTGGCACAGAGGCAGAGGATGGACCGCACCATCGTCATCAAGTCAGCGCTTTTAACCATCCACCCCCCTATAACTTTTTATCCCTCTCTCTACCCCTCCATCCATCCCCCTATAACTCTCTATCCCTCTCTCTACCCCTCCATCCATCCCCCTATAATTCTCTCTACCACTCCATCCATCCCCTTATAACTCTCTATCCCTCTCTCTCTCTCTCTCTCTACCACTCCATCCATCCCCCTACAACTCTCTATCCCTCTCTCTACCCCTCCATCCATCCCCCTATAACTCTGTATCCCTCTCTCTACCCCTCCATCCATCCCCCTATAACTCTGTATCCCTCTCTCTACCCCTCCATCCATCCCCCTATAACTCTGTATCCCTCTCTCTACCACTCCATCCATCCCCCTATAACTCTCTATCCCTCTCTCTACCCCTCCATCCATCCCCCTATAACTCTGTATCCCTCTCTCTACCCCTCCATCCATCCCCCTATAACTCTATCCATCCATCGATCCCTTTCTCTCTCCATCAATCCATCCATCTCTCTCATGAACAATTAGTTTAGTGTAGTGTCAACAACGCAGCCACTGCCAGCTAGCCTACAAAGTCAACAACGCAGCCACTGCCAGCTAGCCTACAAAGTCAACAACGCAGCCACTGCCAGCTAGCCTACAAAGTCAACAACGCAGCCACTGCCAGCTAGCCTACAAAGTCAACAACGCAGCCACTGCCAGCTAGCCTACAAAGTCAACAACGCAGCCACTGCCAGCTAGCCTACTTCAGCAGTACTGTATCATTTTAATCATTTTAGTCAATAAGATTCTTGCTACGTAAGCTTAACTTTCTGAACATTCGAGACGTGTAGTCCACTTGTCATTCCAATCTCCTTTGCATTAGCGTAGCCTCTTCTGTAGCCTGTCAACTATGTGTCTGTCTATCCCTGTTCTCTCCTCTCTGCACAGACCATACAAACGCTCCACACCGCGTGGCCGCGGCCACCCTAATCTGGTGGTCCCAGCGCGCACGACCCACGTGGAGTTCCAGGTCTCCGGTAGCCTCTGGAACTGCCGATCTGCGGCCAACAAGGCAGAGTTCATCTCAGCCTATGCCTCCCTCCAGTCCCTCGACTTCTTGGCACTGACGGAAACATGGATCACCACAGACAACACTGCTACTCCTACTGCTCTCTCTTCGTCCGCCCACATGTTCTCGCACACCCCGAGAGCTTCTGGTCAGCGGGGTGGTGGCACCGGGATCCTCATCTCTCCCAAGTGGTCATTCTCTCTTTCTCCCCTTACCCATCTGTCTATCGCCTCCTTTGAATTCCATGCTGTCACAGTTACCAGCCCTTTCAAGCTTAACATCCTTATCATTTATCGCCCTCCAGGTTCCCTCGGAGAGTTCATCAATGAGCTTGATGCCTTGATAAGCTCCTTTCCTGAGGACGGCTCACCTCTCACAGTCCTGGGCGACTTTAACCTCCCCACGTCTACCTTTGACTCATTCCTCTCTGCCTCCTTCTTTCCACTCCTCTCTTCTTTTGACCTCACCCTCTCACCTTCCCCCCCTACTCACAAGGCAGGCAATACGCTCGACCTCATCTTTACTAGATGCTATTCTTCCACTAACCTCATTGCAACTCCCCTCCAAGTCTCCGACCACTACCTTGTATCCTTTTCCCTCTCGCTCTCATCCAACACCTCCCACACTGCCCCTACTCGGATGGTATCGCGCCGTCCCAACCTTCGCTCTCTCTCCCCCGCTACTCTCTCCTCTTCCATCCTATCATCTCTTCCCTCTGCTCAAACCTTCTCCAAACCTTCTCCAACCTATCTCCTGATTCTCCTGATTCTCTATACCCCTCCATCTCTCTCTATACCCTTCCATCCTGCTCTATACCCCTCCACCTCTCTCTATACCCCTCTCTATACCCCTCCATCCCTCTCTATACCCCTCCATCCCTCTCTAAACCCCTCCATCTCTCTCTATACCCCTCCGCCTCTCTCTATACCCCTCTCTATACCCATCCATCCCTCTCCATACCCCTCTCTATACCCCTCCATCCCTCTCTATACCCCTCCATCCATCCCCCTATAACTCTATCCATCCATCAATCCCTTTCTCTCTCCATCAATCCATCCATCTCTCTCTATTTACCTCCGTCCATCTCCAATCCTTCCATCCATTACAAAGGGATTGAATTCGTATTGACTCAAGACATCACAGCTTTTCATTTTTAAAACAATTTGTTGGCATTTCTAAAAACATAATTTCACTTTGACATTATGGGGTATTGTGTGAGCCCAGTGACACAAAATCTAACTGTAATAAATGTTTTATTCAGCTGAAACACAACAAAATGTGGAAAAAGTCAAGGGGTGTGTAAACTTTCTGAAGGCACTGTATATTGTATGAATTCAGGAGGTCAGACAATCATAGCTAGGTTACTATTTTCTCTCAAAATTGACATTCATACAAACGCAGGAGACTCTAATGGATGTGTGTACATGTTCTGTTTCGTCTCCAAGTACCTAACAGATCATTATCTCTCCGTCATGCTGCCCCTCCAGAGTGGCAGCTCAGCAGTATGACTGCTTCTACCCGAGTCACTAACGTAAATACAGGCAGCAGAGAGAGAGAGAGAGAGAGAGAGAGAGAGAGAGAGAGAGAGTGTCATGTTTTGTCTTAGATTGTCTTGTCATTATGCTTTCCCTTCTGTTCGTTTCCCCCTGCTGGTCTTATTAGGTTCGTTCCCTTTTTCTATCCCTCTCTCTCCCCCTCTCTCTCTCTCCTCTCTCTATCGTTCCGTTCCTGCTCCCAGCTGTTCCTATTCCCCTAATCATCATTTAGTCTTCCCACACCTGTTCCTTATCTTTTCCCCTGATTAGAGTCCCTATTTCTTCCCTTGTTTTCCGTTCCTGTCCTGTCGGATCCTTGTCTATTGTTCACCGTGCTGTGTCTATGTATTGCCCTGTCGTGTCGTGTTTCCCTCAGATGCTGCGTGGTGAGCAGGTGTCTGAGTCTGCTACGTTCAAGTGCCTTCCCGAGGCAACCTGCAGTTCTTGATCAAGTCTCCAGTCTGTTCTCGTCATTACGAGTAGTATTATGCCTTTTGTTTGTAAAGTAACTTTACTGGATTAAAAACTCTGTTTTCGCCAAGTCGCTTTTGGGTCCTCATTCACCTGCATAACAGAGAGAGATGGAAAGAGAGTTAGAGGAGAGTTAGAGGAGAGGGAGAGAGTTAGAGATGGAGAGAGAGAAAGAGGGTAGAGAGAGAGAATGAGAACAAGACAACGAGAGAGAAGGGGTTGTGCCTGTTTCTACAGAAAGCAGACAAGAAAGACCCTGGACTGGAGCTTCCTTTCATCCAAGCCAACTTGCTGGTCCAGAGTATCATATCCATCACATGGTCCTCTTGAGCCTGACTGTTGTACATTCAGATTGCCGTTCCAGTCCTGTTTGATGCTCATGACGTTGGTTTGTCCTTGTTACAGGATTACATGACCCATCACAACCAGAGCACCCAGGAGATGCTTTCACTCTAGTGGTAGTCTACAACCCACACAAGTGACTCAGATAGTGCAGCTCATCCAGGATGGAACATCAATGCGAGCTGTGGCAAGAAGGTTTGCTGTGTCTGTCAGCGTAGTGTCCAGAGCATGGAGGCGCTACCAGGAGACAGGCCAGTACATCAGGAGACGTGGAAGAGGCCGTAGGAGGGCAACAACCCAGCAGCAGGACCGTTACCTCCGCCTTTGTGCAAGGAGGAGCAGTAGGAGCACTGCCAGAGCCCTGCAAAATGACCTCCAGCAGGCCACAAATGTGCATGTGTCTGCTCAAACGGTCAGAAACAGACTCCATGAGGGTGGTATCAGAGCCTGACGTCCACAGGTGGGTGTTGAGCTTACAGCCCAACACCGTGCAGGATGTTTGGCATTTGCCAGAGAACACCAAGATTGGCAAATTTGCCACTGGCGCCCTGTGCTCTTCACAGATGAAAGCAGGTTCACACTGAGCACATGTGACAGACGTGACAGTCTGGAGACACCGTGGAGAACGTTCTGTTGCCTGCAACATCCTCCAGCTAGACCGGTTTGGCGGTGGGTCAGTCATGGTGTGGGGTGGCATTTCTTTGGGGGGCCGCACAGCCCTCCATGTGCTCGCCAGAGGTAGCCTGACTGCCATTAGTTACCGAGATGAGATCCTCAGACACCTTGTGAGACCATATGCTGGTGCGGTTGGCCCTGGGTTCCTCCTAATGCAAGACAATGCTAGACCTCATGTGGCTGGAGTGTGTCAGCAGTTCCTGCAAGAGGAAGGCATTGATGTTATGGACTGGCCCGCCCGTTCCCCAGACCTGAATCCAATTGAGCACATCTGGGACATCATGTCTCGCTCCATCCACCAACGCCACGTTGCACCACAGACTGTCCAGGAGTTGGCGGATGCTTTAGTCCAGGTCTGGGAGGAGATCCCTCAGGAGACCATCCGCCACCTCATCAGGAGCATGCCCAGGCGTTGTAGGGAGGTCATACAGGCATGTGGAGGCCACACACTACTGATCCTCATTTTGACTTGTTTTAAGGACATTACATCAAAGTTGGATCAGCCTGTAGTGTGGTTTTCCACTTTAATTTTGAGTGTGACTCCAAATCCAGACTTCCATGGGTTGATAAATTTGATTTCCATTGATCATTTTTGCGTGATTTTGTTGTCAGCACATTCAACTATGTAAAGAAAAAAGTATTTAATAAGAATATTTCATTAATTCAAATCTAAGGATGTGTTATTTTAGTGTTCCCTTTAGTTTTTTGAGCAGTGTATATATAAACTCAAACACACAAAAACACAACCGATGTACAGAGGACAGTCCATCACAACACTCTACACTGACTCATACAGGCTGACTCATACAGGCTGACTCATACAGGGTGACTCATACAGGCTGACTCATACAGGCTGACTGATACAGGGTGACTCATACAGGCTGACTAGTACAGGCTGACTAGTACAGGCTGACTCATACAGGCTGACTGATACAGGGTGACTCATACAGGCTGACTAGTACAGGCTGACTAGTACAGGCTGACTCATACAGGCTGACTAGTACAGGCTGACTCGTACAGGCTGACTCGTACAGGCTGACTCATACAGGGTGACTCGTACAGGCTGACTAGTACAGGCTGACTCGTACAGGCTGACTCGTAGAGGCTGACTCGTACAGGGTGACTCGTACAGGCTGACTAGTACAGGCTGACTAGTACAGGCTGACTCGTACAGGCTGACTCGTACAGGCTGACTCGTACAGGGTGACTCGTACAGGCTGACTAGTACAGGCTGACTCGTACAGGCTGACTCGTACAGGCTGACTCGTACAGGGTGACTCGTACAGGCTGACTCATACAGGGTGACTCGTACAGGCTGACTCATACAGGGTGACTCGTACAGGCTGACTCATACAGGGTGACTCGTACAGGCTGACTAGTACAGGCTGACTCGTACAGGCTGACTAGTACAGGCTGACTAGTACAGGCTGACTCGTACAGGCTGACTCATACAGGGTGACTCGTACAGGCTGACTAGTACAGGCTGACTCGTACAGGCTGACTCATACAGGGTGACTCGTACAGGCTGACTAGTACAGGCTGACTCGTACAGGCTGACTCGTACAGGGTGACTCGTACAGGCTGACTCGTACAGGGTGACTCGTACAGGCTGACTCATACAAGGTGACACGTACAGGCGCACTAATACAGGCTGACTCGTACAGGCTGACTCATACAGGCTGACTCATACAGGCTGACTCATACAGGCTCACTTATACAGGCTGACTCATACAGGCTGACTCATACAGGCTGACTCGTACAGGCTCACTAATACAGGCTGACTCATACAGGCTGACTCATACAGGCTGACTCGTACATGCTCACTAATACAGGCTGACTCATTCAGGCTGACTCGTACAGGCTCACTAATATAGGCTGACTCATACAGGCTCACTTATACAGGCTGACTCGTACAGGCTCACTAATATAGGCTGACTCATACAGGGCACGCTCCCATCCAAATAGACAGGGCTGAATTAGAGCAGGTTAGGGGCTTCTAGTTCCTCTGTATCCAAGTGATCTAAACACATCCGCACAGTCGTGAAGAAGGCCGCTTCCCCATAAGGAGGTTGAAAAAGTTTTGCATGCGCCCTCAAATACTCAAAACAAGTTCTACACCATTGAGAGCATTTTGACTGGCTGAATGACTGCTACGGCAACAGCACCGCCTCGATCACATGGCGCTACAGAGTGTAGACAGCACAGTACTTCACTGGGGCCGAGCTCCCTGCCATCCAGGACCTCTATATCAGGCAGTGTGGTAGGAAGGCCCGGAAAATCATTAAAAACTCCAACCACCCAAACCATCTCTGCTTCCGCATGGCAAGCAGTACCGGTGCAAAATGTCTGGCACCAACTGGCTCTTGAACAGCTTCTATCCGCAAGCAATAAGACTGATAACAAAATAGCTGATTTTACTTTAAAATAAAGTGAAATCAATCGTTTTTTCTCAGTGATGATTGAATTATTTGATAAAAAGCGGGACATGATTGTTTCATTGTGGTTCAATGGGTCAAAAGTGAGGACTTTCCGGCACAATCTGGGACATGGTAGTCACCCTGAACATAATAGAACATTATTACGTACCTTTATTTAACTAGGCAGGTTAGTTAAGAACAAATTCATATTTTCAATGACGGCCTAGGAAAAGTGGGTTAAACTGCCTTGTTCAGGGGCAGAATGACAGATGTTTACCTTGTCAGCTCAGGGATTCGATCTTGCAACCTTTCGGTTACTCGTCCAATGCTTTAACTACTAGGCTACCTACCACCCCACTTAATATAATATAATATAATATAAATAATAGAACAGAACAGAATAGAGCAGAACGTAATAGAACAGAATACAGTAGAACAGAATTGAATAGAATAAAAGAGAACACAATTAATTAGAATGAACTGAGCCACTTACAGAAATGCTCTGCTGACTCTGCTATAGTAAGCTGCTTATCACAGAGAGATATAACTGAGTCCTTTGTGAAATGGTGCGAAGCCAATTACTTGGACCTAAATGTACTTAAGACCAAGGTGCTGGTGGTAGATTTTAGGAAAAAGAAAGATGTTATTAATCCCATTGACGCTGTTGGTTCTTAGATGTACTTGGGTGTAAAAGTGGACAACAAATTAGTCTGGAAGGAGAATGCTCACCGTGCCAATACAAATGACCTATCTAGACTGTGCTTTATAAGGAAGCTTAGATCTTTTAAAGTATGTGACAAAATGCTTTGTATGTTCTATAGCAGTGTAGCCGAGTGCAATGACCTATTCCATTGTGTGCTGGAAAGGGAGTTTAACGAAATCGTTAAGAAGGACATTGCTACAATTGGCTGCAGCCTGGAATCACTGCAGGACATGATCATGAGAAGGCTGCAAGTAATAACACATGATCATGGATAATGACACACACCCACACTAAAGCACTCTGATGACACACACCTACTCCACAGGGTTCTGATGACACACACCTACTCCACAGGGTTCTGATGACACACACCTACTCCACAGGGCTCTGATGACACACACCTACTACACAGGGCTCTGATGACACACACCCACTCCACAGGGTTCTGATGACACACACCCACTACACAGGGTTCTGATGACACACACCCACTCCACAGGGCTCTGATGACACACACCCACTCCACAGGGCTCTGATGACACACACCCACTACACAGGGTTCTGATGACACACACCCACTACACAGGGTTCTGATGACACACACCCACTCCACAGGGCTCTGATGACACACACCCACTCCACAGGGCTCTGATGACACACACCCACTCCACAGGGTTCTGATGACACACACCTACTCCACAGGGCTCTGATGACACACACCCACTCCACAGGGTTCTGATGACACACACCTACTCCACAGGGCTCTGATGACACACACCCACTCCACAGGGTTCTGATGACACACACCCACTACACAGGGTTCTGATGACACACACCTACTCCACAGGGCTCTGATGACACATACTCCACAGGGCTCTGATGACACACACCTACTCCACAGGGCTCTGATGACACATACTCCACAGGGCTCTGATGACACACACCCACTCCACAGGGTTCTGATGACACACACCCACACCAGAGCACTCTGATAACACACACCTACTCCACAGGGCTCTGATGACACATACTCCACAGGGCTCTGATGACACACACCCACTCCACAGGGCTCTGATGACACACACCTACTCCACAGGGCTCTGATGACACACACCTACTCCACAGGGCTCTGATGACACATACTCCACAGGGCTCTGATGACACACACCCACTCCACAGGGTTCTGATGACACACACCCACTCCACAGGGCTCTGATGACACACACATACTCCACAGGGCTCTGATGACACACACCTACTCCACAGGGCTCTGATGACACACACCTACTCCACAGAGCTCTGATGACACATACACCACAGGGCTCTGATGACACACACCCACTCCACAGGGTTCTGATGACACACACCCACTCCACAGGGTTCTGATGACACACACCCACGCCACAGGGCTCTGATGACACACAACCACTCCACAGCACACAGGAGCAGCTTCAGTAGCAGGTTATTCCTGCCCAGACGTTCCACAGAGAGGTTTAGACCGTCATTTCTACCCACAGGCATTTAATGAGTGTAATTGATGAACTGTTTTGAGGTCGTCCTATTGGAAAATGGTGCTGCCTGTTTTTCCCCAGAGAAGGATAGAAAACTGCACTTGAATCAGACTATTATTTTAGATATACTGTGGTACATACATGTGCCTTTATGTTTCTTAATGTGTGCTGTTTTTTATATTGTGTTTGGCCTTGTTAAGTGTCCTGTCATTGCAAGTCATTGTTGATGCATGCTGTAATTAATCAGTTTCCCAAATTGGGATTATTAAAAGTAATACTCTACTCTCTCTCTACTCTAGAACAAAATAGAATAGAACAGAAACTAACAGAATAGAACAGAATAGAATAGAACAGAATATAACATAGAATACAATGATTGCTAACGTGTTTATGGAATTTACTAATGAATTATAGCCACAGCATTAGCATTTTTAGCATCAGCATGCGCAAACACTCAATGTATTTAACAGATTTCTAATAGTATTTGAACCCAGGTCTGCAGTGCAAACAGTCCGGTCCAGGATAACCCCTAAGACGTCAGAACCACCAGGCACCAAGCAGAGGCAGGCTGACCTCCCTGAGAGAGACACATATCATATCTGTCTGCTCTGAAACCTCTCCTCTAAAATTACCACCTTATCGGAAACATTCTGCCCCTCAAACTCCCCTGCCTACACCGCTGTGTGGTCCAGAAAGAGGACATGGGTAGTTATTAACTAATGATTTATTGTCTCAGTTTAGGAAAAATATTAACTTAATTGATGCCCTTTTCAAGTAAGTAAATGACAGTATCAGTAAGAGATGTATTTTTAGAGACATGATACAGGTACCCATAAGGGTGTTTAAGCCAGCAGGTCTGACTTGGGACATTGCCCCTGGTCTGGTGGCAGCCATCGCCAGTAAGCGAATAGGTAAACACAATGGCCTCTGGTGGAATGTCACTGTTCATACTGGTAATGGTCCAAGACAAATCAAATCAAATTTATTTATATAGCCCTTCGTACATCAGCTGATATCTCAAAGTGCTGTACAGAAACCCAGCCTAAAACCCCAAACAGCAAGCAATGCAGGTGTAGAAGCACGGTGGCTAGGAAAAACTCCCTAGAAAGGCCAAAACCTAGGAAGAAACCTAGAGAGGAACCAGGCTATGTGGGGTGGCCAGTCCTCTTCTGGCTGTGCCGGGTGGAGATTATAACAGAAAATGGCCAAGATGTTCAAATGTTCATAAATGACCAGCATGGTCGAATAATAACAAGGCAGAACAGTTGAAACTGGAGCAGCAGCACAGTCAGGTGGACCGGGGACAGCAAGGAGTCATCATGTCAGGTAGTCCTGGGGCACGGTCCTAGGGCTCAGGTCCTCCGAGAGAGAGAGAAAGAAAGAGAGAATTAGAGAGAGCATATGTGGGGTGGCCCTTCCTCTTCTGGCTGTGCCGGGTGGAGATTATAACAGAACATGGCCAAGATGTTCAAATGTTCATAAATGACCAGCATGGTCGAATAATAGTAAGGCAGAACAGTTGAAACTGGAGCAGCAGCATGGCCAGGTGGACTGGGGACAGCAAGGAGTCATCATGTCAGGTAGTCCTGGGGCATGGTCCTAGGGCTCAGGTCAGTTGAAACTGGAGCAGCAGCATGGCCAGGTGAACTGGGGACAGCAAGGAGTCATCATGTCAGGTAGTCCTGGGGCATGGTCCTAGGGCTCAGGTCAGTTGAAACTGGAGCAGCAGCATGGCCAGGTGAACTGGGGACAGCAAGGAGTCATCATGTCAGTTAGTCCTGGGGCATGGTCCTAGGGCTCAGGTCCTCCGAGAGAAAGAAAGAAGGAGAGAATTAGAGAACACACACTTAGATTCACACAGGACACCGAATAGGACAGGAGAAGTACTCCAGATATAACAAACTGACCCTAGCCCCCCGACACAAACTACTGCAGCATAAATACTGGAGGCTGAGACAGGAGGGGACAGGAGACACTGTGGCCCCATCCGAGGACACCCCCGGACAGGGCCAAACAGGAAGGATATAACCCCACCCACTTTGCCAAAGCACAGCCCCCACACCACTAGAGGGATATCTTCAACCACCAACTTACCATCCTGAGCCCACAAAGATCTCAGCCACGGCACAGCCCAAGGGGGGGGGGCAACCCAGACAGGATGACCACAACAGTGAATCAACCCATTCAGGTGACGCACCCCCTGCAGGGATGGCATGAGAGAGCCCCAGTAAGCCAGTGACTCAGCCCCTGTAATAGGGTTAGAGGCAGAGAATCCCAGTGGAAGGAGGGGAACCGGCCAGGCAGAGACAGCAAGGGCGGTTCGTTGCTCCAGAGCCTTTCCGTTCACCTTCCCACTCCTGAGCCAGACTACACTCAATCATATGACCCACTGAAGAGATGAGTCTTCAGTAAAGACTTAAAGGTTGAGACCGAGTTTGCTTCTCTGACATGGGTAGGCAGACCGTTCCATAAAAATGGAGCTCTATAGGAGAAAGCCCTGCCTCCAGCTGTTTGCTTAGAAATTCTAGGGACAATTAGGAGGCCTGCGTCTTGTGACCGTAGCGTACGTGTAGGTATGTACGGCAGGACCAAATCAGAGAGATAGGTAAGAGCAAGCCCATGTAATGCTTTGTAGGTTAGCAGTAAAACCTTAAAATCAGCCCTTGCTTTGACAGGAAGCCAGTGTAGAGAGGCTAGCACTGGAGTAATATGATCAATTTTTTTGGTTCTAGTCAGGATTCTAGAAAGCCGTATTTAGCACTAACTGAAGTTTATTTAGTGCTTTATCCGGGTAGCCGGAAAGTAGAGCATTGCAGTAGTCTAACCTAGAAGTGACAAAAGCATGGATTAATTTTTCTGCCTCATTTTTGGACAGAAAGTTTCTGATTTTTGCAATATTACATAGATGGAAAAAAGCTGTCCTCGAAATGGTCTTGATATGTTCTTCAAAAGAGAGATCAGGGTCCAGAGTAACGCCGAGGTCCTTCACAGTTTTATTTGAGACGACTATACAACCATTAAGATTAATTGTCAGATTCAACAGAAGATCTCTTTGTTTCTTGGGACCTAGAACAAGCATCTCTGTTTTGTCCGAGTTTAATAGTAGAACGTTTGCAGCCATCCACTTCCTTATGTCTGAAACACATGCTTCTAGCGAGGGCAATTTTGAGGCTTCACCATGTTTCATTGAAATGTACAGCTGTGTGTCATCCGCATAGCAGTGAAAGTTAACATTATGTTTTCGAATAACATCCCCAAAAGGTAAAATGTATAGTGAAAACAATAGTGGTCCTAAAACGGAACTTGAGGAACACCGAAATTTACAGTTGATTTGTCAGAGGACAAACCATTCACAGAGACAAACTGATATCTTTCTGACAGATAAGATCTAAACCAGGCCAGAACATGTCCGTGTAGACCAATTTGGGTTTCCAATCTCTCCAAAAGAATGTGTTGATCGATGGTATCAAAAGCAGCACTAAGGTCTAGGAGCACGAGGACAGATGCAGAGCCTCGGTCCGATGCCATTAATTGCTCCTACCTGGCACGCAGGCGTCCCATCTAGAGCTCTGGAAATGCAAATGCGCTACGCTAAATGCTAATAGTATTAGTTAAAACTCAAACGTTCATTAAAATACACATGCAGGGTATTGAATTAAAGCTACACTGGTTGTGAATCCAGGCAAAAAGTCAGATTTTTAAAATGCTTTTTGGTGAAAGCATGAGAAGCTATTATCTGATAGCATGTAACACCCCAAAAGACCCGCAGGGGACGTAAACAAAATATTTAGCATAGTCGGCGCTACACAAACCGCACAAATAAAATATAAAGCATTCATTACCTTTGACCATCTTCTTTGTTGGCACTCCTAGATGTCCCATAAGCACTATTGGGTGTTTTTTTTCCGATTAAATCGGTCCATATATAGCCTAGATATCGATCTATGAAGACTGTGTGATAAATGGAAAAAAATAGCGTTTCATAACGTAACGTCATTTTTTAAAATACAAAAAGGCGATGATAAACTTTCACAAAACACTTCGAAATACTTTTGTAATGCAACTTTAGGTATGAGTAAACGTTAATAAGCGATCAAATTAATCACGAGATGAAGTGTTTTCTATAGGGGTCCGTCTTGAAATACTGTCCGTGTATTTCTCAACCAAAATATCCAGTCAGAGACCGGAAAAATGGGCTGTCTCTTGTTCATTTGACCAAGAAACAAATCCTAGGCAAATGACAAGACTGTTGACATCGTGTGGAAGCTGTAGGTACTGCAATCTCAGCCATATTTAATGTCTTTCGCCCATAACAAGTGGTTGAAGCGGTGGATGGATATATTTTTCCACTTTCAGTGATCAGATTTTCCTGCACTTTCCAATGAAACGCACGTTCTGTTAAAGTCACAGCCGTGATTTAACCAGTTTTATAAACGTCTGAGTGGTTTCTATCCACACATACTAATCATATACATATACTATATTCCTGGCATGAGTAGCAGGGCGCTGAAATGTTGCGCGATTTTTAACAGAATGTTCGAAAAAGTAGAGGGTAGACTGAAGAGGTTAAAATGTCATTTACCACCTTCACAAGTGCAGTCTCAGTGCTATGATGGGGTCTAAAACCAGACTGAAGCATTTCGTATACATTGTTTGTCTTCAGGAAAGCAGTGAGTTGCTGCGCAACAGCCTTCTCTAAAATTTTTGAGAGGAATGGAAGATTCGATATAGTTTTTTATATTTTCTGGGTCAAGGTTTGGCTTTTTCAAGAGAGGCTTTATTACTGCCACTTTTAGTGAGTTTGGTACACATCCAGTGGATAGAGAGCCATTTATTATGTTCAACATAGGAGGGCCAAGCACAGGAAGCAGCTCTTTCAGTAGTTTAGTTGGAATAGGGTCCAGTATGCAGCTTGAAGGTTTAGAGGCCATGATTATTTTCATCATTGTGTCAAGAGATATAGTACTAAAACACTTGAGCGTCTCTCTTGATCCTAGGTCCTGGCAGAGTTGTGCAGACTCAGGACAACTGAGGTTTGGAGGAATACGCAGGTTTAAAGAGGAGTCCGTAATTTTCTTTCTAATAATCATAATCTTTTCCTCAAAGAAGTTCATGAATTTATCACTGCTAAAGTGAAAGTCATCCTCTCTTGGGGAATGCTGCTTTTTAGTTAGCTTTGCGACAGTATCAAAAAGTAATTTCGGATTGTTCTTATTTTTCTCAATTAAGTTAGAAAAATAGGATGATCGAGCAGCAGTAAGGGCTCTTCGGTACTACACGGTACCGTCTTTCCAAGCTAGTCGGAAGACTTCCAGTTTGGTGTGGCGCCATTTCCGTTCCAATTTTCTGGAAGCTTGCTTCAGAGCTCGGGTATTTTCTGTGTACCAGGGAGCTAGTTTCTTATGAGAAATGTTTTTAGTTTTTAGGGGTGCAACTGCATCTAGGGTATTGCGCAAGATTAAATTGAGATCCTCAGTTAGGTGGTTAACTGATTTTTGTCCTCTGGCATCCTTGGGTAGGCAGAGGGAGTCTGGAAGGGCATCAAGGAATCTTTGTGTTGTCTGTGAATTTATAGCACGACTTTTGATGGTCCTTGGTTGGGGTCTGAGCAGATTATTTGTTGCAATTGCAAACGTAATAAAATGGTGGTCCGATAGTCCAGGATTATGAGGAAAAACATTAAGATCCACAAAATGTATTCCATGGGACAAAACTAGGTCCAGCGTATGACTGTGACAGTGAGTGGGTCCAGAGACATGTTGGACAAAACCCACTGAGTCGATGATGGCTCCGAAAGCCTTTTGGAGTGGGTCTGTGGACTTTACCATGTGAATATTAAAGTCACCAAAGATTAGAATATTATCTGCTATGACTACAAGGTCCGATAGGAATTCAGGGAACTCAGTGAGAAACGCTGTATATGGCCCAGGAGGCCTGTAAACAGTAGCTATAAAAAGTGATTGAGTAGGCTGCATAGATTTCATGACTAGAAGCTCAAAAGACGAAAACGTCTTTTTTTTTGTAAATTGACATTTGCTATCGTAAATGTTAGCAACACCTCCGCCTTTGCGGGAAGCACAGGGGAATATGGTCACTAGTGTAGCCAGGAGGTGAGGCCTCATTTAAAACAGTAAATTCATCAGGCTTAAGCCATGTGTCAGTCATGCCAATCACATCAAGATTTTGATCAGTGATTAGTTCATTGACTATAATTGCCTTTGAAGTAAGGGATCTAACATCAAGTAGCCCTATTTTGAGATGTGAGGTATCATGATCTCTTTCAGTAATGACTGGAATGGAGGTGGTCTTTATCCTAGTGAGATTGCTAAGGCGAACACCGCCATGTTTAGTTTTGCCCAACCTAGGTCGAGGCACAGACACGGTCTCAATGGTGATAGCTGAGCTGACGACACTGACTGTGCTAGTGGCAGACTCCACTATGCTGGCAGGCTGGCTAACAGCCTGCTGCCTGGCCTGCACCCTATTTCATTGTGGAGCTAGAGGAGTTAGAGCCCTGTCTATGTTGGTTGATAAGATGAGAGCACCCCTCCAGCTAGGATGGAGTCCGTCACTCCTCAGCAGGCCAGGCTTGGTCCTGTTTGTGGGTGAGTCCCAGAAAGAGGGCCAATTATCTACAAATTCTATCTTTTGGGAGGGGCAGAAAACAGTTTTCAACCAGCGATTGAGTTGTGAGACTCTGCTGTAGAGCTCATCACTCCCCCTAACTGGGAGGGGGCCAGAGACAATTACTCGATGCGGACACATCTTTCTAGCTGATATGCACGCAGAAGCTATGTTGCGCTTGGTGATCTCTGACTGTTTCATCCTAACATCGTTGGTGCTGACGTGGATAACAATATCTCTATACTCTCTACACTCGCCAGTTTTAGCTTTAGCCAGCACCATCTTCAGATTAGCCTTAACGTCGGTAGCCCTGCCCCCTGGTAAACAGTGTATGATTGCTGGATGATTCGTTTTAATTCTAATACTGCGGGTAATGGAGTCGCCAATGACTAGAGTTTTCCATTTGTCAGAGCTAATGGTGGGAAGCTTCGGCGTCTCAGACCCCGTAACGGGAGGAGTAGAGACCAGAGAAGACTCGGCCTCTGACTCCGACCCGCTGCTTAATGGGGAAAACCGGTTGAAAGTTTCTGTCGGCTGAATGAGCGACACCGGTTGAGCTTTCCTACAGCATTTCCTTCCAGAAACCGTGAGAAAGTTGTCCGGCTGCGGGGACTGTGCCAGGGGATTTATACTACTATCTGTACTTACTGGTGGCACAGACGCGGTTTCATCATTTCCTACACTGAAATTACCCTTGCCTAACGATTGCGTCTGAAGCTGGGCTTGTAGCACAGCTATCCTCGCCGTAAGGCGAGTACAGCGACTACAATTAGAAGGCCTCATGTTAATGTTACTACTTAGCTTCGGCTGTTGGAGGTCCTGACGAATCGTGTCCAGATAAAGCGTCCGGAGTGAAAAAGTTGAGGAAAAAATAAATAAATATATGAACGGTAATTAAAAAGTGAAAACCGTAAAGTTGTCAGGTAGCAAAATAGGTTGGCAACAAAACGCACAGCAACTGTAGGCTAAAGAGAAAAGCTTTTGGGCTCTCTGACTCACAAATATCTGGCTCATAGGACCACTATATGGGTTTATGACAAGATGGGAGGATAATACAACCTTTTCCCCTTGAAAGTTGGACCCTGGACAATACAGCTTTATGACAAAATTACATGATGCCTCTTCCCCCCCCCTCAGGAGGCTGGAAAGATTTGGCACGGGCCAAATCAGATTCTCAAAAAGTTCTACAGCTGCATCACTGAGAGCATCTTCACTGGCTGCATCATCGCTTGGATGATTTGATTTGATCACCGCTTGGTATGGCAACTGTTTGGCATCTGACCACAAGGCGCTACAGAGGGTAGTGCGTACGGCACAGTACATCACTGGGGCCGAGCTTCCTGTAATTACAGGACCTCTATAACAGGGGGTGTCAGAGTAAGGCCCTAAAAATTGTGAAAGAATCTAGCCACTCAAGTCATCAAATGTTTTTGTGCTACCGCACGGCAACCAGTACCGATGCAGTCTGGAACCAAAAGGACCCTGAGCAGCTTTTACCCCCAAGCCATAAGCATGCTAAATAGTTAGGTAGATATATTCATCAAAAAATATAATGGCAACATGCAACAATTTCAAAGATTTTACTGAGTTACAATTCATAGAAGGAAATCAGTCAATGGAAATAAGTTCATTAGGCCCTAATCTATGGATTTCACATGACTGGGAATACAGATACGCATCTGTTGGTCAAAAAAGTCAGGAATGTAAGCATCCCAAACATCCTGTCAATCCAAAGCATCCCAAACATCCTGTCAATCCAAAGCATCCCAAACATCCTGTCAATCCAAAGCATTCCAAACATCCTGTCAATCCAAAGCATTCCAAACATCCTGTCAATCCAAAGCATTCCAAACATGCTCAATGGGTGACATGTCTGGTGAGTATGCAGAAAAGCTCCCTGGAAAGGCCGGAACCTAGGAAGAAACCTAGAGAGGAACCAGGCTATGAGGGGTTGCCAGTCCTCTTCTGGAGGTGCCGGGTGGAGATTATAACAGAACATGGTCAAGATGTTCAAATGTTCATAGATGACCAGCATGGTCAGATACTAATAATCACAGTGGTTGTAGAGGGTGCAACAGACAGTAGGGGAGGTAAGTCCAACTCTTACTATAGTAGACAGTAGGGAGGTAAGTCCAACTCTTACTATAGCAGACAGTATGGAGATAAGTCCAACTCTTACTATAGCACACAGTAGTGAGGTAAGTCCAACTCTCACTATAGCAGACAGTATGGAGGTAAGTCCAACTCTTACTATAGCACACAGTAGTGAGGTAAGTCCAACTCTTACTATAGCAGACAGTATGGAGGTAAGTCCAACTCTTACTATAGCAGACAGTATGGAGGTAAGTCCAACTCGTACTCTAGCAGACAGTATGGAAGTAAGTCCAACTCTTACTATAGTAGACAGTATGGAGGTAAGTCCAACTCTCACTATAGCAGACAGTATGGAGGTAAGTCCAACTCTTACTATAGCAGACAGTATGGAGGTAAGTCCAACTCTTACTATAGCAGACAGTAGTGAGGTAAGTCCAACTCTTACTATAGCAGACAGTATGGAGGTAAGTCCAACTCTTTCTATAGCAGACAGTATGGAGATAAGTCCAACTCTTACTATAGCAGACAGTAGGGAGGTAAGTCCAACTCTTACTATAGCAGACAGTAGAGAGGTAAGTCCAACTCTTACTATAGCAGACAGTAGTGAGGAAAGTCCAACTCTTACTATAGCAGACAGTAGAGTCCAACTCTTACTATAGCACATAGTTGTGAGGTAAGTCCAACTCTTACTATAGCAGACAGTATGGAGGTAAGTCCAACTCTTACTATAGCAGACAGTAGGGAGGTAAGTCCAACTCTTACTATAGCAGACAGTAGGGAGGTAAGTCCAACTCTTACTACAGCAGACAATAGTGAGGTGAGTCCAACTCTTACTATAGCAGACAGTAGTGAGGTAAGTCCAACTCTTACTACAGCAGACAGTAGTGAGGTAAGTCCAACTCTTACTATAGCAGACAGTAGTGAGGTAAGTCCAACTCTTACTATAGTAGACAGTAGTGAGGTAAGTCCAACTCTTACCATAGCAGACAGTAGGGAGGTAAGTCCAACTCCTACTATAGCAGACAGTAGTGAGGTAAGGGATTTGATTTGTTAACTTTATTTTCCACTGGGGAAATTCTTCTTGCAGGGCCATATGTTTACCTTACCTTGATACATGTTCTTCCCTCCAAAAAACATAATTTGTCAAATGTTTTCTTTTGGATATCAAAGTCTGGTCGAATATTGCATTGCCCATGTGTCTGGACTCCATCATGCTGACTGGTTCAATCTGGTTTACATTCCACACCAGTTTACCAGAATTTTGGAGCACAGTGAAATCAGTGTAGTAGCACAGTGACATCTTTGAGTACTATTAATTCCCCACTGACTTAACTGATGCACATCACAGGGACTCTGTCTGTTACCAGGGACTCTGTCTGTTACCAGGGACTCTCAGAGACTCTGTCTGTTACCAGGTACTCTCAGAGACTCTGTCTGTTACCAGGGACTCTGTCTGTTACCAGGGACTATGTCTGTTACCAGGTACTCTCAGAGGCTCTGCCTGTTACCAGGGACTCTGCCTGTTACCAGGGACTCTGTCTGTTACCAGGGACTCTGTCTGTTACCAGGTACTCTCAGAGACTCTGCCTGTTACCAGGGACTCTGTCTTTTACCAGGTACTCTCAGGGACTCTGCCTGTTACCAGGGACTCTGCCTGTTAAAAGGGACTCGCAGGGACTCTGTCTGTTACCAGGGACTCTGTTTGTTACCAGGGACTCTCAGAGACTCTGTCTGTTACCAGGGACTCTGTCTGTTACCAGGTACTATCAGGGACTCTGCCTGTTACCAGGGACTCTGTTTGTTACCAGGGACTCTCAGAGACTCTGTCTGTTACCAGGGACTCTGTCTGTTACCAGGTACTATCAGAGACTCTGCCTGTTACCAGGGACTCTGTCTTTTACCAGGGACTCTGTTTTTACCTTTGAGGTGGCACACCCCATAGTGCTCTGGTCAAAGTTAGCGTACTACATAGGGAATAGCAGATTTTGTTTATAGGCAGCTAAATGTTGATGTGCTTTCATAAAGTTAGTCTTGGCCAACAGCCTGTTGACCTAAGTGACTTGGCACTTAGTGACTTGGCACAATGAAATATGCATCATCTGCAAAATATGCATCAAAGCCAAAGAAAGGGTGGCATTTGCTTTCCGGTGGTTTTAACATGGCTGTTATTCAAAGGAGTGAAAGGACACCTGAGATCTTGGAAATGTGCTGTGTCCTGCTGCAGCACAAAGTGTTGTGTTTCATTTGTTTACTTGCTTTAGGTGGTACTGAATGCATCTAAAAAAACAACACTTTGTTCTTCATGGAAGCTGCAAGGTCCTTCTGAAACCCGTGGTTGATGCTATCCACCAATGTCTTCTGGGAGATCTTTGTCAATGTATAAAAAGACCTACCATTTGGTTTTCTCGATACCTGTGTGGTTGTGTCTTCAATATGCAGGTCACCACAACAACATCCACTGTCTGGCTACAGCAGTCAATCAGCTGATTAATTGATTCAATTAATTTGTTGATTGATTGCAGGGCACCCCTGATTGTAAGTCGTTATGGACAATAGTGTCTGCTAAATTACCAAAATGCGGTCTTGTTTGGGGGAAGAGCTCATTAGAATAATAACCATCAGTGTGCTTTGCAAATGTTCATTTTTAACATTTATATGTTGGTCATTTAGCAGACGCTCTTGTCCAGAGCAACTTACAGTCAGTGGAATCATCTAAGGTTGATAAAAAAAATAAAAACATCACAGTCATAGAAAGTAAAAGGTATCTGTAACCGTGACTGGGAATCTTGTTGTAGTTGAGGATACATTGGTCTTCAAAACCTCATCGTTTTGTAACAAGATATCTTTTGGTTGAATCTTGGCCCTGCTCTTTGGGGTCCGGGCCACGTAGCTTGTCTCTGTACCTGTAAAAGCACAACTACTGAAGGGATTGATAAATAACACTCATTGATTGATTGATTGGTAATTGATTTGATACTATGCATCGCTAACAGAAGATACTGGATCTAACTCTGTAACCTTTCAGAAATGACCTGAGCTTTAACGTTGTAACCTTTCAGAAATTACCTGTGCTTTAACTCTGTAACCCTTCAGAAATTACCTGTGCTTTAACTCTGTAACCTTTCAGAAATGACCTGTGCTTTAACTCTGTAACCTTTCAGAAATTACCTGTGCTTTAACTCTGTAACCTTTCAGAAATTACCTGTGCTTTAACTCTGTAACCTTTCAGAAATGACCTGTGCTTTAACTCTGTAACCTTTCAGAAATGACCTGTGCTTTAACTCTGTAACCTTTCAGAAATGACCTGTTCTTTATTTAACCTTCAAAGGGAAACAAAATTAAGACGTTTTTGGAGAGGATTTGACCAAATGTAGACTAATAATTCGTACTTCCATTTTCTATAAATAAAGATGACTAACATTTATTAAATGACATGTTTACAGTAAAAGGAGAACAACAACATGTAAATGAATGGTAATTTGAGTGTATTTCCAGCCCACCGGAACCTTACTGTCCTATATCAACAGTCCCCTGTGTTCACCATGGGGTCTGTTGTTAGGCTGGGGGGAAGGTGGATGATCACATTCTGCTGTGTGTGTGTTTGTACTGTGTCCCAATGGTCTAGATTAAAAGTTCTAGGTAGGAACTCTCTGTACAGTACTCAGTGGAAGGACACAGTCTACTGGCTGGAGAGTTGGTGGGCCAAATGTAGCCTCAAACCAAGACACCCCACATCCCAGTGGACAGGAACACCCCACAGATTTCAGAACATGACTATTTATAACAATTTTACTCCCCATACTACTAGCATGCTCCCTTTGTCACAATGCATACACAGTGAATGGTTAAGAAACTGTGTAAACATGACTAACCTTGATCAGATAGGGATTGGATCATATTGAAACTCACATGTTAGCGCAACAAGGCTTCTTTGCCTGTGTGTGTATGGGTGGAGAGGGAAGGGAGGGTAGAGGCGGAGGGTGGGGTGGAAGGGGAGGGAGGGACCGCAGGGTGATATTGACAAAATAAGAATAGTTGTGGGTCCCGACAAAGGAAACTACTACAAAGCAGATATTTGGGTTTAGCTCTGATAGTCCATTTATTTTTTTATACCTGGTGCTAACATGCATAATTTGTCCTGATCTTTGCCACATTCTGATTAAGCCCACATTTTTTGACAGGTGTAGATAATTAAAAGACACATTGTGATCTGATATTTCTGACCATTAGTCAGGCCCACATTGTTTCTGGATATTGAGTGTAAACAGAACTGGATGGTCAAAGCATTTTAATCATCATTAACCCGACCTCTATAATCATTGACAGGTGGCACCATTGACTTATGGCATCGGTAAATAAATGAATCCATATTATTTTGAAAGAATATCTGTCCAAAATATTTGCATACAGAGAGGAACCAACTAATCTGCTCACAATGCAGACACAGTGGACAGATAAGAGACATTTTAATACAGTGTTTGGATCATATTGATCATATCACAGAACTCAACTGTTAGCGCAAGGCTTTTGATCAAGTTGGTGAATGACCTTGCTTGAACCCTCTTATCACAGTGTATCCTCCCTGCCGGACCTTGTCCCTAGCTTCTTGTCGGAACTTGTCCCTAGCTTCCTGTCAGACCTTGTCCCTGGCTTCCTGTCAGACCTTGCCCCTATCTCTCTGTTGGGCCTTGTTCCTAGCACCATGTGAGGCCTAGCTCCATGTGAGGCCTTGTCCCTAGTGCCCTGTCGGGCCGTGTCTCTAGCTTCCTGTCAAACCTTGTCTCTAGCTTCCTGTCAAAACTTGTTGTTTGCTCCCTGTGAGGCCTTGTCCCTAGAGCCCTGTCGGTCCGTGTCCCTATAGCACAATTTGAGGCCTTGTCCCTATCTTCCTGTCGGTCCTTGTCCCTAGCTTCCTGTCGGACCTTGCCCCTATCTCTCTGTCGGGCCTTGTTCCTAGCACCATGTGAGGCCTTGTTCCTAGCTCCATTTGAGGCCTTGTTCCTAGCTCCCTGTGAACCCTAGTTCCTAGCTCCATTGATAGTGAGAACAAACACAGCCTACCTCTCTCCATCCACACTGAGTCCACAAGATGACGCCGACAGAGAGGGCTGCCTCGCTTTTAGTCCTTAGGAAACTTTGCAGTATTTTGTTTTTATATGTATTATATTTGCTAGCCCAGAAAATCTTAAATGTTATTACATACAGCCTGGAAGAACAATTAGACATCAGTGCAGCATCAACTTTCCAGCACTACGACCTGGAATACAACTTTCCCGAAGCTGATCCTTTGTCGGAACTATCCAGGGCATTTGAACTGATTCCAGAGGCTGACCCAAAATAACGCTGCCAGAGAAGAGGTAGAGAGAGCGGTCTTCTGGTCAAACTTTGGGGGAGGGCGCACACCACCCACAGCTTCCAAGTATATTACTCGCTAATAACAAGTCTCTAGATAACAAGGTATACGAAATTAGAGCAAAGGTTCCTTATCAGAGAGACATCAGGGATTGTAACATACTCTGTTTCACAGAAACATGGCTCTCTCGGGATATGCTTTCAGAGTCGGTACAGCCACCTGGATTCTCTGTTCTCTAAACATCTCTCTGGGAAGAAAGGCAGGGGTGTATGTATCATGATTAATAACTCATGGTGTAATTGTAACATCATACAAGAAATCAAGTCCTTTTGTTCACCTGACCTAGAATTCCTCACAATCAAATGCCAACAGTGTAGTTATTCCCTCCACAAGGCAATCAAACAAGCAAAATGTCAGTATAGAAACAAAGTGGAGTTGCAATTCAACGGCTCAGACACGAGGCGTATGTGGCAGGGTCTACAGACAATCACGGAATACAAAAGAAAAACCAGCCACGTCACGAACATCGACGTCTTGCTTCCAGACAAACTAAACACCTTCTTTCCCTGCTTTGAGGACAATACAGTTCCACCAATGCGACCCATTAACAAGAACTTGTGCTCTCCTTCTCCGTGGCCGACGTGAGTAAGACATTTGAACGTGTTAACCCTCGCAAGGCTGCTGGCCCAGACGGCATCCCTAGCCGTGTCCTCGGAGCATGCGCAGACCAGTTGGCTGGTGTGTTTTCGGACATGTTCAATCTCTCCCTATTCCAGTCTGCTGTCCCCACATGCTTCAAGATGGCCACCATTGTTCCTGTACCCAAGAAGGAAAAGGAAACTGAACTAAATGACTATAGCCCCGTAGCACTCACTTCTGTCATCATTAAATTCTTTGAGAGACTAGTCACGGATCATATCACCTCCACCTTACCTGTCACCCTAGACCCACTTCAATTGCTTACCGCCACAATAGGTCCACAGACGGTGCAATTGCCATAACACTGCGCACTGCTCTATCCCATCTGGGCAAGAGGAATACCCATGTAAGAATGCTGTTCATTGATTAAAGCTCAGCATTCAACACCATAGTACCCTCTAAGCTCATCATTAAGCTTTAGGCCCTGGGTCTCAACCCACCCTGTGCAATTGGGTCCTGGACTTCCTGAGGGGCTGCCCCAGGTGGTGAACGTAGGACTTCGCTGATCCTCAACACCCATAAGTGTGCGTGCAAAGCCCCCTCCTGTACTCCCTGTTCACCCATGAGTGTATGGCCATGCACGCCTCCAACTCAATCTTCAAGTTTGCAGATGACACAAAAGTAGTAGGTTTGATTACCAACAATGATGAGACAGCCTACAAGGAGGAGGTGAGGTCACTCAGAGTGTGGTGTCAGCAAAACAACGTCTCACTCAACATCAACAAAACAAAGGAGGTGATCGTGGACTTCGGGAAACCACAGGGCGAGCACCCCCCTATCCACTTCGACGGGACAGCAGTGGAGAAGGTGGCAAGTTTTACATTCCTCGGTGTACACATCACAGACAAACTGAAATGGTCCATCCACACAAACAGTGTGGTGAAGAAAGCGCTACAGCGCCTCTTCAACCTCAGGAGGCTGAAGAAGTTTGTATTGTCACCTAATATCCTCACAAACTTTTACAGATGCACAATTGAGAGCATACTTTTGGGCTGTATCACCACCTGGTATGGCAACTGCACCGCCCACAACCGCAAGGCTCTTCAGAGGGTGGGGCAGTCTGCACAACGCATCACAGGGGGCAAACTACCTGCCCTCTAGGACACCAACACCACCCGATGTCACAGGAAGGCCAAAAAGATCATCAAGTGCAACAACCACCCAAGCCACTGCCTGTTCACCCTGCTATCATCCAGAAGGCAAGGTCAGTACAGGTGCATCAAAGCTGGGACCGAGAGACTGAAAAACAGCTTCTATCTGAAGGCCATCAGATTGTTAAACAGCCACCACTAACACAGAGCGATGTACTAGGTATGTGTTGTGGAATTGTTAGATTACATGTTAGATATTGTTGCACTGTCAGAACTAGAAGCACAAGACATCTGCTAATGCAATAACATCTGCTAACCATGTGTATGTGGCTAACATCAGTTGATTTGATTTGATGTGGGGCCCTGTTCCTTGCTCCTTGTGAGGCCTTGTTCCTAGCACCATGTGAGGCCTTGTTCCTACCTCCTTGTGAGGCCTTGATCCTAGCTCCTTGTGAGGCCATGTTCCTAGCTCCATGTGAGGCCTTCTTCCTAGCTCCTTGTGAGGCCTTGTTCCTAGCACCATGTGAGGCCTAGTTGAGGAAACATCCTCCTCCTATTGAACTCCACAGTGGCTGCTCTGCTATGTCCCGAGGCACTGATGACGGTCACTGATGGAAAAATGGGCTTACATAAAGACTCACAGCTTGTAGTGTTGGTGACACAGTTGGTAGAGATGCTCACCTGCTGAGAGCTGGGGAGCTGGAGATCTCTAAGGCACAGGACCTCTGACACACATACTCACACACGTCACATACACTCTGGCACACACCTTCCAGATATACATTTACACGCACAATCTCACACACACTACAACCTCTGCAGCACCAACCAACAGCCAGGAATCACGCTATGCAGGCTAGAATATCGAACTCTGACATCCGCCTGGAGACATGGAGGACAAATTTCAAACAGTAAGAACCAAAGCCGTGATAGAACTATGCTATAGTTTCATAATGGTAGACAAAGTGGTAGGTAGTGGTTCCTAAAGGGATAATGTTAGATAAGAGAATGTTAAATTACAAATGTATGATCTGTTGGTGATTCATGTTTAAATATAAGATAAGACAATGTATTGTCTGTTTACAGTTTGCACGTAAAAGTTACTTGAATCTTCAAACTGCTCCTGATAATGCTGAATCCTCACAATATTTTTAAACAGAGACTAAAGGTTCCCGTGTCTTTGGGATTTATAGAGATACTGTACGAATTCAAGTCTCTGCAATAAAAGTAAATAGACAGTGAATTACATCTGCTCTGAGGTCAGTTCCTAGGCAGAGAGAGGCCAGAGGTGGTGGTTGATATAGTTAATGGGAATAGAGAGAGGAGTGGAGAAGGAGAGAGAGATAGAGGGGGAGAGACAGGAGAGATGGAGAGAGATATTCAGTGGGAGGAGAGGAGTGGACAGGACCAGACTAGCACGTTTAATCTACACAAGATGAAGAGGTTTAATCTAGACTAGATGAAGAGGATGTCCAGCAGTCATAATTAAATCAGATCAATCCTTATATATGCAATCAAAAGACACTGAGAATCCTTGGCTAATGAACACTGGAAGACTCCTCCCACTCTGCAGTTTGATTGGTTCTCAATTTTTTATTCTCCCACTGGGCACAGGTCAGTTCAACTTCTAGTTTTGATTTACATTTGGTTGAAATTTCAACTAATGTGAAATCAACAAAAAATGTAACTATGTCATTGAATTTAGGTTAAACATTGGCTGTAAAAAAATAGAACATTCCCTTACATTGATTACAATTTTCAAATCCTGACATTTTTCCATATTGATTCAGCATCATCATCACATAGGGTGCCTTGCGAAAGTATTCGGCCCCCTTGAACTTTGCGACCTTTTGCCACATTTCAGGCTTCAAACATAAAGATATAAAACTGTATTTTTTTTGTGAAGAATCAACAACAAGTGGGACACAATCATGAAGTGGAACGACATTTATTGGATATTTCAAACTTTTTTATCAAATCAAAAACTGAAAAATTGGACGTGCAAAATTATTCAGCCCCCTTAAGTTAATACTTTGTAGTGCCACCTTTTGCTGCGATGACAGCTGTAAGTCGCTTGGGGTATGTCTCTATCAGTTTTGCATATTGAGAAAAAATTTCCCATTCCTCCAGCTCGAGCTCAGTGAGGTTGGATGGAGAGCATTTGTGAACAGCAGTTTTCAGTTCTTTCCACAGATTCTCGATTGGATTCAGGTCTGGACTTTGACTTGGCCATTCTAACACCTGGATATGTTTATTTTTTAACCATTCCATTGTAGATTTTGCTTTATGTTTTGGATCATTGTCTTGTTGGAAGACAAATCTCCGTCCCAGTCTCAGGTCTTTTGCAGACTCCATCAGGTTTTCTTCCAGAATGGTCCTGTATTTGGCTCCATCCATCTTCCCATCAATTTTAACCATCTTCCCTGTCCCTGCTGAAGAAAAGCAGGCCCAAACCATGATGCTGCCACCACCTTGTTTGACAGTGCGGATGGTGTGTTCAGGGTGATGAGCTGTGTTGCTTTGACACCAAACATAACGTTTTGCATTGTTGCCAAAAAGTTCAATTTTAGTTTCATCTGACCAGAGCACCTTCTTCCACATGTTTGGTGTGTCTCCCAGGTGGCTTGTGGCAAACTTTAAACAACACTTTTATGGATATCTTTAAGAAATGGCTTTCTTCTTGCCACTCTTCCATAAAGGCCAGATTTGTGCAATATACAACTGATTGTTGTCCTATGGACAGAGTCTCCCACCTCAGCTGTAGATCTCTGCAGTTCATCCAGAGTGATCATGGGCCTCTTGGCTGCATCTCTGATCAGTCTTCTCCTTGTATGAGCTGAAAGTTTAGAGGGACGGCCAGGTCTTGGTAGATTTGCAGTGGTATGCACACATGACTGTAATTCGCTTTGGATAAAAGCGTCTGCTAAATGGCATATATTATTATTATTATACTCCTTCCATTTCAATATTATCGCTTGCACAGTGCTCCTTGGGATGTTTAAAGCTTGGGAAATCTTTTTGTATCCAAATACGGCTTTAAACTTCTTCACAACAGTATCTCGGACCTGCCTGGTGTGTTCCTTGTTCTTCATGATGCTCTCTGCGCTTTTAACGGACCTCTGAGACTATCACAGTGCAGGTGCATTTATACGGAGACTTGATTACACACAGGTTGATTGTATTTATCATCATTAGTCATTTAGGTCAACATTGGATCATTCAGAGATCCTCACTGAACTTCTGGAGAAAGTTTGCTGCACTGAAAGTAAAGGGGCTGAATAATTTTGCACGCCCAATTTTTCAGTTTTTGATTTGTTAAAAAAGTTTGAAATATCCAATAAATGTCGTTCCACTTCATGATTGTGTCCCACTTGTTGTTGATTCTTCACAAAAAAATACAGTTTTATATCTTTATGTTTGAAGCCTGAAATGTGGCAAAAGGTCACAAAGTTCAAGGGGGCCGAATACTTTCGCAAGGCACTGTATATTTTTGTTGTTGCTGTTGAAATGATATGGAAACATCTATGATTCAACCAGTGTTTGGCCAGTGGGCTAATCCTTCTACTAAGTCATTATATCCGGTTAAAGATTCATTATCCTTTTTTATCCTTTTTTTCCCTTGCAAAGGTGAAGATTTTCCCCAACCACCCTGATGCCAAAGTGTAAACACAACATATCAAACATTTAACAACCAACTAATTAAAATTGCCTTTGAATGTAACAAAGAAAAATGGAAATTGAAACCTCTGAATTGACTTAATCGTTAAGAGTCTATTGATGCACACGTGCGTCAATCTCAGTGTCATAATAAAATAAATAAAAAAATCCCTATCAAAATCCGTATATAATGGCCTTCCACATCCTCAGTGGAAGGTGGCCGAGCTACAGCGACTTTTGTCAGACCATGAGATATCCCGAAAATGTCTTCTCACCAAAAATGACCATTTGGCTCACCACAACTGTCACGAAACTCATCCGAAGGTAACCCATACCAATGAATGGAAGTATGGCGATATATATATATAGATATTAAACCTTCATCTGAAGGTAACCCATATAAATGAATGGAAGTATGGAGATAGTTTCGTGGCAACTAAAATGTTGGGTTAAATGTGTGTCCCAAAAACTCATTCCTTCTGATAAATATTTTGACTGTCCTTGTTTTTGTTAGTTTATGAATGTGTTATACTGTGGTGTTTCTATGGGCTTTAGTAGTGAAGCACAAATTCTATATTTTTATCTATACCTAAAGGGGTCCTACAATTCAGAACCAAATCGCTAAATGATCCATGGTATGAGCATCTTAAAACAATTATATTTGTTCTCTTAGTAGAACCCACCTCCCTTTTTTACAATTCTCAGAATGAAATGCAGTCATATGCTCTGAATTGAAGAGGCAAGTCAAAGAGCATGGGAGCATGGGAGTGACCCAGTCACCAAGCAAGACAAGCAACCAGGGAAAGTCACTCTGCTGCATTTCCCCAGTGACGTCGCCAGAGCCCTCTCCCAGCCTCACAGTTATAAAACGAGGCTTAATGAATTGAAGCTATACATGATGTGTGTATGCCCCAGCACTGCTCCAAGTTCAAAAATCAATTCAATGTCATCTCTGATCTTGTACTGTAAGTGACTAGAATCTCTTAGATTTTTTTTTGCATGAAAGCTATGAAAGAGAAGGAGATGAAGTTTCAGCCTCCACATCTGAAATGTTGTTGTTGTTTTGATAAATGTTTAGGATTCAAACAAACTGCCACACTGTGTTGTAATGTGTTGGAGAAATGCCATTTTTTGAACATAACCCCTGGTTATTGACTCATGTTACGGTTGTGTTTTCATTTGACATGGCCTGTAAGGTTGTTGTATTTCTGGGTAGCCGAGTACTAGTTAGCCTGCGAAGAATTGTTGTGGGTGACTTTTCAGGACAGTTTTTATTGGTTTATTTTGGTTTGGTCATTCTATCACCCAGGCTCTGTCGTGAACAAGACTTTGGTCTGTGCTTTGCCGGTGCAGTGGAAAATTCTCATTGGGGTTTAGAGTACACACACACATTGCCTTGAAAGCATAGCAGTCAACACCCCACCAGTGAGGTTGCCTCGGCCACTCCCCCCCCCCCCCCTCTCTCTCTCTCTATTTCTATCTCTTCCTCCAGCCCAGCCCTGCTTCCTTTCACAGCATTGACAGAACTGACACACTTTGGCCTGGACCAATCACAGTTCAGCTAGGTCCCCTCAGATGTGGGTGCAGGCTACGCAGGCTGGGGTCTACCAGAAGTCTTTCTCGGGACAGAGAACTGTGGGTGGTTCAGTTGAACAGTAGGCTATCTGAGAGAACTTTGGGTGGTTCAGTTGAACAGTAGGCTATCTGAGAGAACTTTGGGTGGTTCAGTTGAACAGTAGGCTATCTGAGAGAACTTTGGGTGGTTCAGTTGAACAGTAGGCTATCTGAGAGAACTTTGGGTGGTTCAGTTGAACAGTAGGCTATCTGAGAGAACTTTGGGTGGTTCAGTTGAACAGTAGGCTATCTGAGAGAACTTTGGGTGGTTCAGTTGAACAGTAGGCTATCTGAGAGAACTTTGGGTGGTTCAGTTGAACAGTAGGCTATCTGAGAGAACTTTTTGCTTTCTAGTATTTTCTGGGGAGTCTCTCTCAGTTGTCTGTGTCACTGTGCCTAAGCTCTGAGCTTAGGGCTGTAAGAGACAGTACCTCTGGGCTGTGCAGGCAGTGTCTAACTGTGGGCTATAAGGGGTTGTAAAGGTTTTGCCTTACTGTGGGCTGGATGGCTGAGCTGGTGAGAGTGAGGAAGAAACATCTCCAGACACCTATCTCCAGGTAAGAGAAGGGGGAGAAAAAGTGAGTAGCAATGAATTTCTGAACCTTATTAACCTTTCCTGTCTGTGATAAGGTAGGAAGTAAGGTGTTATACTGTACATACTGAGGTAACTGTAACATCCTGAGGTTACTGTGCATACTGAGGTTACTGTACATACTGAGGTAACTGTAACATCCTGAGGTAACTGTAACATACTGAGGTAACTGTAACATCCTGAGGTAACTGTAACATACTGAGGTTACTGTGCATACTGAGGTTACTGTACATACTGAGGTTACTGTGCATACTGAGGTTACTGTACATACTGAGGTTACTGTGCATACTGAGGTTACTGTGCATACTGAGGTTACTGTGCATACTGAGGTAACTGTGCATACTGAGGTAACTGTAACATCCTGAGGTTACTGTGCATACTGAGGTTACTGTGCATACTGAGGTTACTGTGCATACTGAGGTTACTGTGCATACTGAGGTTACTGTGCATACTGAGGTAACTGTAACATCCTGAGGTTACTGTGCATACTGAGGTTACTGTACATACTGAGGTAACTGTAACATCCTGAGGTTACTGTGCATACTGAGGTTACTGTACATACTGAGGTTACTGTGCATACTGAGGTTACTGTACATACTGAGGTTACTGTACATACTGAGGTTACTGTAACATACTGAGGTTACTGTACATACTGAGGTTACTGTGCATACTGAGGTAACTGTACCATCCTGAGGTTACTGTGCATACTGAGGTTACTGTACATACTCAGGTTACTGTACATACTCAGGTTACTGTAACATCCTGAGGTTACTGTGCATACTGAGGTTACTGTACATACTCAGGTTACTGTACATACTCAGGTTACTGTAACATCCTGAGGTTACTGTACATACTGAGGTTACTGTACTTGCTCTACTGAGGTTACTGTAAAATCCTGAGGTTACTGTAACATCCCGAGTTTACTGTAACATCCTGAGGTTACTGTAACATCCTGCGGTTACTGTACATACTGAGGTTACTGTATATAGTAACGTTACTGTAACATGATGAGATTACTGTGCATACAGAGGTTACTGTACATACTGAGGTTACTCTATATACTGTACTCAGGTTACTGTACATACTGAGGTTACTGTAAAATCCTGAGGTTACTGTACATACTGTACTGAGATTACTGTACATACTGTAACATATGTGCTGCGTCAAGGTCTGAGGACACATCTCTCTCTGTATGGCATGCGGACTGAAACAGTCTACTGCTTTTGTTTCATGAATCTGTCTGCTTGTTGGTTTCTTTGTCGGTCCGTCCCTCAATAGGCTGTTCTCCGCTTTGTAATATGGTTGTGAGACCCTTATTTTAACAATTGATATGCATAACCTTGACGTGTTTAGTTTGGAGTTCAGAGTGATAGGACGTGCCACACTTCTCTGTACAACTCCTTACTGCTCCTCACTGCTCCTCACTGCTCCTCATGGCTCTTCGTTGCTCCTTATTTCTCCTCACTGCTCCTTATTGCTCCTCACTGTTACTCACTGCTCCTTACTGCTCCTCACGGCTCCTCACTGCTCCTTATTGCTCCATACTACTACTCACTGCTCCTCACTGCTCCTCACTGCTCCTCACTGCTCCTCACGGCTCCTCACTGCTCCTCATTGCTCCTCACTGCTCCTTATTGCTCCTCACTGCTTCTTACTGATCCTCACTGCTCCTCACTGCTCCTCACTGCTCCTCGCTGCTCCTCACTGCTCCTCACAGCTCCTCACTGCTCCTCATTGCTCCTCACTTCTCCTTATAGCTCCTCACTGCTCCTCGCTGCTCCTCACTGCTCCTCACAGCTCCTCACTGATCCTCATTGCTCCTCACTGCTCCTCGCTGCTCCTCACTGCTCCTCGCTGCTCCTCACTGCTCCTCACGGCTCCTCACTGCTCCTCATTGCTCCTCGCTGCTCCTCACTGCTCCTCACGGCTCCTCACTGCTCCTCACTGCTCCTCATTGCGCCTCACTGCTCCTTATTGCTCCTCACTGCTCCTTACTGCTCCTTATTGCTCCTCACTGATCCCCACTGCTCCTCACTGATCCTCACTGCTTCTCACTGCTCCTTACTCCTCTTCACTGCTCCTTATTGCTCCTTATTGCTCCTCACTGCTTCTTACTGATCCTCACTGCTCCTAACTGCTCCTCGCTGCTCCTCACTGCTCCTCATTGCTCCTCACTGCTCCTCGCTGCTCCTCACTGCTCCTCGCTGCTCCTCATTGCTCCTCACTGCTCCTCGCTGCTACTCACTGCTCCTCACTGCTCCTCATTGCTCCTCGCTGCTCCTCGGTGCTCCTCATTGCTCCCAACTGCTCCTCGCTGCTCCTCACTGCTCAGCGCTGCTCCTCGCTGCTCCTCACTGCCCCTTATTCCAAGATGGCATAGCCGTAGCAGGTCTGTTTGTCTTGTCCCGTCAAGTCCCACCATTGCCCTGGCCCCCCAATGGTGGAACAAACTCCCTCACGACGCCAGGACAGCGGAGTCAATCACCACCTTCCGGAGACACCTGAAACCCCACCTCTTTAAGGAATACCTAGGATAGGTTAAGTAATCCCTCTCACCCCACCCCCCCTAAGTTTTAGATGCACTATTGTTAAGTGACTGTCCCACTGGATGTCATAAGGTGAATGCACCAATTTGTAAGTCGCTCTGGATAAGAGCGTCTGCTAAATGACTTAAATGTAAATGTAAATGTAAGTCCCATGTATATATATTTTTCTTGGTATATATTTCCTATATATATATATATATTTTTTTTATCTCAATTTCCATCATCGGACTGAACATACTCTCCTGCAACCGCCTCACCCAATGTGGTACGGATCTGCTATTTATTACACTTTAGAACCGGAAGTCCGCATCAGCAGCTAGCCAGTAGTCAGTTAGTCACTGCTAGTGGTCATCACCGTTAACTCGGACATCAGTCAGCTTCAGCCGGGTCAATGTCTGCACAGAGCGATATCAACCCATAGCATATCGACTACTTTTTCTCTACCTCATCTCCGGATTCCTTTCACAAGCTCTGAACCTTTACACCGGATCATCATAGCTAGCTAGCTGCTATCCGAGGTCCATCAGCCAATTCTTGGGCTACAATACTATTTTGCCAATTGGCCTGGACATTTACACAGCCGACACGGAGCCCCACCGATCCATCACTCCTGGTCGGCCAACGTAACCGTCCAAGGAGGTTTCAACAGGCTTTTCCGTTGTGACGTCCCCCGAAGGCCCATCTATTAGCCTGCTAACTGTCTGAATCGCCGTGACTCCAGCTCGCCTAGCTATTCACTCGACCCAATGATCACTTGGCTACACATGCCTCTCCCTAATGTCAATATGCCCTGTCTATTGCAGTTTTGGTCTGTGATTATTGTCTTATTTCACTGTAGAGCCTCCAGACCTGCTCAATAAGCCTTAGTTAGCCCTTTTGTTCCACCCCCCATACATGCAGTGACCTCATCTGGCTTAAATGGTGCCTTTAGAAACAAAACCTCTCTCATCGTCACTCAATGGCTAGGTTTACCTCCACTGTATTCACATCCTACCATACCCTTGTCTGTATATTATGCCTTGAATTGATTCTTCCGCACCCAGAAATCTGCTCCTTTAACTCTCTGTTTCCGAACACACACGACGACCAGTTCTTATAGCCTTTATCCGTACCCTTATCCTACTCCTCTTCTGTTCCTCTGGTGATGCAGAGGTTAACCCAGGCCCTGAAGCCCCCAGCTCCACTCCCATTCCCCAGGAGCTCTCATTTGTTCATTTCTATAACCATAAAATCCTTGGTTTCATGCATGTTAACATCAGAAGCCTCCTCCCTAAGTTTGTTTTACTCACTGCTTTAGCACACTCCACCAACCCTGATGTCCTAGCCATGTCTGAAATTCGGCTAAGGAAGGCCACCAAAAATCCTGAAATTTCCATCCCTAACTAATAACATTTTCCGACAAGATAGAACTGCCAAAGGGGGTGGAGTTGCAATCTACTGCAGAGATAGCCTGCAGAGTTCTGTCATACTATTCAGGTCTGGCCAAACAATTCAAGCTTCTAATTTTAAAAATCCACCTTTCCAGAACAAGTCTCTCACCGTTGCCGCTTGCTATAGACCCCCTTCAGCCCCCAGCTGTGTCCTGGACACCATATGTAAATTGGTTGCCCCCATCTATCTTCAGAGTTCGTACTGTTAGGTGACCTAAACTGGGACATATTAACACCCCGGCGGTCCTACAATCTAAGCTAGATGCCCTCAATCTCACACAAATGATCAAGGAACCTACCAGGTACAACCCTCAATCCGTAATCATGGGCACCATCTTAGATATCATCCTGACCAACTTGACCTTCAAATACACCTCTGCTGTCTTCAACCAGAATCTCAGCGATCATTGCCTCATTGCCTGCGTGTGTAATAGGTCCGCGGTCAACCGACCACCACTCATCACTGTCAAACGCTGCCTAAAACACTTCAGCGAGCAGGCCATTCTCATCGACCTGCCTCGGGTGTCCTGGGAGGATATTGACTTCATCCCTTCAGTAGAGGATGCCTGGTTGCTCTTTAAAAGTGCTTTCCTCACTGAGGTAACAAAGCATGCCCCATTCAAAAAAGGTGGAGCTAAGAACAGATATAGTCCTTGGTTCGCCACAGACTTGACTGCCCTTGACCAGCACAAAAACATCCTGTGACGTTCAGCATTAGCATCGAATAGCCCCCATAATATGCAACTTTTCAGGGAAGTCAGGAACCAATATATTCAGTCAGTTAGGAAAGTTAGGAAATGTGCATCCTACAGCACTAATAGGTACAGGTACAGTGATCAGTCAGTAAGCTGCTCTGACAGCTGATGCTTAAAGTTAGAGAGGGAAATACTCAGCAAACTGGATGTAGTCTATCACAGTGCCATCCGTTTAGTCACCAAAGCCCAATTTACTAATAATATATGATAAATAATAATAATAATAATAATAATACTACCCACCACCGCGACCTGTATGCTCTCGTTGGCTGGCCCTCACTCCATATTCGTTGCCAAACCCACTGGCTCCAGGTCATCTATAAGTATATGCTAGGTAAAGCCATGTCTTTTCTCAGCTCACTGGTCACCATAGCAACACCCACCCATTGCACGTGTTCCAGCAGGTATATTGCACTGGTCATCCCCAAAGCCAACACTTCCTTTGGCTGCCTTTCCTTCCAGTTCTCTGCTGCCAATGACTGGAATGGATTGCAGAAATCTCTGAAGCTGGATTCTTATATCTCCCTCTCTAACTTTAAACATGAGCTGTTTGAGCAGTTTACCAATCACTGTACCTGTACACAGCCAATATGTAAATAGCACACCCAACTACCTCTTCCCCATTTTGTTATTTATCATCTTGCTCTTTTGCACCCCGGTATCTCTACATGCATATCATCATCTGCAAATCTATCACGCCAGTGTTATTGCTAAATTGTAATTAGTTTGCCTCTCTGGTCTATTTATTGCCTTACCCTCCCTAAATCTTCTACATTTACGCACACTGTACAAAGATTTTCTATTGTGTTATTGACTGTAGGTTTGTTTATGTGTAACTCTTTGCTGTTGTTTTTGTTGCTCTCTATTGCTTTATCTTGGCCAGGTCGCAGCTGTAAATGAGAACTTGTTCTCAACTGGCCTACCTGGTTAAATAAAGGTGAAATAAAAACAAAAATAAAAAATAGCACCTCACTGCTCCTCACTGCTCCTTACTGCTCCTCACTGCTCCTCACTGATCCTCACTGCTCCTCACTGATCCTCACTGCTCCTCACTGCTCCTCACTACTACTCACTGATCCTCACTGATCCTCACTGATCCTCACTGCTCCTGACTGCTCCTCACTGATCCTCACTGCTCCTCACTGCTCCTCACTACTACTCACTGATCCTCACTGATCCTCACTGCTCCTCACTGCTCCTCACTGATCCTCACTGATCCTTACTGCTCCTCACTGCTCCTCACTACTACTCACTGATCCTCACTGATCCTCACTGCTCCTCACTGATCCTCACTGATCCTCACTGATCCTCACTGCTCCTCACTGCTCCTCACTACTACTCACTGATCCTCACTGATCCTCACTGCTCCTCACTGCTCCTCACTGATCCTCACTGATCCTTACTGCTCCTCACTGCTCCTGACTGCTCCTCACTGATCCTCACTGCTCCTCATTACTCCTGACTGCTCCTCACTGCTCCTGACTGCTCCTCACTGCTCCTCACTGCTCCTCACTGCTCCTCACTGCTCCTGACTGCTCCTCACTGATCCTCATTGCTCCTCACTGCTCCTTACTGCTCCTCATTGCTCCTGACTGCTCCTCACTGCTCCTCACTACTCCTCACTGCTCCTCACTGCTCCTGACTGCTCCTCACTGCTCCTCACTGCTCCTCACTGCTCCCCACTGCTCCTGACTGCTCCTCACTGATCCTCACTGCTTCTTACTGCTCCTCACTGCTCCTCACTGCTCCTCACTGCTCATCCTGAGGTTACTGTAACATCCTGAGGTTACTGTACATCCTTAGGTTACTGTGACATACTGAGGTTACTGTCAAATCCTGAGGTTACTGTAAAATCCTGAGGTTACTGTACATACTCTACTGAGGTTACAGTACATACTCTACTGAGGTTACTGTACATACTCTACTGAGGTTACCGTACATACTCTGCTGAGGTTACAGTACATACTCTGCTGAGGTTACAGTACATACTCTACTGAGGTTACAGTACATACTCTACTGAGGTTACCGTACATACTCTGCTGAGGTTACAGTACATACTCTGCTGAGGTTACAGTACATACTCTACTGAGGTTACAGTACATACTCTACTGAGGTTACCGTACATACTCTGCTGAGGTTACAGTACATACTCTACTGAGGTTACAGTACATACTCTGTTGAGGTTACAGTACATACTCTACTGAGGTTACCGTACATACTCTGCTGAGGTTACAGTACATACTCTACTGAGGTTACAGTACATACTCTGTTGAGGTTACAGTACATACTCTACTGAGGTTACAGTACATACTCTGCTGAGGTTACAGTACATACTCTACTGAGGTTACAGTACATACTGACATATTACAACTGGTAATGTATCTTCTGAAACTGAGACGGTACATTAAATGCATGTTTTCCTTCCTCTTTAATCCACAACAAAGCAGTCACATTATCAAGCAGATTATTCAAAATTCGTCATCAAGCATGAAGCCCTCCCGCTGTGTCGCAGCCCTCCCATCCCTGCTATTTTTATGACTGGGCAGCTTTCAGAACCCCCTCGCTGACGTGTGATTAACACACAAGCGGCTCATGTCACTTTCACAGAGTTGACGCCGTCTTCATTTGTTGGCTAACAGTGCAACTGTGATTAGAAATTAAGTGATTGTGGTCCCACCGTGACTAACCTCTTCATAATGCATTCTAAGTACATACAGTATGCTGTGCATAACGCATTATAATGCAGGATAGATCTTAATACCTGCTCATAAACATCTATAACAACATTCATAGAGCATTATGAGCAGGCAGCTCAATTGTTAAGCACAAGAACTTGAACACTCATAAACCCTATTTTATGAGAAATGGATTTTCACCATCCCTTAAATCAATTTTCAAATGCCAGTGGTTGTTTTTGAACCCTTGAAGTGCAGTGTAGTCTACCCGGGGGGTATTTTATGTTCTAAGATTGGCATATGAGGTCAGAGCAATAGTATGTGAGTTAGTGTTACTGATTTCCCTGTCAATTTTATTTCCTGTGAAAGTATTTTGCCTTGGGGGGGCTGTAGTTTTAGCCTAGGCTGTGTTGTGTTTGATCCAGCGTGTATAGGCTACATATTTTTTTTAAATTATTGATTTAGTAACTGTAGACCATAATGAATAGCAGCCTTATAACAGAAATGTAGTGAAACACTGGTGGTGTCATGAGTCAGTTTGAAGCACCAACTACTAACGCACCAGAGAATAAGTTCAGATATGGATTATATATGGTGAAAAGCACTTACTGTATGTATCGCTAGGAAGCACTATCAACATTCCATGAGCTTTCCATCTGGATTTTATCAGCATTGTATGAGCTTTCCATCTGGATTCTATCAGTGTTCTATGAGCATTCCACCTGGATTTTATCAGCCTTCTATGAGCATTCCATCTGGACTCTATCAGTGTTCTATGAGCATTCCACCTGGATTTTATCAGCCTTCTATGAGCATTCCATCTGGATTCTATCAGTGTTCTATGAGCATTCTATCTGGATTCTATCAGCCTTCTATGAGCATTCCACCTGGATTTTATCAGCCTTCTATGAGCATTCCATCTGGATTCTATCAGCCTTCTATGAGTATTCCATCTGGATTCTATCAGCGTTCTATGAACATTCTATCTGGATTCTATCAGCACTCAATCAGCCGATTCGACCCTTTGAATTGATATACACTAAATATATAAAAGTATGTGGACACCCCTTCAAATGAATGGATTTGGCTACTTCAGCTATACCCCTTGCTGACAGGTGTATAGAATTGAGCACACAGCCATGCACAAATGTTGGCATATTAATTCATTTATTTTACCTTTATTTAACTGCATAGATTACCATTTGCAGCAGAATGGCCTTACTGAAGAGCTCAGTGACTTTCAACGTGACACCGTCACAGTATGCCACCTTTCCTACAAGCCAGTTCGTCAAATTCCAGCCCTGCTAGAGCTGCCCCGGTCAACTGTAAGTGCTGCCTTGGGAAGTGGTAAGCCACACAAGCTCACAGAACGGGATCACCAACTGCTGAATAGCGTTGTGCATCTGTCCTTTGTTGCAACACTCACCACGGAGTTCCAAACTGCCTCTGGAAGCAATGTCAACACAAGAAGTGCTCATTGGGAGCTTCATGAAATGGGTTTCCATGGCCGAACAGCCACACACAAGCCTAAGATCACCATGCTCAAAGCGTTGGCTGAAGTGGTGTAAAGCTTGCTGCCATTGGACTCTGCAGCAGTGGAAGCGTGTTTTCTGAAGTGATGAATCACACTTCACAATCTGGCAGTCCGACGGATGGGTTTTGCTAATGCCAGGAGAACACTACCTGCCCCAATGCATAGTGCCAACTGTAAAGATTGGTGGAGGAGGAATAATGGTCTGGGGCTTTTTTTTTCATGGTTCGGGCCCCTTAGTTCCAGTGAAGGGAAAGCTTAATACTACAGTATACAATGACATTCTAGATGATTCTGTGCCTTCAAATTTGTGGCAACATTTGGGGAAGGCCCTTTCCTGTTTCAGGATGACAATACCTCCGTGCACAAAGCGAGGTCCAAACAGAAATGGTTTGTTGAGATCGGTGTGGAAAAACTTGATTGGCTTGCACAGAGCCCTGACCTCAACCAATGTTCCCTCTAATTCTAATTGACCTGTCAATGCATTGTTGTTCTGGACATTTATTTAAATTATTTTAGAAAATTTGAGGTAGGCTATATAGGCTATATGATCACAGGCTATAATAGATACGTTGTTGTATTGCTTGTGAGGCACAGCCATACAATTAAATCATTTGTTTTTATTTTTTATTTTACTGGGCTGATGGTGAATGCATCTGATGGTCAGTCTCAGCAAAAAAAAAGGACACAGTATTCAAACTCTAAACATTTTTGCAATCTCACAGTATCGATTTTTCAGTAACAGTCTTTTATGCCTGCTATGTTACTGAGACATCCGATTGGCCAGCAGCAGGCCTATAGTGCACTTGATTTATTCTCTGGGAAGGCAGAGTTCGTACCTTCAGACACTTTAAATGATTACAAATGGCAACAATTGGCCTACCCTGCGTTCAGGGCAGCTGAATCAGGTGCACCTACTGCCAACAGCCCGAGACGAATACAAATAATAGGAACACAAGGCTTTATAGTTGGGTTTTTACAGAAATGTTCGGTGATCGACTAGGAATGCCTTGGAGATCAACCAGTCGATCGTGATCGACCGGTTGCTGACCACTCCTCTAGAAAGTTAAGTAGAGTTCAAGCTCGTGCTTCTCTCCGTGGGCTGATATTTGACCTCCACCCCATCGAACACCTTTGGGATGAATTGGAAAGCCGACTGCTAATTGCTCAACATCAGTGCCTGACCTCACTAATGCTCTTGTGGCTGAATGGATGTAAGTCCCCGCAGCAATGTTCCAACATCTAGTGGACAGTCTTCCCAGAAGAGTGAAGGCTGTTATAGCAGCAAAGGGGGACTCCATATTAATGCCCATGATTTTGTAATGAGATATTCGATGTGCAGGTGTCCACATACTTCTGGTCATGTACTGTATCTAATTCTGTATGCATGCAGTTTTCCTATTTAATGGAAAATATGGGGCTAATGATAGAAAATGTGGGGCTAATGATAAAAAATGTGGGGCTAATGATAGAAAAGGTGGGGCTAATGTGGGGCTAATGATAGAAAATGTGGGGCTAATGATAGAAAATGTGGGGCTAATGATAGAAAATGCGGGGCTAATGATAGAAAATGTGGGGCTAATGATAGAAAATGTGGGGCTAATGATGCCTTCCTGCCACTGGTTCTCTGGTCCGCTCCACACCTCACGGAGTAGTATTACAACTCTTCCAAATGATTGATATTTATTAATTCTCTCTCTCTCTCCCTCCATCTCTCTTTCTTTCTTTCTTTCTTTCTTTATTTCTCTCTTTCTATTTCTCTCTCTCTCTCCTTCCCCTCTTTCTGTCCCTCTCTCTCTCTCTCTCTCTCTCGCTCTTCTCCCCCCTCTCTCTTTCCCTTTCTCTCTCTCTCTCTCCCTCCATCTCTCTTTCTCTTTCTTTCTTTCTTTCTTTCTCTATTTCTTTCTTTCTTTCTCTCTTTCTATTTCTCTCTCTCTCCCTCCTCTCCCTCTTTCTCTCTCTCTCTCTCTCTCTCTCTCTCTCTCTCTCTCTCTCTCTCTCTCTCTCTCTCTCTCTCTCTCTCTCTCTCTCTCTCTCTCTCGCTCTTCTCCCCCTCTCTCTCTTTCCCTCTCTCCCAGTTTCCCAGACCTTTCATCCTATTGTCAAAGCATTGCCAGCTCATAACATTGAACCATAATATACAAACACAAGGCTTTTGGGGGGGAAATTGCTTAGTAATTGCTCCCATTATATACCTGACTGTGTTTTGAAAACACTGCTGTCTTACTGAATATCTTGTTGTTGATGATAGTGTTGTGCTATGACAGGAACCAAGGTTATTCATCAACAAAATGTCGTCCTCCACTCCTACTTTAAATTAAACCCAACTTTAAAGGAATAAAAGCTCTGATGAAGGTCGTGAGGCTGATACTAAGCAAGTGCAGCGTGCAGGATTTTCTTTCCTCTAAAAGTTAATTAGTAACACCATCATAAATCCTTTATATTGCCTATATCATGTGTAAAGTGCTTATGAAGACTTTTGGGACTCTCTTTCCAGGCTGAGGTGTATGGTCAAGCAATTGGAAGAGAAAGATGTGGACTTCGAAGATCTGAAGAAGAACTTGGACTACACCGCATCCTTACTGGAAGCTGTTTACTTTGATGGGACCAGGTACAGTGTGGCCTTTAGTGTGATTATATTGTATGATACTGTAAGCTCCTACTGCCTGCTTAAGGCCTGGAACGCATATACGAACCAACTATATCAGCATATCCTTGTTTCCACTCTGAACACAATGCTCCACATTATGTGTTGTCTATATTTAATATTTGAGCCATAAGGTGTTCCAAGGCAACCATGTCTACTTGTCTATAGTTAGTATTTCCCCTTAGCCACCCTGTCTCCTTTGATATGACCCCAAAGCACCTTGATGAAAGCTGTGATGAAGGCTGTGATAATCGATATGAAGATGGCTGTAATGAAGGATGTAGAGAAAGATATGAAGATGGCTGTAATGAAGGAAATAAAGATGGCTGTAATGAAGGCTGTGATGAAGCTTGTGGTGAAGGCTGTGATGAAGGCTGTGGTGAAGGCTGTAATGAAGGCTATAATGAAGGATATAAAGATGGCTGTAATGAAGGCTGTGATGAAGGCTGTGGTGAAGGTTGTGATGTAGTTTGTGATGAAAGTTGTGATGAAGGCTGTAATGAAGGAAATAAAGAAGGCTGTGATGAAGGCTGTGGTGAAGGCTGTGATGAAGGGTATAAAGAAGGCTGAGATGAAGGCTTGATGAAGGCTGTAATGAAGGAAATAAAGAAGACTGTGATGAAGGCTGTGATGAAGGCTGTGATAATCGATATGAAGATGGCTGTAATGAAGGATGTAGAGAAAGATATGAAGATGGCTGTAATGAAGGAAATAAATATGGCTGTAATGAAGGCTGTGATGAAGGCTGTGGTGAAGGCTGTGATGAAGGCTGTGGTGAAGGCTGTAATGAAGGCTGTAATGAAGGATATAAAGATGGCTGTAATGAAGGCTGTGATGAAGGCTGTGGTGAAAGTTGTGATGTAGTTTGTGATGAAAGTTGTGATGAAGGCTGTAATGAAGTAAATAAAGAAGGCTGTGGTGAAGGCTGTGATGAAGGGTATAAAGAAAGATTGTGATGAAGGCTGTGATGAAGGGTATAAAGAAGGCTGTGATGAAGGCTTGATGAAGGCTGTAATGAAGGAAATAAAGAAGACTGTGATGAAGGCTGTAATGAAGGAAATAAAGAAGACTGTGATGAAGGCTGTGATCAAGGCTGTAATGAAGGAAATAAATAAGACTGGGATGAAGGCTGTGATCAAGGCTTGATGAAGGCTGTAATGAAGGAAATAAAGAAGACTGTTATGAAGGCTGTGATCAAGGCTGTAATGAAGGAAATAAATAAGACTGGGATGAAGGCTGTGATCAAGGCTGTAATGAAGGAAATAAATAAGACTGGGATGAAGGCTGTGATCAAGGCTTGATGAAGGCTGTAATGAAGGAAATAAAGAAGACTGTTATGAAGGCTGTGATCAAGGCTGTAATGAAGGAAATAAATAAGACTGGGATGAAGGCTGTGATCAAGGCTTGATGAAGGCTGTAATGAAGGAAATAAAGAAGACTGTTATGAAGGCTGTGATCAAGGCTGTAATGAAGGCTGTGATCAAGGCTGTAATGAAGGCTGTGATCAAGGCTGTAATGAAGGCTGCAATGTTTCCATCTACTTAAATGTGTCATTCAACAGAGTGTGATTGCTGTACCGCTTAGAATAAGGGAAACGAAAAAGAATGTGTCCCTGTCCCTGTTCACATCACTGTCTCTCCTCTCTCAGGCAGGTCTGATTTGCTATCTCTCTGCAGGCAGGTCTGATTTGCTCTCTCTTTCTCTCCTCTCCTCAGGCAGGTCTAATTTGCTATCTCTCCTCAGGCAGGTCTAATTTGCTCTCTCTCCCCAGGCAGGTCTGATTTGCTCTCTCTTTCTCTCCTCTCTCAGGCAGGTCTGATTTGCTCTCTCTCTCCTCTCCCAGGCAGGTCTAATTTGCTCTCTCTCTCTGCTAATATAATAATAATAATATATCTGCTCTCTCAGGCAGGTCTGATTTGCTACCCTGGCATTACAAGCTCCATGCTCTCAGGCAGGTCTAATTTGCAGGCAGGTCTAATTTGCTCTATCTCTCTTCTCTCAGGCAGGTCTGATTTGTCCACTCTCTCCTCTCTCAGGCAGGTCTGATTTGTCCTCTCTCTCTTCTCTCAGGCAGGTTTGATTTGCTCTCTACTCTCTCGGGCAGGTCAGATTTTTTCTCTCTCTCCTCTCTCAGGCAGGTCTGATTTGTCCACTCTCAGGCAGGTCTGATTTGCTCTCTCTCTCCTCTCTCAGGCAGGTCTGATTTTCTCTCTCTCTCCTCTCTGTTCTGTCTTTGGCTATGCCGGATTAAGAAATATGACATGCTATTCTATAAAATAATGTCTCCGCAATTAATATTACCTGATTGAGCTAATCATGTAACTGTAACTAGAGAGTCGGGCACCACAAAATTATATTTATAGAGCTGTTATCTTCCGAATAAACTCTGGCTAACAATTTGAATCAGCAATACAACATTGGGTTTAATTATCTATTTACTAAATACCTAACTAATCACACAGAATTCACATACACACAATTAATCATAACTTGATTACAAATGACGTCATAAAGGAAAACGTCCCTAGCGCGCGGAACAGATATGACAGCTTGTTACACAAAGGAAAAGGGGCTGGGTTGAGTGAAAGAGCGGGAGACTGGGGAACAAAGGGAAAAAGCTGTGCTATCATAAATACAGTATCTTATGCATTCTAAATTACCGCCCATTTGGGAAAGAGAAAATGCAATAAATGTTTACTCTGAGCTGCGCTTCAGTAGGTTGGTGGTAGATGGAAGGCCGTGTTGCCAAAGCGAGTCCTCTGTCCTTTGAAGAATGTCTCTGGTTGTCAATTGATATGTTGTAGTAACGTCGTTGTGTGATAGATGGGATACTCTGTCTGTTCCTGCCTACCCTGCATAACTCAACAGCTAGGAGGTATCACTGCTGTAGTGAAAAAGAGTTCAAAGCTTCATACAATTCGCAACCAATGCTCATGCTGATGTTGTCTTCGTTCTGTAGTTATTATCTGAACCATTCTGACATAGGACCGTCGCCCTCATATCCTCGGAACAGGAAGTTATGTTGTCGTCAAGGCTTTATATAGGAAGGGAGAAAAGGAGTGTGTGTCATAGTTTACAACCTCTGTCTCTTCACGTGGGCGGGCCACTGAGTGATCAGCAATATCTTATGAAAACCCACATCTCACATTTTAGAAGCTAAAATCACATTTCATTCCATCACAAATCATTTCATATTCAAAACATTTGATGTGTAGACTTTCCACTGTAGAGTTTATGTCATCTTTATCATTGATGAGAATGTCTCAGATGACAACCGAACTGACATCATATTCATTAAGTACCACCGCATATGTTCAACTGGTCGGATTACCAGAATATAGTTCATTTCCCTCCACCTTCTGACGTTCCCAGAATCTCTTTGTTAAACAAGGGTTTTGCAAATGTAACTTCAGTAGGGTAGAGAGGAAAAAGGGGGGAAGAGGTATTTATGATTGTTATAAACCTACCCCCCAGGCCAATGTCATGACATCTCTCAGGCAGGTCTGATTTGTCCTCTCTCTCCTCTCTCAGGCAAGTCTGATTTGCTCTCTCTCTGTCCTTTCAGACAGGGTCTGGACACAGAGGACGACCTCCAGAAGCTGCACTCTGATGGCGTGCCCACGGAGGTCACTGATTGGCTGGCTTCAACCTTCACTCAGAGGGCCCGCCACCCCGCCCGCCGCTCTGACGACAAACCAAAGTTCCGCAGCATCGTCCACGCAGTTCAGGCTGGGATCTTTGTCGAGAGGTAGATGGAAAACGTTATTATCTTCAATGAGGACATGAATTTGTAATATAAAGAAAAGGAGGCTCGCCCTGGTCCTCCTCATTCATTTGTAATATAAAGTAAAGGAGGCTCGCCCTGGTCCTCCTCATTAATTTGTAATATAAAGTAAAGGAGGCTCGCCCTGGTCCTCCTCATTAATTTGTTATATAAAGTAAAGTAGGCTCGCCCTGGTCCTCCTCATTAATTTGTAATATAAAGTAAAGTAGTCTCGCCCTGGTCCTCCTCATTAATTTGTAATATAAAGTAAAGTAGGCTCGCCCTGGTCCTCCTCATTAATTTGTAATATAAAGTAAAGGAGGCTCGCCCTGGTCCTCCTCATTAATTTGTAATATAAAGTAAAGTAGGCTCGCCCTGGTCCTCCTCATTAATTTGTAATATAAAGTAAAGTAGGCTCGCCCTGGTCCTCCTCATTAATTTGTAATATAAAGTAAAGGAGGCTCGCCCTGGTCCTCCTCATTAATTTGTAATATAAAGTAAAGGAGGCTCGCCCTGGTCCTCTTCATTCATTTGTAATATAAAGTAAAGGAGGCTCGCCCTGGTCCTCCTCATTAATTTGTAATATAAAGTAAAGGAGGCTCGCCCTGGTCCTCCTCATTAATTTGTAATATAAAGTAATGGAGGCTCGCCCTGGTCCTCCTCATTCATTTGTAATATAAAGTAAAGGAGGCTCGCCCTGGTCCTCCTCATTAATTTGTTATATAAAGTAAAGTAGGCTCGCCCTGGTCCTCCTCATTAATTTGTAATATAAAGTAAAGTAGGTCGCCCTGGTCCTCCTCATTAATTTGTAATATAAAGTAAAAGCCCTAGGCTCGCCCTGGTCCTCCTCATTAATTTGTAATATAAAGTAAAGTAGGCTCGCCCTGGTCCTCCTCATTAATTTGTAATATAAAGTAAAGGAGGCTCGCCCTGGTCCTCCTCATTAATTTGTAATATAAAGTAAAGTAGGCTCGCCCTGGTCCTCCTCATTAATTTGTAATATAAAGTAAAGTAGGCTCGCCCTGGTCCTCCTCATTAATTTGTAATATAAAGTAAAGGAGGCTCGCCCTGGTCCTCCTCATTAATTTGTAATATAAAGTAAAGGAGGCTCGCCCTGGTCCTCTTCATTCATTTGTAATATAAAGTAAAGGAGGCTCGCCCTGGTCCTCCTCATTAATTTGTAATATAAAGTAAAGGAGGCTCGCCCTGGTCCTCCTCATTAATTTGTAATATAAAGTAATGGAGGCTCGCCCTGGTCCTCCTCATTAATTTGTAATATAAAGTAAAGGAGGCTCGCCCTGGTCCTCCTCATTAATTTGTAATATAAAGTAAAGGAGGCTCGCCCTGGTCCTCCTCATTAATTTGTAATATAAAGTAAAGGAGGCTCGCCCTGGTCCTCTTCATTAATTTGTAATATAAAGTAAAGGAGGCTCGCCCTGGTCCTCCTCATTAATTTGTTATATAAAGTAAAGTAGGCTCGCCCTGGTCCTCCTAATTAATTTGTTATATAAAGTAAAGTAGGCTCACCCTGGTCCTCCTAATTAATTTGTTATATAAAGTAAAGTAGGCTCGCCCTGGTCCTCCTCATTAATTTGTTATATAAAGTAAAGTAGGCTCGCCCTGGTCCTCCTCATTAATTTGTTATATAAAGTAAAGTAGGCTCGCCCTGGTCCTCCTCATTAATTTGTAATATAAAGTAAAGTAGGCTCGCCCTGGTCCTCCTCATTAATTTGTAATATAAAGTAAAGTAGGCTCGCCCTGGTCCTCCTCATTAATTTGTAATATAAAGTAAAGGAGGCTCGCCCTGGTCCTCCTCATTAATTTGTAATATAAAGTAAAGGAGGCTCGCCCTGGTCCTCCTCATTAATTTGTAATATAAAGTAAAGGAGGCTCGCCCTGGTCCTCCTCATTAATTTGTAATATAAAGTAAAGGAGGCTCGCCCTGGTCCTCCTCATTAATTTGTAATATAAAGTAAAGGAGGCTCGCCCTGGTCCTCCTCATTAATTTGTAATATAAAGTAAAGTAGGCTCGCCCTGGTCCTCCTCATTAATTTGTAATATAAAGTAAAGGAGGCTCGCCCTGGTCCTCCTCATTAATTTGTAATATAAAGTAAAGGAGGCTCGCCCTGGTCCTCCTCATTAATTTGTAATATAAAGTAAAGGAGGCTCGCCCTGGTCCTCTTCATTAATTTGTAATATAAAGTAATGGAGGCTCGCCCTGGTCCTCCTCATTAATTTGTAATATAAAGTAAAGAGGCTCGCCCTGGTCCTCTTCATTAATTTGTAATATAAAGTAAAGGAGGCTCGCCCTGGTCCTCTTCATTAATTTGTAATATAAAGTAAAGGAGGCTCGCCCTGGTCCTCCTCATTAATTTGTTATATAAAGTAAACTAGGCTCGCCCTGGTCCTCCTCATTAATTTGTTATATAAAGTAAAGTAGGCTCGCCCTGGTCCTCCTCATTAATTTGTTATATAAAGTAAAGTAGGCTCGCCCTGGTCCTCCTCATTAATTTGTAATATAAAGTAAAGTAGGCTCGCCCTGGTCCTCCTCATTAATTTGTAATATAAAGTAAAGTAGGCTCGCCCTGGTCCTCCTCATTAATTTGTAATATAAAGTAAAGGAGGCTCGCCCTGGTCCTCCTCATTAATTTGTAATATAAAGTAAAGTAGGCTCGCCCTGGTCCTCCTCATTAATTTGTAATATAAAGTAAAGGAGGCTCGCCCTGGTCCTCCTCATTAATTTGTAATATAAAGTAAAGTAGGCTCGCCCTGGTCCTCCTCATTAATTTGTAATATAAAGTAAAGGAGGCTCGCCCTGGTCCTCCTCATTAATTTGTAATATAAAGTAAAGGAGGCTCGCCCTGGTCCTCTTCATTCATTTGTAATATAAAGTAAAGGAGGCTCGCCCTGGTCCTCCTCATTAATTTGTAATATAAAGTAAAGGAGGCTCGCCCTGGTCCTCCTCATTAATTTGTAATATAAAGTAAAGGAGGCTCGCCATGGTCCTCCTCATTAATTTGTAATGTAAAGTAAAGGAGGCTCGCCCTGGTCCTCCTCATTAATTTGTAATATAAAGTAAAGGAGGCTCGCCCTGGTCCTCCTCATTAATTTGTAATATAAAGTAAAGGAGGCTCGCCCTGGTCCTCCTCATTCATTTGAGAAAAACAATGCAACATTAAAAAACCCTCCTTCTATATAATGTTGTGAATGGGGTTTGTGAAGTGTGTGTCATAGGGTCAGGATAAATTCACTTCTGTACATTTGCAGTGGAATTCTTGATCCACATTCTGTTTTAACAAGGACATCACAGATTCACTACTGAGATTGTCCAATGCAAAACATTGAATGTGCTGTTGTTCCAGGATGTTCAGAAGGGCCTACACTGCTGCCATGCCTGACCAACCTGCAGCAGTAGTTAACTGTCTCAGGGTAAGAATATGTGATCTGTTATCATTTGTAAAGTCTTTAATTGGGCTACAACATAAGGAGCAGAGCCAGGAGTTTCCCTGACCGTATGACTACAGTATGAGCTATCGACCTTTTCAATTTCAGACTCCAATTCTTGAAAACCTCAATGTGCTTTGGACATAACAGATATCTGTCATCTATTTGTCTCTATCATCTCCATCTTTAGGACATTGACCGGTGGAACTTTGATGTGTTTGCCCTGAACACAGCCAGTGATGACCACGCACTACAGACCCTGGTCTTCGAGCTGGTGACACGATACGAACTCAACAGTAGATTCAAGGTCTCCACATATCACTTTGCACGTCCTTACTATTTTACCATAACTCCTTCTGTTTCTGTACAGCTTTAATTTTACATTAGCCTCTAAAAATTCTAACTTTTCTCACTGACATAAACAGCTGACGCAAACACACATAGTATTGTCTACCTTTTCTAGTGTGTAAAACTGTTTCCATAAGTAGTACCCTAGAGGGCAGACTCAGACACAGGCCAGTTAGTTGATGTAGTGTGCTCGAACACAACAGATGAACTCCGTGTGAACTTTCCATGTCATAATGTGTGGTATTACAGATCCCAATCTCCTGTCTGATGTCCTTCTTGGAGAAGCTGGAGAAAGGCTACAGTAAACACAGCAACCCCTACCACAGCGGTGTCCACGCAGCCGACGTCACACAAACCCTACACTGTCTGCTCTTACGTACAGGACTAGTGGTACAGTACAGCTCGTCTTCTCTCCGTTTATAACACGTTATCCCTGTCATGTATTTGATTGTCACAGCTCAGGAAAGGACATTTCCCAAATTGTGTCTGCCTGGTCAGGTCAGGTCACTGGCTACAGTGTATGCATGGACTTGTATGAAATAGCAGAAGAAAATGTCTAGGGTTTGTGGGAAATAATAAAGGAAAATATATATTTTTTAAGATATGTATGTTTGTATGTGTATTTGTATGCATATGTATGTGTATATGTATGTATGTATATTTATATACATATGTGTATGTGTATGTATATATATATATATATATATATATATACACTATTAATATATACCCCCAAAATATATGGGGTATTGGAAATGATGAAGACAATTACATTGATGGAATCTACAATCAAAAAAGGGGAAAAAATAATCCAATATAGATGTATTTACTGTAAACCAGTAAATACTGGTTACTGTATAATAACGATACACTAACTCTATATGAAAGGTATATGTAGGTTATGTATGTGAGGTTTATAACAAGGGTATCTGTGTTGGTCTCGCCTCCAGCACTGGTTACTGTATAATAACGATACACTAACTCTATATGAAAGGTATATGTAGGTTATGTATGTGAGGTTTATAACAAGGGTATCTGTGTGGGTCTCACATGCAGCACTGGTTGACTGGACTGGAGGTCCTGGCGTCCCTGTTTGCTGCGGCCATCCATGACTACGAACACACTGGAACTACAAACGACTTCCACATTCACACAAAGTAAGAAAAAGTCAAGTAAGATAAAGTAAAGTAAGAAAAAGTAAAGTAAGATAAAGTAAAGTAAGATAAAGTAAAGTAAGAATTACTGAGGTGTTCGAAGATGCATTTGATTTCAGAGTGAGTGGGAGAGAGTGAAATCGAATGCACATTTACACCAACTAAGATAAACAATGTGTATGTTTAATTCTCTGAATTTATTACAGTTTTTCTCAATTGCTAAAACACTAAAAACCCATTGGCTGAACAAAGGTCTCAGTTGCCTGGACTCATTTAGCTAATTATGTCTGTTGTCAATACCTTAAACCATTTCACATGATAAAACACAATTTGCAGATCTCACTTAGACTTTTCAGCAACTCCAAACACATTCTCATTCTCAAAACACATTCTGCAATCTCATGCACATGTCATCCATACTGGTAAACACAAGTGGCAACAATCAAATACAAATAGAGAACATATGTCATTGATTGAACAAAACCACTCAAAATTGATTTAACCTGTTTCAAATGATGCGACACAACCAATATAAGCCAGTTCAGAGAGCAAACAGGTTGTTGAAGGTGGGAAGGAGAAAGTAGAGCAAAGCAGAGTAGTAATTTCTGATCAATTTTGAACTACTATGATAGAACATGTTTTCGTTCATCAAAAGACAATGACGGAAAAATATTAATATTTTTTTAGATTAAAAATGTACTTCTCCCTAAGAATTGTATGTTTTGAACAATGTGTTTTCTATTTTTCGGTGTATTGTTTACTGACTGCTTGAGGGTGTATATCATTTTGATCACTTTGTTTATGATTTGAGAGCAGTGTTTGATTTTGAACACAGGTAAAACTGTTTTGAGGCAAAGGTTTCATTTTGCAAGAGGAGTCAGATGTTATGTAAATAGTGCTTGAAGGTAACGTTTTGTGTTTAATGTTTTCAGGAAATGGAGCAAGGTTTCAGAAATTGTGTTTTAGCAATTGAGAAAAACTGTAAATGACTGAGGTGCTCAAAATGCATTACAGTAAAGAGTGGGAAATGGAGAGAGAGAGAGAGAGAGAGAGAGAGAGAGAGAGAGAGAGAGAGAGAGAGTGTCATGCAGGTAAAAGAGGACCCAAAAGCGACTTAACAGAAACAGAGTTTAATAAAGTCCAAAACGGAATAACAGAATTCCTCTAGACTTGTAGAGGGGAAACAACTGGAAAAGCGGCCACAGACTGCAGGTCGCTTCGGGTAGGCGCAGGCCGTAGTCGACTGAGACACCTGCTCACACGCAGCATCTGATGAAGGCACAAAACACGACAGGACAGGGTGATACACAATCACGGCAAAAACACGACAGGACAGGGCGAAACGCAATCACGGCATGGTGAATACAATACAAGGAACCGACGGAACAGGAACGGATCACAAAGGAATAAATAGGGACTCTAATCAGGGGAAAGGATCGGGAACAGGTGTGGGAAGACTAAATGATGATTAGGGGAATAGGAACAGCTGGGAGCAGGAACGGAACGACAGAGAGAAGAGAGAGCGAGAGAGTGAGAGAGGGAGGGGGAGAGAGAGGGATAGAACCAAACAAGACCAGCAGAGGGAAACGAATAGCATGGGGAGCACAGGGACAAGACATGACAATAAATGACAAACATGACAGTACCCCCCACTCACCGAGCGCCTCCTGGCGCACTCGAGGAGGAATCCTGGCGGCAACGGAGGAAATCATCGATGAGCGAACGGTCCAGCACGTCCCGAGACGGAACCCAACTCCTCTCCTCAGGACCGTAACCCTCCCAATCCACTAGGTATTGGTGACCCCGTCCCCGAGAACGCATGTCCATAATCTTATGTACCTTGTAAATAGGTGCGCTCTCGACAAGGACGGGAGGGGGGGAGGGAAGACGAACGGGGGTGCGAAGAAAGGGCTTAACACAGGAGACATGGAACGGACCAATGAACCGCGGAGTCAACTTACGAGAAGCTGTCGTAAGAGGAAGGTTGCGAGTGGAAAGCCACACTCTCTGGCCGCAACAATACCTTGGACTCTTAATCCTGCGTTTATTGGCGGCTCTCACCGTCTGTGCCCTGTAACGGCAAAGTGCAGACCTCACCCTCCTCCAGGTGCGCTCACAACGTTGGACAAACGCTTGAGCGGAGGGAACGCTGGACTCGGCAAGCTGGGATGAGAACAGAGGAGGCTGGTAACCCAGACTACTCTGAAACGGAGATAACCCGGTAGCAGACGAAGGAAGCTTGTGAGCGTATTCTGCCCAGGGGAGCTGTTCTGCCCAAGACGCAGGGTTTCTGAAAGAAAGGCTGCGTAGTATCCACCAATCGTCTGATTGGCCCTCTCTGCTTGACCGTTAGACTGGGGATGAAACCCGGAAGAGAGACTGACGGACGCACCAATCAAACGACAGAACTCCCTCCAAAACTGTGACGTGAATTGCGGGCCTCTGTCTGAAACGGCGTCTAACGGGAGGCCATGAATTCTGAATACATTCTCAATAATGATTTGTGCCGTCTCCTTAGCGGAAGGAAGTTTAGCGAGGGGAATGAAATGTGCCGCCTTAGAGAACCTATCGACAACCGTCAGAATCACAGTCTTCCCCGCAGACAAAGGCAGACCGGTAATGAAGTCTAAGGCAATGTGAGACCATGGTCGAGAAGGAATGGGGAGCGGTCTGAGACGACCGGCAGGAGGAGAGTTACCCGACTTAGTCTGCGCGCAGTCCGAACAAGCAGCCACGAAACGGCGCGTGTCACGCTCCTGAGTCGGCCACCAAAAGCGCTGGCGAATAGACGCAAGAGTGCCTCGAACACCGGGATGACCAGCTAACTTGGCAGAGTGAGCCCACTGAAGAACAGCCAGACGAGTGGAAACAGGAACGAAAAGGAGGTTACTAGGACAAGCGCGCGGCGACGCAGTGTGCGTGAGTGCTTGCTTAACCTGTCTTTCAATTCCCCAGACTGTTAACCCGACAACACGCCCATAAGGAAGAATCCCTCGGGATCAGTAGAAGCCACAGAAGAACTAAACAGACGGGATAAGGCATCAGGCTTGGTGTTCTTGCTACCCGGACGGTAAGAAATCACAAACTCGAAACGAGCGAAAAACAACGCCCAACGAGCTTGACGGGCATTAAGTCGTTTGGCAGAACGGATGTACTCAAGGTTCTTATGGTCTGTCCAAACGACAAAAGGAACGGTCGCCCCCTCCAACCACTGTCGCCATTCGCCTAGGGCTAAGCGGATGGCGAGCAGTTCACGGTTACCCACATCATAGTTGCGCTCAGATGGCGACAGGCGATGAGAAAAATAAGCGCAAGGGTGAACCTTATCGTCAGACTGGAAGCGCTGGGATAGGATGGCTCCCACGCCTACCTCTGAAGCGTCAACCTCGACAATGAATTGTCTAGTGACGTCAGGAGTAACGAGGATAGGAGCGGACGTAAAACGTTCTTTTAGAAGATCAAAAGCTCCCTGGGCGGAACCGGACCACTTAAAACACGTCTTGACAGAAGTAAGAGCTGTGAGAGGGGCAGCAACTTGACCGAAATTACGAATGAAACGCCGATAGAAATTAGCGAAACCTAAAAAGCGCTGCAACTCGACACGTGACCTTGGAACGGGCCAATCACTGACAGCTTGGACCTTAGCGGAATCCATCTGAATGCCTTCAGCGGAAATAACGGAACCGAGAAAAGTAACGGAGGAGACATGAAAAGAGCACTTCTCAGCCTTTACGTAGAGACAATTCTCTAAAAGGCGCTGTAGAACATCGAACGTGCTGAACATGAATCTCGAGTGACGGAGAAAAAAAATCAGGATATCGTCAAGATAGACAAAAACAAAAATGTTCAGCATGTCTCTCAGAACATCATTAACTAATGCCTGAAAAACAGCTGGCGCATTGGCGAGACCGAACGGCAGAACCCGGTACTCAAAATGCCCTAACGGAGTGTTAAACGCCGTTTTCCACTCGTCCCCCTCTCTGATGCGCACGAGATGGTAAGCGTTACGAAGGTCCAACTTAGTAAAGCACCTGGCTCCCTGCAGAATCTCGAAGGCTGATGACATAAGGGGAAGCGGATAACGATTCTTAACCGTTATGTCATTCAGCCCTCGATAATCCACGCAGGGGCGCAGAGTACCGTCCTTCTTTTTAACAAAAAGAACCCCGCCCCGGCCGGAGAAGAAGAAGGCACTATGGTACCGGCGTCAAGAGACACAGACAAATAATCCTCGAGAGCCTTACGTTCGGGAGCCGACAGAGAGTATAGTCTACCTCGAGGAGGAGTGGTCCCCGGAAGGAGATCAATACTACAATCATACGACCGGTGAGGAGGAAGGGAGTTGGCTCGGGACCGACTGAAGACCGTGCGCAGATCATGATATTCCTCCGGCACTCCTGTCAAATCGCCAGGTTCCTCCTGAGAAGTAGGGACAGAAGAAATGGGAGGAATGGCAGACATTAAACACTTCACATGACAAGAAACGTTCCAGGATAGGATAGAATTACTAGACCAATTAATAGAAGGATTATGACATACAAGCCAGGGGTGACCCAAAACAACAGGTGTAAACGGTGAACGGAAAATCAAAAAGAAATAGTCTCACTGTGGTTACCAGATACTGTGAGAGTTAAAGGTAGTGTCTCAAATTTGATACTGGGAAGATGACTACCATCTAAGGCAAACATGGGCGTAGGCCTGTCTAACGGTCTGAAAGGAATGTTATGTTTCCGAGCCCATGCTTCGTCCATGAAACAACCCTCAGCCCCAGAGTCAATCAAAGCACTGCATGTAGCACCGAACCGGTCCAGCGTAGATGGACCGACATAGTAGTACAAGATCTAGATGAAGGGACCTGAGTAGAAGCGCTCACCAGTAGCCCTCCGCTTACTGATGGGCTCTGGCCTCTTACTGGACATGAATTAACAAAATGTCCAGCAACTCCGCAATAGAGGCACAGGCGGTTGGTGATCCTCCGTTCCCTCTCCTTATTCGAGATGCGAATCCCTCCCAGCTGCATGGGCTCAGTCTCAAAGCCAGAGGAGGGAGATGGTTGCGATGCGGAGCAGGGAAACACCGTTGATGCGAGCTCTCTTCCACGAGCCCGGTGACGAAGATCTACCCGTCGTTCTATGCGGATGGCGAGAGCAATCAAAGAGTCCACATCTGAAGGAACCTCCCGGGAGAGAATCTCATCCTTAACCACTGCGTGGAGTCCCTCCAGAAAACGAGCGAGCAGCGCCGGCTCGTTCCACTCACTAGAGGCAGCAAGAGTGCGAAACTCAATGGAATAATCCGTTATGGACCGTTCACCTTGGCATAAGGAAGCCAGGGCCCTAGAAGCCTCCCCACCAAAAACTGAACGGTCAAAAACCCGAATCATCTCCTCTTTAAAGTTCTGGAATCTGTTAGAGCAATCAGCCCTTGCCTCCCAGATAGCTGTGCCCCATTCTCGAGCCCGGCCAGTAAGGAGTGAAATGACGTAAGCAACCCGAGCTCTCTCTCTAGAGTATGTGTGGGGTTGGAGAGAGAACACAATCTCACACTGCGTGAGAAAGGAGCGGCACTCAGTGGGCTGCCCGGAGTAGCAAGGTGGGTTATTAACCCTGGGTTCTGGAGGCTCGGCAGGCCAGGGAGTAACAGGTGGCACGAGACGTAGACTCTGGAACTGTCCAGAGAGGTCGGAAACCTGAGCGGCCAGGTTCTCCACGGCATGGCGAGCAGCAGACAATTCCTGCTCGTGTCTGCCGAGCATGGCTCCTTGGATCTCGACGGCAGTGTAACGAGCGTCTGAAGTCGCTGGGTCCATTCCTTGGTCGGTTCCTTCTGTCATGCAGGTAAAAGAGGACCCAAAAGCGACTTAACAGAAACAGAGTTTAATAAAGTCCAAAACGGAATAACAGAATTCCTCTAGACTTGTAGAGGGGAAACAACTGGAAAAGCGGCCACAGACTGCAGGTCGCTTCGGGTAGGCGCAGGCCGTAGTCGACTGAGACACCTGCTCACACGCAGCATCTGATGAAGGCACAAAACACGACAGGACAGGGTGATACACAATCACGGCAAAAACACGACAGGACAGGGCGAAACGCAATCACGGCATGGTGAATACAATACAAGGAACCGACGGAACAGGAACGGATCACAAAGGAATAAATAGGGACTCTAATCAGGGGAAAGGATCGGGAACAGGTGTGGGAAGACTAAATGATGATTAGGGGAATAGGAACAGCTGGGAGCAGGAACGGAACGACAGAGAGAAGAGAGAGCGAGAGAGTGAGAGAGGGAGGGGGAGAGAGAGGGATAGAACCAAACAAGACCAGCAGAGGGAAACGAATAGCATGGGGAGCACAGGGACAAGACATGACAATAAATGACAAACATGACAGAGAGAGAGAGAGAGAGAGAGAGAGAGAGAGAGAGAGAGAGAGAGAGAAAGAGAGTGAGAGAGTGAAGGAGAGAGCAAGAGAGAGAAAGAGCTAGAGAGTGTGTGTGCGTACTTGCATGTATGAGAGAGAGAGAGAGGGAGAGAGAGAGAAAGAGCGAGAGAGAGGAGAGAGAGAGAGAGAGAGAGGGGGGAGAGAGAGAGACTGAAAGAGACAGAGAGAGAAAAAGAGAGAAAGCGACAGTATGTTGTCTACCTCACTTGCTTTGGCAATGTTAATGCATGTTTCCCATGCCAATAAAGCCCTTGAATTGAATTGAATTGAGAGAGAGATGCTTTCAGCTCCTACTCCTTCTTAAGCAAACATATCTAATTTTAGCAGTAGATTTTCCACATAGAGACACAGAGGCACCTAAGAACTCTGTCTCCTGGCACACAGATCAACTCTTTATTTTGGGAACAAAAACACGAAGGCCTATCAACACTACAAAGAACAACGCTGTGATCACACTTCACCAGACCTGGCGCCAGGATACAGTGATTAAGGGGGCAGTTGAAATCAAGCAAGGGGGAAACATTTTTGGGGGTTCTTACATTGGAATTAAATTGAATTCTGCTTTACCACAATACACATAACATTTAAATAGAGAGACTCTGACATCATAGAGTGCTTTCGAAATGTGTGGCATATATCTGCTGCACTGAATCAGTACAATGGACAGCGCCATACAGATAGGGCATTTTGGTAATGAATATAGGCTGCAAGATAGACAGGGAAATTCACTAAATACAAACAGCATGCTTTCTATTTGCTGTCCAGTCATATGGTCTATCGCATTAGATGTTCTTTTATTTTTTTATTGAAGGTGGATTTACTTTTTGCCTGAGAAATATGGATTGGTAGAGTTCCATTCAGCTATAGCTCTATATAAAACTAGATTTAAGGGGATTTGTCCTTGGCTCGGGTTGTTTTAGCTGCCCTGAATTTGCATGTTTGGTTTGGTGCTTATGTGTGTTGCTAGTATGTACTAACTAGACGGAAAAATACTGTATACTGAAAAATATATATACAGTACTGAAAAATATATATACAGTATAACATTCCTAAAGAAAATCAGAAGAATAGATAGTAATATGTTTTTAACATGAAGCCATGAGAGATTCTGATAATATTTGGATAATATTAATACGGTCAGATAATCTACCAGCCCTGTTTTGAGCAATGAAGAGCTAATCTACCAGCCCTGTTTTGAGCCTTTTGAATCTTTTTTCTATCTTTCTTTGCTGCAGATGAACATATAACCAGACTACTCTAAGTGTGATAGGACCAGGGACAGTACTCTAAGTGTGATAGGACCAGGGACAGTACTCTAAGTGTGATAGGACCAGGGACAGTACTCTAAGTGTGATAGGACCATGGACAGTACTCTAAGTGTGATAGGACCAGGGACAATACTCTAAGTGTGATAGGACCAGGGATTGACCATATTACTGGACAGTAGTCTAAGTGTGATAGGACCAGGGATTGACCTTAAAACTGGACAGTACTCTAAGTGTTTATTTATTTATTTATTTTTTATTTCACCTTTATTTAACCAGGTAGGCAAGTTGAGAACAAGTTCTCATTTACAATTGCGACCTGGCCAAGATAAAGCAAAGCAGTTCGACAGATATAACGACACAGAGTTACACATGGAGTAAAACAAACATACAGTCAATAATACAGTATAAACAAGTCTATATACAATGTGAGCAAATCAGGTGAGAAGGGAGGTAAAGGCAAAAAAGGCCATGGTGGCAAAGTAAATACAATATGGCAAGTAAAACACTGGAATGGTAGTTTTGCAATGGAAGAATGTGCAAAGTAGAAATAAAAATAATGGGGTGCAAAGGAGCAAAATAAATAAATAAATTAAATACAGTTGGGAAAGAGGTAGTTGTTTGGGCTAAATTATTTGTAGGCTATGTAGAGGTGCAGTAATCTGTAAGATGCTCTGACAGTTGGTGCTTAAAGCTAGTGAGGGAGATAAGTGTTTCCAGTTTCAGAGATTTTTGTAGTTCGTTCCAGTCATTGGCAGCAGAGAACTGGAAGGAGAGGCGGCCAAAGAAAGAATTGGTTTTGGGGGTGACTAGAGAGATATACCTGCTGGAGCGTGTGCTACAGGTGGGAGATGCTATGGTGACCAGCGAGCTGAGATAAGGGGGGACTTTACCTAGCAGGGTCTTGTAGATGACATGGAGCCAGTGGGTTTGGCGACGAGTATGAAGCGAGGGCCAGCCAACAAGAGCGTACAGGTCGCAATGGTGGGTAGTATATGGGGCTTTGGTGACAAAACGGATTGCACTGTGATAGACTGCATCCAATTTGTTGAGTAGGGTATTGGAGGCTATTTTGTAAATGACATCGCCAAAGTCGAGGATTGGTAGGATGGTCAGTTTTACAAGGGTATGTTTGGCAGCATGAGTGAAGGATGCTTTGTTGCGAAATAGGAAGCCAATTCTAGATTTAACTTTGGATTGGAGATGTTTGATATGGGTCTGGAAGGAGAGTTTACAGTCTAACCAGACACCTAAGTATTTGTAGTTGTCCATGTATTCTAAGTCAGAGCCGTCCAGAGTAGTGATGTTGGACAGGCTGGTAGGTGCAGGTAGCGATCGGTTGAAGAGCATGCATTTAGTTTTACTTGTATTTAAGAGCAATTGGAGGCCACGGAAGGAGAGTTGTATGGCATTGAAGCTTGCCTGGAGGGTTGTTAACACAGTGTCCAAAGAAGGGCCGGAAGTATACAGAATGGTGTCGTCTGCGTAGAGGTGGATCAGGGACTCACCAGCAGCAAGAGCGACCTCATTGATGTATACAGAGAAGAGAGTCGGTCCAAGAATTGAACCCTGTGGCACCCCCATAGAGACTGCCAGAGGTCCGGACAGCAGACCCTCCGATTTGACACACTGAACTCTATCAGAGAAGTAGTTGGTGAACCAGGCGAGGCAATCATTTGAGAAACCAAGGCTGTCGAGTCTGCCGATGAGGATGTGGTGGTTGACAGAATCGAAAGCCTTGGCCAGATCAATGAATACGGCTGCACAGTAATGTTTCTTATCGATGGCGGTTAAGATATCGTTTAGGACCTTGAGCGTGGCTGAGGTGCACCCATGACCAGCTCTGAAACCAGATTGCATAGCAGAGAAGGTATGGTGAGATTCGAAATGGTCGGTAATCTGTTTGTTGACTTGGCTTTCGAAGACCTTAGAAAGGCATGGTAGGATAGATATAGGTCTGTAGCAGTTTGGGTCAAGAGTGTCCCCACCTTTGAAGAGGGGGATGACCGCAGCTGCTTTCCAATCTTTGGGAATCTCAGACGACACGAAAGAAAGGTTGAACAGGCTAGTAATAGGGGTGGCAACAATTTCGGCAGATAATTTTAGAAAGAAAGGGTCCAGATTGTCTTGCCCGGCTGATTTGTAGGGGTCCAGATTTTTCAGCTCTTTCAGAACATTAGCTGAATGGATTTGGGAGAAGGAGAAATGGGGAAGGCTTGGGCGAGTTGCTGTTGGGGGTCCAGTGCTGTTGACCGGGGTAGGAGTAGCCAGGTGGAAAGCATGGCCAGCCGTAGAAAAATGCTTATTGAAATTCTCAATTATGGTGGATTTATCAGTGGTGACAGTGTTTCCTATCTTCAGTGCAGTGGGCAGCTGGGAGGAGGTGTTCTTATTCTCCATGGACTTTACAGTGTCCCAGAACTTTTTTGAGTTAGTGTTGCAGGAAGCAAATTTCTGCTTGAAAAAGCTAGCCTTGGCTTTTCTAACTGCCTGTGTATAACGGTTTCTAGCTTCCCTGAATAGCTGCATATCACGGGGCTGTTCGATGCTAATGCAGAACGCCATAGGATGTTTTTGTGTTGGTTAAGGGCAGTCAGGTCTGGGGAGAACCAAGGGCTATATCTGTTCCTGGTTCTAAATTTCTTGAATGGGGCATGTTTATTTAAGATGGTTAGGAAGGCATTTAAAAAAATATCCAGGCATCCTCTACTGACGGGATGAGATCAATATCCTTCCAGGATACCCCGGCCAGGTTGATTAGAAAGGCCTGCTCGCTGAAGTGTTTCAGGGAGCGTTTTACAGTGATGAGTGGAGGTCGTTTGACCGCAGACCCATTACGGATGCAGGCAATGAGGCAGTGATCGCTGAGATCTTGGTTGAAGACAGCAGAGGTGTATTTAGAGGGGAAGTTGGTTAGGATGATATCTATGAGGGTGCCCGTGTTTAAGGCTTTGGGGGGGTACCTGGTAGGTTCATTGATAATTTGAGTGAGATTGAGGGCATCAAGTTTAGATTGTAGGATGGCTGGGGTGTTAAGCATGTTCCAGTTTAGGTCGCCTAGCAGCACGAGCTCTGAAGATAGATGGGGGCAATCAGTTCACATATGGTGTCCAGAGCACAGCTGGGGGCAGAGGGTGGTCTATAGCAGGCGGCAACGGTGAGAGACTTGTTTTTAGAGAGGTGGATTTTTAGAAGTAGAAGTTCAAATTGTTTGGGTACAGACCTGGATAGTAGGACAGAACTCTGCAGGCTATCTTTGCAGTAGATTGCAACACCGCCCCTTTGGCAGTTCTATCTTGTCTGAAAATGTTGTAATTTGGAATTAAAATTTCAGAATTTTTGGTGTCTTCCTAAGCCAGGATTCAGACACAGCTAGAACATCCGGGTTGGCAGAGTGTGCTAAAGCAGTGAATAGAACAAACTTAGGGAGGAGGCTTCTAATGTTAACATGCATGAAACCAAGGCTATTACGGTTACAGAAGTCATCAAAAGAGAGCGCCTGGGGAATAGGAGTGGAGCTAGGCATTGCAGGGCCTGGATTCACCTCTACATCGCCAGAGGAACATAGGAGGAGAAGAATAAGGGTACGGCTAAAAGCAATAAGAATTGGTCGTCTATAACGTCTGGAACAGAGAGTAAAAGGAGGTTTCTGGGGGCGATAAAATAGCATCAAGGTATAATGTACAGACAAAGGTATGGTAGGATGTGAATACAGTGGAGGTAAACCTAGGTATTGAGTGATGAAGAGAGAGATATTGTCTCTAGAAACATCATTGAAACCAGGAGATGTCATTGCATGTGTGGGTGGTGGAACTAATAAATTGGATAATGTATAGTGAGCAGGACTAGAGGCTCTACAGTGAAATAAGCCAAAAAACAGTAACCAGAACAGCAATGGACAAAACATATTGACATTAAGGAGAGGCATCCTTAGTCGAGTGATCAAAAAAGAGTCCAGTGAGTGGAGTGGTTGGTTTCGGGGTCAAGGCGATTTAGACAGCTAGCCAGGACATCGGTAGCAAGCTAGCATAGGAAGGGGGTCTGTTGTTAGCCACCTCTTGCGTTCCGTCAGTAGATTAGTGGGGTTCCGTGTGGTAGAGGGGATTAGTCCAAATCACACAACAACAAAAATAAAATAAAAACAATAGATATAGTTATAGAGGCCCAAGAATAAACATAATAACAATAATAAAAATAAATAAATTGTCCGATTGTCTATTCTGAGAGCAGCAGGTAAGACAGCTAACGGTTAGCAGGCCGCAGATGGGCGTTCAGGTAACGTCGAGACGGAGGAGCCAGCCGGATCTCCTTCGGGTAGATAACGTCGGCAGTCCAGCCGTGAAGGCCCGGTGGGGCTCCGCGTAGGCCGTAAAACGGGTCCGGATAGGTGACTGCAGCCCAGGAGTGATTGACGGAGCTCAGGAGTGATTGACGGAGCTGGCTAGCTCCGGAGTAATTGATGTCTGCTCCGGAATCGACGAGAGCAGATAGACACACGGATAGCAGCTAGCTAGCTGCGAGATCCGGGAATGAATGTCCAGAGTTAGCGGTTGAAATCCAAGGACATGGAGAGAAAAATTGGTCCGGTATGTTCCGTTCCGAGCCGCGCTGCGCCGTACAAAACTGGCAATAGATTTTCGAGCTAAAGAATAGCTGATGACCACAAACCGTGGTTAGCTGAACACTAACGACTTGCCAGTAAAGAAGCTAACTAGCTTCTGATTAGCTTCTAGCTAGCTTCTGGCTAGCTTCTTGGAGTTTCTGGCTAGCTTCTGGCTAGCTTCTTGGAGGATTGCAGATTTGAGGTAAATAATACTTATTTATAAATATAAATTGGTGAGGCGGGTTGCAGGAGAGTGTTTTGAAGATGAGTTGATGGAAAATAAAAAAATGTATGTGAAAAAAGTTGTAAATATATATATATACAGGACACGACAAGACGAGGACAAAAGATGTCTGAACTGCTATGCCATCTCGGACATGCACAAGTGTGATAGGACCAGGGACAGTACTCTAGGTGTGATAGGACCAGGGACAGTACTCTAGGTGTGATAGGACCAGGGATTGACCATATATCTGGACAGTACTCTAAGTGTGATAGGACCAGGGATTGACCATATAACTGGACAGTACTCTAAGTGTGATAGGACCATGGACAGTACTCTAAGTGTGATAGGACCAGGGACAATACTCTAAGTGTGATAGGACCAGGGATTGACCATATATCTGGACAGTACTCTAAGTGTGATAGGACCAGGGATTGACCATATAACTGGACAGTACTCTAAGTGTGATAGGACCAGGCATTGACCATATAACTGGATAGTACTCTAGGTGTGATAGGACCAGGGATTGACCTTAAAACTGGACAGTACTCTAAGTGTGATAGGACCAGGGACAGTACTCTAGGTGTGATAGGACCAGGGACAGTACTCTAGGTGTGATAGGACCAGGGACAGTACTCTAGGTGTGATAGGACCAGGGATTGACCATATAACCAGACAGTACTCTAAGTGTGATAGGACCAGGGATTGACCATATAACCGGACAGTGCTCTAAGTGTGATAGGACCAGGGATTGACCATATAACTAGACAGTACTCTAAGTGTGATAGGACCAGAGATTGACCATGTAACCAGACAGTACTCTAATTGTGATAGGACCAGGGATTGACCATATAACCAGACAGTACTCTAAGTGTGATTGGACCAGGGATTGACCTTAAATCTGGACAGTACTCTAAGTGTGATAGGACCAGGGATTGACCATACAACCAGACAGTACTCTAAGTGTGATAGGACCAGGGATTGACCATATAGCTGGACAGTACTCTAAGTGTGATTGGACCAGGGATTGACCTTAAATCTGGACAGTACTCTGAGTGTGATAGGACCAGGGATTGACCATATAACCAGACAGTACTCTAAGTGTGATAGGACCAGGGATTTACCATATAACTGGACAGTACTCTAAGTGTGATAGGACCAGGGATTGACCTTAAACCTGGACAGTACTCTGAGTGTGATAGGACCAGGGATTGACCATATAACCAGACAGTACTCTAAGTGTGATAGGACCAGGGATTGACCATATAACTGGACAGTACTCTAAGTGTGATAGGACCAGGGATTGACCATATAGACATTACTCTAAGTGTGATAGGACCAGGGATTGACCATATAACTGGACAGTACTCTAGGTGTGATAGGATCAGGGATTGACCTTAAACCTAGACAGTACTCTGAGTGTGATAGGACCAGGGATTGACCATATAACCAGACAGTACTCTAAGTGTGATAGGACCAGGGATTGACCAGATAACTGGTCAGTACTCTACAGGGAGGATGTTAAGTGCCCTGGCGGAGTGGTGGGAATAACCTCTCCCTGGACAACAGGAGACAGCGGAGAGGGCACGCCCCAATCAACATCGCCGGGGCCACATTGGAGAGGTTCAAAAGCTTCAAGTTCATATCACTGACGACCTGAAGTGGTACCACCTCACCAAGAAGGCACATCAGCACCGTTTCAACTACAGGAAGCTGAAGAAATTTCACAGATGCAGATCAACAACTTTCTGTATGGCTTCATCCCCTCCTGGCAGGGAAACTGCACCGCCTGCAACTGCAGCCCCCGCAACCGCATCGCCAAAAAACGCAATGCCCACAACTGCACCGCCCGCAACTACAATGCCCACTACTGCAATTCCAGCAACCGCAAATGCCAGTAACCGAAAAGCCCACAAACGCCCCGCCTGCAAACACCCCGCCCACACCCGCATTGGTCTCCAGAGGGTGGTGCGGTTAGTAAAAACTAGTAAAAATTCCCTGTTTTTGGACAGTTAGGATCACCACTTTATTTTAACAATGTGAAATGTTTTATGTCTTTTATCACATTCCCAGTGGGTCAGAAGTTTGCATTCACTCAATTAGTATCTGGTAGCATTGCCTTTAAATTGTTTGGCTTGGGTCAAACGTTTCGAGTTGCATTCCACAACCTTCCCACAATAAATTGGGTGAATTTTGGCCCATTCCTCCTGACAGAGCTTGTGTAACTGAGTCAGTTTTGTAGGCCTCCTTGCTCGCACACGCTTTTTCAGTTCTGCCCACAGATGTTCTATATGATTGAGGTCAGGGCTTTGTGATGGCCGCTCCAATACCTTGACTTTGTTGTCCTTAAGCCATTTTGCCAAAATTTTGGAAGTATGCTTGGGGTCATTGTCCATTTGGAAGACCCATTTAAAACCAAGCTTTAACTTCCTGACTGATGTCTTGAGATGTTGCTTCAATATATCCACATAATTTCCATCCCCATGATGCCATTTATTTTGTGAAGTGCACCAGTCCCTCCTGCAGCAAAGCACACCCACAACATGATGCTGCCACCCCCGTTCTTCACGTTTGGGATGGTGTTCTTCAGCTTGCAAGCCTCCCCATTTTTCCTCCAAACATAACAATGGTAATTTTGGCCAAACAGTTCTATTGTTGTTTCATCATTCCAGTGGACTTTTCTCCAGAAAGTACAATATTCTTCCCTATGTGCAGTTGCAAAACCTAGCCTGTTTTTTTTATGGCGGTTTTTGGAGTAGTAGCTTCTTCCTAGCTGAGTGGCGATATAGGACTTGTTTTGCTGTGGATAGAGATACTTTTGTACCTGTTTCCTCCAGCATCTTCACAAGGTCCTTTGCTATTGTTTTGGGATTGATTTGCACTTTTCGCACCAAAGTACATTCAACTCTAGGAGACAGAATGCACCTCCTTCCTGGGCGGTATGACGGCTGCGTGGTCCCATGGTGTTTATACTTGCGTACTATTGTTTGTAGAAATGAACGTGGTACCTACAGGCATTTGGAAATTGCTCCCAAGGATGACCCAGACTTGTGGACTTGAGGTCTACAATTCTATTTCTGATGTCTTGGCTGATTTCTTTTGATTTTCCCATGATGTCAAGCAAAGCGGCACTGAGTTTGAAGGTAGGCCTTGAAATACATCCACAGATACACCTCCAATTGACTCAAATTATGTTAATTATCCCATCAGAAGCTTCTAAAGCCATGCCATAATTTTCTGGAATTTTTCGAGCTGTTTAAAGGCACAGTAAACTTAGTGTATGTAAACTTCTGACCCACTAGAATTGTGATACAGTGAGTTATAAGTGAAATAATCTATCTGTAAACAATTGTTGGAAAAATGACTTGTGCCATGCACAAAGTAGATGTCCTAAACGACTTGCGGAAACTATAGTTTGTTAACAAGAAATTTGTGGAGTGGTTGAAAAAATGAGTTTTAATGACTCTAACCTATTGTATGTAAACTTCTGACCTCAACTGTATATTCCGTTCTGATATTTCAGATTTTTTTAACTTGTGGATGATGTGTGTATTGTTATTGAATTGCTAGATATTGCTGCATTGTTGGAGCTAGAAACAGAATCATTTCACTCCACCTGAGACAACACCTGCAAAACTGTATACTTACCAATAAATGTTGATTTGATATATGTGTGTGTGTGTGTGTGTGTGTGCAGTACTTTCAACAGGGGGCTTGATAATGGATGTGACTCAATTAACTTGATCCTGCTCCTTTCTCCTGAGTCATTTATTCTCTTCTCTCATTACCTCTTTATTACAGCTCCACCACTCAGAATCTCACTATCTGGTGATGTCTCTATACATATTTTTTATTTTTCCTTTATTTAACTAGGCAAGTCAGTTAAGAACAAATTCTTATTTTCAATGACGGCCTAGGAACAGTGGGTTAACTGCCTGTTCAGGGGCAGAACGACAGATTTGTACCTTGTCAGCTCGGGGATTTGAACATGCAACCTTCGGGTCACTAGTCCAACACTCTAACCACTAGGCTACCCTAGTGTGCAAAGCTTCATGTTTTATTTTGATTTCAGTCATTTTTACTCCTGAATCTTGGGCACCTCCATTGGGATTATTCAGTTGCATTGCATCACATTTCCTCATTATACTGTTACGACAGTACTACTTAAATGCTCTTTTTGTTCTGCTTGCAAATGGAAGCAGATTCATCCTAAAAACACGTACTAAGCTGTTGCTGCAGTCTTGAAAAGTTGTTGTACATTGACAATTAAATGTCTCCTTTTTTTGCACTTGCCTAAGTTTTCTACACAGTGTTTATCCCTACGGGGAATCCCATTTACTGTGTAGCACTGATATCTGTTTATTATTCATTTCTAAGTGCCTAGTAAACATGTATGCAAATTACTTTCAACAGGGGGCTTGATAATGGATGTGACTCAATTAACTTGCTCCTGCTCCTTTCTCCTGAGTCATTTATGTCCATCTGTTCTCTTCTCTCATTAACTCTTTATTACAGCTCCACCACTCAGAATCTCACTATCTGGTGATGTCTCTATACATATTTTCTAATTTTCCTTTATTTAACTAGGCAAGTCAGTTAAGAACAAATTCTTATTTTCAATGACAGCCTAGGAACAGTGGGTTAACTGCCTGTTCAGGGGCAGAACGACAGATTTGTACCTTGTCAGCTCTGGGATTTGAACTTGCTACTTTCAGGTCACTAGTCCAACACTCTAACCACTAGGCTACCCTGGTCATCTACGTACAATGCCTCGGAACGTATTAATTAAATTGTTTCTTTCCCCTCATCAATCTACACGCAGTACCCAATTGCTCCAAAGCAAAAACAGGTTTTCAAAATGTTTGCTAATTTATAAAAATAAAAATAAAACGGAAATATTGCATTTACATAAGTATTCAGAACTTTTGCTCAGTACAGCCTTGAGTCTTATAATAATATAATAATAATAATAATAAAGTCTTAGAGTCTTCTTGGGTATGACGCTACAAGCTTGGCACATCTGTATTTGGGAAGTTTCTCCCATTATTCTCTGCAGAACCTCTCAAGCTCTGTTAGGTTGGATGGGGTGCGTCGCTGCACAACTATTTTCAGGTCTCTCCAGAGATGTTCGATCGGGTTCCATGCTCTGGCTGGGCCAATCAAGGACATTCAGAGACTTGTCCTGAAACCACTCCTCTGTTGTCTTGGCTGTGTGCTTAGGGTCATTGTCCTGTTCGAAATTGATATTTCGCCCCAGTCTGAGGTCCTGAGTGCTCTGGAGCAAGTTTTCATCAAGAATCTCTCTGTACTTTACTCCGTTCATCTTTCCCTTAATCCTCACTAGTCTCCCAGTCCCTGCAGATGAAAAACATCCTCACAGCATGATGCTGCCACCATCATGCTACATCGTAGGGATGGTACCAGGTTTCCTCCAGACGTGACGCTTAGCATTCAGGCCAAAAAGTTCAATCTGAGAGTCTTTAGGTCTGAGAGTCTTTAGGTGCCTTTTCGTAAACTCCAAGCAGGCTTCCTTGTGCCTTTTAATGAGGAGTGGCTTCCGTCTGGCCACCCTACCATAAATGACTGATTGATGGAGTTCTTCAGAGATGGTTGTCCTTCTGAAATGTTCTCCCTTCTCCACAGTAGAACTCTGGAGCTCTGTCAGAGTGACCATCGGGTTCTTGGTTACCTTCCTGACCAAGGCCCTTCTACTTCAATTGCTCAGATTGGCCAGGTGGCAGCTCTAGGAAGAGTCGTGGTGGTTCCAAACATCTTCCAATTATGAATGGTCAGTTCCTTTGACCTCATGGCTTGGTTTTTGCACTGACATGCACTGTCAACTGTGCTACCTTATATAGACAGGTGTGTGCCTTTCCAAATTAATTGAATTTCCCACAGGTGGACTCCAGTCAAGTTACAAAAACATCTCAAGGATGATCAATGGAAACGGGATTCATCTGAGCTCAATTTCGAGTTTCATAGCAAAGGGTCTGAATACTTATGTAAATAAGGTATTTCCTTTTTAAAAATCTTTAATACATTTGCAAGAATGTATAAAAACCTGCTTTTGCTTTGTCATTTTGGGATATTGTGTGTAGATTGCTGAGGATTTTTTAGTATTTAATCTATTTTAGAATAAGGTTGTAACGTAACAAAATGTGGAAAAAGTCAAGGGGGCTGAATACTTTCTGAATGCACTGTATGTGCTTTATCCAACCCCTCTGACTGTCATTGTCATGCCATACGTGTTTCTGTAAATCAAAGGACATATAATATCCTGGTCCCAGATCTGTAGGTTTAGGGTTAAAGCTAAGGCATAACAACAGTAGTCAGATAATTTAGCTAAAGCCCGATCATTGAAGTAATAATAATAATCATAATAATATATGCCATTTAGCAGACGCTTTTATCCAAAGCGACTTACAGTCATGTGTGCATACATTCTACGTATGGGTGGTGCCGGGGATCGAACCCACTACCCTGGCGTTACAAGCGCCATGCTCTACCAACTAAGCTACACAAGTAGAACCAATCTAGCTATTACTTCATGATTGTTTTTCATCTGTGTGTGTTTTGTGTAGGTCAGACTTTGCTATGATCTACAACGACCGGTCAGTCCAGGAAAGCCACCACATCAGTGCTGCGTTCCATCTTCTACAGGACGACCAATCCAACATCTTCATGAACCTCTCCAGAGAACAGTGGATGTAGGAGAGATGTTCTGTATCAATATGCTGTGAGACAGACAGACAGACAGACAGACAGACAGACAGACAGACAGACAGACAGACAGACAGACAGACAGACAGACAGACAGACAGACAGACAGACAGACAGACAGACAGACAGACAGACAGACAGACAGACAGACAGACAGACAGACAGACAGACAGACAGACAGACGCAAACCCAACCACAACTCCCCTTTGAGCAGCACAAATCTATGTTACCATGGGAACAGAGAAACCCATCAGGACAGTCTGGAAAGGTTAGATGGGTGTGTTTATGCGTTTGTGTGTGAAAGGGCAGTCTGGAAAGGTTACATGGGTGTGTTTCTGTGTGTGTGACAGGGAGCTGCGAGCGCTGGTGATAGAGATGGTGTTGGCTACAGACATGTCGTCTCACCTTGTCCAGGTCAAAGCCATGAAGGGGTGTCTGCAGCAGCACGAAGGGTACGTGCTGCTCCACACTTTACCCAGGTCACATCATCTGAGATGTAGATTATGGTGGTACAGATGTAGGATCTTAATTTGAGACAATTTGCTACAGCAGGAAAATAATCCTTGAGCAACAGGAAATGTGAAGTATTATGTGGATTATAATGAATGTATGGGTTGATATAATTTTCATTAGAGCAAGTCAAGTCTGACTTTTTTAAGTAGAAATGACAAACGTTAGAATACTTTTTAATCGTCAAAAATACTACAAGTTTGCATTTCCTGCCATGCAGGGAAATTCTCAACAACAAAATAGGGATCAGATGATCTGTAGGCCTACTTGATAGCACATTGTGAGAAAGGTACTATATTAAATTACATATTTTTTTAGACATATTGATGGATTTCATTCCTGTTAATACTTGAAGAGCAAGTATTATCATAACTTAAAATGAATGTGCTGTGTAACTCTCCCATTGACTCCAATGATCAACATGACAGCCAAAGAAGCTCAAGTTCTGTTCTGGTCCATATCTAGCAGTCACTCGTGGTCATTTGTTTCCTGTGGTCAACAGCATAGACAAACCAAAAGCGCTGTCCCTACTACTGCACACTGCAGACATCAGCCACCCCTCTAAGCCCTGGAGTCTACACTCTCGCTGGACCAAAGCCCTCATGGACGAGTTCTTCAGACAGGTAGGACCCATGGAGGAACTTACAACTGGGTACAGGGTTTTCTTGACTGTTTCAGTTTTAGATAGTCTTTGGTACTGTGTTGGTCCTGGGTCGTCTTCTGTACTGTGTCGGTCCTGGATCGTCTTGTGTATTGTGTCGGTCCTGGATTATCTTGCTCATTGTTGTTGATTGTCTTTGAAACATTTTTTTCTCTCTTTCTGTTTCTCTGAGGGTGACAGAGAGGCAGAGCTTGGTCTTCCCTTCTCTCCACTGTGTGATCGGAACAGCACCCTGGTCGCAGAGTCACAAATAGGCAAATTATAAGACATTACTGCACATGGTCATCACTGAGTCATCCATTTGAGTCATCACTGAGTCATCCATTTGAGTCATCACTGAGTCATCCATTTGAGTCATCACTGAGTCATCCATTTGAGTCATCACTGAGTCATCCCTGAGTCATCATCAACCATCAATATATATGCTCTCATTTTATATACTTTGGACAATGTGTATGCAAAACCATACTGTCGAAAGCACATATGCAGGTTGTGTATGAAGATTTGATCTTTAACATGTAAAAACAGGGTTGTTACATAATGTATAATATTAGTATTATTAGACATACATGTTAGTCATTTAGCAGACACCCTTATCCAGAGCCACTTGTAGTAGTAAGTGCATACATTTTCAAACTACGTAGCAATTTTTTTTGTAGTATATAGCTAACAATACTGTTTTTGTGCGCAGGTTTCATAGACTTCATAGTAGACCCTACGTTCTCCCTACTGACTGACGTGGCTGAGAAGATAGTCATTCCCCTGGTGGAAGACAACCCAGGCCCACCGGACCCCTGCAATCGACATAGGTGGCATTCAAAGCATGTTTATTAGACTAGAACCCCAGCTTAGACGTTAGTTAGCTCGTTGGTTTCTTAACTTGTACCTACGCACAACAAATACTTTCAAACACTTGGGCTGCTGTACAATGGAAACAATGGAATAGTTCCAAAAGCACAAAACCAAATCTAAATGAAGCACACCCCAATTACATTTGACATATGTGATTGACTCAGGTCTGATGCCTTTTTTGTCTTTTTTTTCAGTAATCTGTGGAAGGAGAGTTCCAGAGGACTACAGTGGAGCTTGTCTCACATCACCTCAGAACTGGTCAGCTTCAGATCCACCTGGACACGACACACAGAAGACAACAAGTTCAAATGGAAGGAGAGCGGCTCCAATGGTAATGTGACAGACTTCTATTAACACCCTGTTGTAGCTCAGAGGTGGGCAATCTTACCTTGCCAGGCATGGCTGGTTGGGGTGGTGTATTGACGCTTGGCTGGAATCCCGACACCAGCTGTCGCAGTGTATGATTGATTGCTCACCCCTTGGCTTGGCTCTATGAATACTCAGTGGCTGCATCCCAAATGACACTGTATTCCTATGCAGTACACTACTTTCAACCAGGGCCCGTAGGGCCCATAGGCCTCTGGTCGAAAGTAGTTCACTATATAGTGAATAGGGATCCATTTGTGGCGCAGCCAGTGTCTCTCTTTGATTTCCAAAAAGATTGAGGAGATATCAAGGAGACATACAGTAAGCCATGTTTATACCTGGTACTAACATCCATCCATCTTGTGTCTGGATCATGTCCACATTCTGATTATGCCCACATTTTCAGCCAGGTTTAGATGATTAAAAGAAACATTATGAACTGATTTCGATCAGATCTTGTAAGTGTAAATGGACAAGATCAGGATGAATATTCTTTCCAACCTATTGTATTTCAATCAAACTATCATACTATCATGCTATCACATCATCATGCTATAATATGATCATCCTATCATATCATCATGCTATTATGCCATCATATCATACTGTCATAGCATCATGCTATCGCGCAATCATGCTATCATTATTTATTTATTTATTTTATTTACTGTTATTTTACCAGGTAAGTTGACTGAGAACACGTTCTCATTTACAGCAATGACTTGGGGAATAGTTACCATCACCATCATGCTATCATACTATCATGCTATCATGCTATCGTACCATCATAATATCATACCATCATACTATAATGCTATCATAGGCCATCAGACTGTTCTAATATTGATAACTGCTATCAACTCCAGCCATTTTAATAATGGGAATTGATGGGAAATGATGTAAATATATCATAGCCACTTTAAACAATGCTACCTTATATAATGTTACTTACCCTACATTAATCCATCATGCTATCATACTATCATGCTATCATGCCATCATACCATCATGCTATCGTACATCATGCTATCATACCATCATGCTATCATACCATCCTGCTATCGTACCATCATGCTATCATACTATCATACCATCATGCTATCATACCATCCTGCTATCATGCTATCGTACCATCATGCTATCATACTATCATACAAAAATCATACTAAATATACTTTAATCCTCTTCCCCTCTCAGGGCTCTTGGATCAGATCGTGTCGAAGGAGCCGTTGGCTGGTGAAGATGATGAGCTCGCTGAACAACTGCTGCAGACCCCTTTTAATGATGCTAAACAGTAGATAGGCCTCTCATGCAGTATGATGCCTATGTAAACGATATGCAAACGGAGGGTTGGGGAGAACTGTTTACATGTAATCTTTTACATGTAATCTTGATAATAATACAAAAATGTAACTGTAATCAGCTACTTTACCAGCTAAAATATTGTAAATGGATTCCAAATACTTTTGAAAAACTAGATGATTACTTCTTCAATTATTTAAAAATTCAGAAAGGATGTTTTGGGAAAGAATACATTATGATACCTTTCTGTTTCTCAATGACATTCAATTCAGCCCTGAAAAAAGGTGCCAGTTTATGTTTGTTGCACCTGGTTTGATTGATCCTTTCCATCTTCTTCTTATGTCTCTTAAGGGGAAAGTAATCAGTTGACATTACAGAGTGGAGGGGAAAGTAATCCAAAAGTAACTGAAAGTAATCAGATTATGTTACTGAGTTAAGGGGAAAGTAATCCAAAAGTAACTGAAAGTAATCAGATTATGTTACTGAGTTAAGGGGAAAGTAATCCAAAAGTAACTGAAAGTAATCAGATTATGTTACTGAGTTAAGGGGAAAGTAATCCAAAAGTAACTGAAAGTAATCAGATTATGTTACTGAGTTAAGGGGATAGTAAGCCAAAAGTAACTGAAACTGAGTTTCAAAGTTAAGTTACTGATTACAATTTTGGACAGGTAACTAGTAGCTGTACCTGATTACATTTAGAAAGTCATCTATCCAACCCTGTGTAAATTATAGTAATTTAATGAAGATTACCAAAACATGCTGGTCATGTTATATGCTAATTACCATACATGATTTTACGGTGGTTTGCTAGCAAATTGTTAACCAGTTAGGAAAACTTTCATGGAGAAACTTAGCAAAGATCATGTATCATGGGTAACATGGGTAGTATGTATTTTCATGGAGAAACTTAGCAAAGATCATGTATCATGGGTAACATGGGTAGCATGTATTTTCATGGAGAAACTTAGCAAAGATCATGTATCATGGGAAACATGGGTAGCATGTATGTTACATGGAATAGAGGGTAATGTCAAAGGTACCAGCAGTGAAAGGCTGGCCTTATCATGTGGAAGATGTACGATGTAATCATGTGACTGTTGTTGTTGATGTAAAGTACAACAAGAAAAAGAGTTTTCTACTTCTTTATATTCTACCCGTACCACGGAGGAGACGTTGATGTGCTTTATATTCTACCCATACCACTGAGGAGATGTTGAAGAGTGATTCTTTATCTAATTCTTCATCTGTTTTCTTTGAATCCAAAGAATTGGAATCGTGAACTATACTGAACATACAGGATATCAGTAGCCATTGTCCCAGATCATTAGCCAACTCTTCTGACTATCAGCCAGGGACATAGCCTGGAGAACCATCTATAGCCAAACTAGCATTTCTTCTCCACGATGAGTCTTGATTTGCTTGCCTCCCTTATGTTTTGTAGAATGCGGACACATTCTGATCATTCTGATTGGTTCCAGAAACCAGTGGGCTGGGCCAGAGCCGGCCTACATGATGACCGAATCAACTTTGATACTCTGATTGGTTAGATTGATTAGAGACAATCCAATCACTGATTTAATTGTTTTGTACAACGCTCCTCATTTTCACAGCAGCACAAATGACTTCTGTGATGGCAGTTTCAGATTTCAGGATGGCACAGTCATAGAGCAGAATAATTCACTTCAGTATGACGCGTCAGGCAACCCAGAACTGCCATATTGTACAAGTCTTATATCTCTAACGTTGTGATTCTGAGGCCGTCCTACTATGGACACAGCACATCAAAGGCATGACAGACAGTAATAGTCAGAAGAGTTGAATGAAACACTGCAGATCTGGGACCAGGCTGAGATGTCAGTCCAATCCTTCAGCAGAGTCCCGTTCACTGGTCCTCCAGTAGGAGGAGCCAAAACTGTGGGGAGGAAGATTGAACCAGGCTACAGTGGTATTATGAAATGCATTGGGTGAAAACTGGTCACGTTGTGAAATATTCATGTGTTTTATGCTCGCAGCACCACGTCTATTGAATAATTGATAATAGGGTTTTGTTATAAGTCAACCTTACTTACTCAACATTATAGGTCAGTGATGCAACACTAAAGTCAGAGCCGTATTGTTGGCCTACTATGGGTAGTTCTTGGCATGAATTAAAATGGATTATAAATTGGGTGGTTCGAGCCCTGAATGCTGATTTGCTGACAGCCGTGGTATATCAGACCGTATACCACGGTTATGACAAAACATGTATTTTTACTGCTGTACTTACGTTGGTAACCTGTTTATAATAGGAATAAGGCACCTCTGGGGTTTGTGATATATGACCAATATACCATGGCTAAGGGCTGTATCAAGGCACTCCACTTTGCGTCTTGCCTAAGAACAACCCTTAGCCGTGGTATATTGGCCATATACCACACCCCCTTGGGCCTTATTGCTTAATTATAGCATGGATTATGATTGGAATAATATGTTTTGTTTAAAGAAGTAAACACAAAGCTTGTCCAATTTCAACACTTTATTGTATCAAACCCTTTTTATGACATATGTAATCATTACCAAGTCAAACAAAGTTGAACTAAAATGCAGATATAGATGGATTTCATGTATCGTAATTTATCATTAATAAAAATGAAATAAATACACAATCATTTATGGTGTTCATACATTGAAAATGAATGACAAGATAATGTTTTTAACAGATGTAGAGTGTTCAATGCTAAATAACTGGAAAGCTTTCTAAAAGCAGAATATAATTGTGGGTCAGATTCCCGGGACCACCCATACATAAAACATAGGAACACATGACTGTACGTATATTACTTTTATGTTGAATTCCTTTCACCTGTCTCATTCAGTAGACCTCTCTAAATTGACATAATGTTGTTCATTTGCTGTGCACCCAATACATACAGTACATTGAAGTAATACGCCTAATCTGTCATCGAAATGATATGATGACGCCGACGAATATTAGGTCTAAAATGTCACCCAATCAGGACCCTAATGTCACATCAGTGAAGCAGAGTATGGGATCGAACTAGTGGAAAACAAATATATTTACCAAAGATAAAATAAGTTACATATGCTTCTGGATGTTGTTACTGTACAGAAAACAATACGATATACTGGTAGTGAAATAAAAACTCTGAATGATGTACTGGGGGGAGTACAGAACAAAGGGGTGTGTAGTACTAAATCTGTACTATGCATGACTGGGATGTCAATAGACACGTAAATACATGTTTTTTTTTTCTTTTTTAAAAGGTCAAAGTTCACCCAGAGTCCTGTCCAATGAATTGGTCCCTTAATCAGATACGTTTTGGGGACTTCAGAGACTCAAATAGACGGAGACCGAAAACACTCTGATCACAGCTCCAGATTGGGTCATTGATGATTCCCAGGATGCCTCCCAAATAAGCACCGTGTCCCCAATAATACAGTAGTACACTACTCCATTTGGCTCTGGTCAAAGCCAGTGCACTATATGAGGAATGATGTTCCCTAAGTGATGCAGTGATACTGCCCTGTGACTCTTAAAAATAGACAATGTTATTGTCGTGGCACAAATATGTGTCGTTGCACAAATATGAATAAGGACTAAATGCTGTTCTTGTTGTTGTTGTTTATGCGAGTCTCTTTTGGCCCACCGAGGTCTAGTTCCTTCAAGAGTCCTGGACAGAATGTCTAAAAAATCAAATCAATCTTAGAATAATCATGAGACAATATTTGGATTTATGAGTATTATACAGCGGCCATATTAGACATGTGAGTGCTAGGCTGTTACAGTTTGTGTATACGACAAACCAAAAACTGTCGTGAAAAATACCCAAATATTTCCTGTCCTGGTTTGGAACATTAGACAATTAGTTACAGATTAGTAGGGGCAATCAAATGAGTAAATCAATAGAAACAAAAAACACCTAGTCATAAATAAACGCCTAGTCATCTCTCCACCTGCACGGTATAGTACCTGACCGGACATATATCCTGATGTCTCCGTATCTACAGTGTGTCTGTTTATCAAAAGGATGATCTTGTCTGTCTGTCTGTTGTCTGTAGTTATTGACTGAACATCAGGTCCCAAATGGCAACCTATTCCCTACATAGTGCACTATTTTTGACCAGAGCCCTGTGGGAATAGGGATCCATTTGGGACACACACAGGTTGGTGTGGAGGCTGTTCCATGGTTCTATTTGTCTTCTTATTCCTGGATGGGTTTCTTTGTTTTCTTCTCCTCTGGACTCGCTGCGGATGCAGATTTTGTGTCTGTGGTTGAAATATTGGACACATATACACACACACAGGGAGAGAGGGGTAGAAAGATGGAGAGAAATAAATCAGTGAGATCAGGCTAGATAGTTGAGAGCTTGTTAGCTTATTCCTACAGTATTTCTTAGACATTTTTTAATTAAAAATTTCTTCAAAATTTTGATCCACATAAAATTTTAGAGTCAGTATGCAGTAGGTTATAAAAAAGACTCCATTGTTGGCACACATTCAAACTATTGCAGGCATATTGCAAAAAGTTGCTTTGTTCTGAAGCTACATGATCAAAGCACTATTACAGATGTTAGCTTTATTATTATGCTAAATTAAGCCAAATCGTTAAATAGTTTAACAGATGAAAATAAACACTGTCTGTCTGAATTCTAAAGATTTCCTGTGATGATATCAAAGGGATTAGGATAGTGTAACACTACTGTCTGCAATAGGTGCAGGGGCTCCTCCTACCTGCTTGTATGTGTTGTTTTTGTTGTGATGGTGATGTTGCTGCCATGGGGACGGTGGAACATCCCACTTCTTCCTTGGAGAAGGAGCACTCATGTCCTCCTGCAGCGTCTGATAGACTGTCCCGTGAAAACTCTGCTGGACACACAGAAAGTGTCCTTTACAGAATAGATGTGGTTAGCAGGTCAATGGAAAGCAGACTGTGAAGAATGGCGCCGAAGTGATTCAAAAAATCTGATCTGACAAAGAGGATATTCTTTAAATCCGTCATGATTGATGTATTGTAGTAACAGGTCCACAATGTGGTGACTAACATATTAGATATGTGTGTCTGCGAGCAGGGGTTGTTGGAGAGATTTCAATTCTGTACAGATATGAGATATACATTTCAAAATAGATTATAAATATAGTTTATTTATTTATTGTCCTATCATGATGGAATGGTACCCAACCCTATAACCTAGACACCCACCTGAGCAATCCATACACTAAGGAGAAGTCCTTATCTGTTTTATGAGCCTACCGTAAGTAGCCTATACACAGCCATGACAGAAATATTAATGCACTCAGAGACCCACTAAAGCAGCACCACCCCCTCAAGAGTCTAAGCCTGCCTGGCAGGGTTGGTCCTACAAAGCCAAAGCCCCCTGATGGGAGAGCATGATATACCAGGAATTGCTCAAAGCTGCTAATGAAAACTAGATGACCTTGTACCTAGCCAGTGGGAGTCCCGGTGGGGTGCCACCACCCAGGCAGTACCTGTGCTGACAACACTAGCTGCAGTAACCCATGGGAAGGGGGTCACAGTCGGACATTCAGAGAGGGAGCAAATTATTGTGGCCCTGGTGGCACAGAATAATCAAAGGTCTGACTTCACAGAGAATCTTGGGAAAATGGTCAGAACTGGGGACCAGCGTGTTTCAGGAGAAGTGGTTATATTATTTTGCTCAAATTTGCATGCCTTCTCAAACAACTGTATATGCATTTGCACATCAAGTTCTTTCTTGAGTTGGGCTCGGGGATGGAACAACTGTTGAACATCTGAGCTTGTGGTTGTTTGTGGGGGAATGGGATCGAGTTTGCATGAGTATGTGTACATATCCCACATCTGATGCTATGGGGCAATGATGTTAGGGATTACATAGGATGAATCACAATAATTGTTTGCTAAAATAATAATTGCTTGTCAGAAAAATAAATGTTGGAATGTCAATCCTGGTTCTAGGTAACTGCCTACAATATTAAGCATATTATTCGTTAATTGTGTAAATTAAGATTTTTTTATATATACATATTTTGTTTTACATCTATATATAATACAAATCGAGGTGAGGGTGATAGAAATGCATTTGACGGTTGATCTGCTTCTGTTCTGTGGGTGGCACTGTGTGCTCTTTTCGAAGGATGGGTCCCGGTCTCTCGGGGGCCCTAGGATCTGGGGGGCTGGGGGTGGTCTACCGGTCACTGGGAAGACAATCCAACATTTGGGAATGGGGAGGGGGGTTTAGCAGGTGGAATAGAGGAGTACAGTTGGAGGTTTACTTAGTAGCAATGCAAATATCATGGTACAGCTATATGGACACTCAATCACTATGGTGATTTTTTAATGGCAAGTTTACAAACATATAAACTCAGAAAAAAAATAAACGTCCTCTCACTGTCAACTGCGTTCATTTTCAGCAAACTTAACATGTTTGCATGAACATAAGATTCAACAACTGAGAGATAAACTGAACAAGATCCACAGGCATGTGACTAACAGAAATTGAATAATGTGTCCCTGAACAAAGGGGGAGTCAAAATCAAAAGTAACAGTCAGTATCTGTTGTGGCCACCAGCTGCATTAAGTGCATTAAGTGCATCTTCTCCTCATGGACCGCACCAGATTTGCAAGTTCTTGCTGTGAGATGTTACCCCACGCTTCCACCAAGGCACCTGCAAGTTCTCTGACATTTCTGGGGGAAATGGGCCTAGCCTTCACCCTCCGATCCAACAGGTCCAGACATGCTCAATGGGATTGGGATCCGGGCTCTTCACTGGCCATGGCAGAACACTGACATTCCTGTCTTGCAGGAAATCATGCACAGAACGAGCAGTATGGCTGGTAGCATTGTCATGCTGGAGGGTCATGTCAGGATGAGCCTGCAGGAAGGGTACCACATGAGGGAGGAGGATATATCTTCCATATAACGCACAGCGTTGAGATTGCCTGCAATGACCAAAAGCTCAGTCCGATGATGGTGTGACACACCGTCCCAGACCATGATGGACCTTCCACCTCCAAATCGATCTCGCTCCAGAGTACAGGCCTCGGTGTAACGCTCATTCCTTTGACGATAAACGCACATCCGACGATCACCACTGGTGAGACAAAACCGTGACTCATCAGTAAAGAGCACTTTTTGCCAGTCCTGTCTGGTCCAGGGACAGTGGGTTTGTGCCCATAGGCAACGTTGTTGCCGGTGATGTCTGGTGAGGACCTGCATTACAACAGTCCTACAAGCCCTCAGTCCAGCCTTTCTCAGCCTATTGCGGACAGTCTGAGCACTGATGAAGGGATTGTGCGTTCTTGGTGGAACTCGGGCAGTTGTCATTGCCATCCTGTACCTAGGTGTGCTGTTTGAATGTACCGATCCTGTGCAGGTGTTGTTACATGTGGTCTGCCACTGTGAGGACGATCAGCTGTCCGTTCTGTCTCCCTCTAGCACTGTCTTGTCTCACAGTACGGACATTGCAATGTATTGCCCTGGGCACATCTGTAGTCCTCACGCCTCCTTGCAGCATGCCTAAGGCGTGTTCACGCAGATGAGCAGGGACTCTGGGCATTTTTCTTTGGTGTTTTTCAGAGTCAGTAGAAAGGCCTCTTTAGTGTCCTAAGTTTTCATAACTGTGACCTTAATTGCCTACCGTCTATAAGCTGTTAGTGTCTTAACTTATTTGGGAACGGGGGCAGTATTGAGTAGCTTGGATGAATAAGGTGCCCAGAGTAAACTGCCTGCTACTCAGGCCCAAAAGATAGAATATGCATACAATTAGTAGTTTTGGGTAGAAAACACTCTGACCTTTCTAAAACTGTTTGAATGATGTCTGTGAGTATAAAATAACTCATATTTCAGGCAAACACCTGAGAAAATATGCAAACCAGAAAGTGGGAAATCTGAGGTTTGTAGGTTTTCAAGTCTTTGCCTATCCAATATGCAGTGTCTATGGGGTCATATTGCACTTCCTCAGGCTTCCACTAGATGTCAACAGTCTTTAAAACCTTGTTTCAGGCTTCTACTGTGACGGGGGAGAGAATAAGAGCTGTTTGACTGAGAGGTCTGGCAGAATGCCATGAGCTCAGTCAGGCGAGCGTCGGTGAGAGTTAGCTGCGTTCCCATTCATTTCTAAAGACAAACAAATTGTCCGGTTGAAACATTATTGAAGATTTATGATAAAAACATCCTAAAGATTGATTCTATACATCGTTTGACATGTTTCTATGAACTGTAATATAACTTTTTGGACTTTTCGTCTGAACTAATTGCAACAGATCTGCAAAATATATGGATGATTTTAAATATGTTGAATTATAAACAGATATGGCTCATTAATCTATACCGGTCCAAGTAAGGATCAAACCTACAAGCAATACAAGACTCTATTATTAAGGTGGGAGATTAAATACCTCAATGGACCTTAAAGGAAATCACACTACAAACTATCACCTTCGTGCACATAAGGAAATCACGAATACCATGGATATTTTGGAACCAGTGGCTATGTGGAGGCTTAAATATACTGACCTAGTGAGATATACATGGCATTCGGAAAGTATTCAGACGCTAAACATTAATATTTCCAGTTTTACTTTTAATACATTTGCAAACATTTCTAAAACACTATTTTTGATTTGTCATTATGGGGTATTGTGTGTAGATTGATGAGGGAAAAAACACTTTTTAATTCATTTTAGAAAAAGAGTATAACGTAACAAAATGTGAAAAAAGTCAAGTGGTCTGAATACTTACCTAATGCACTCTACATGGCGGAGGCTCAATCAAGCTAGTAGTTTTGACTACTTTCTAATGTCATTCTCACTGGCAAGAAAAGTTTAAAAAGTGTTGATAGGGGATAGAATGAAGTCGGAACATTCAATTATTTGCATATACGTTGTTCTTACATAATTTCCACGTTTGTGAGGATATTGGAAATTAGTCAAAGCCTATTGGATTATTATTTGTTTTTAACTTGGAAAGAATAATGTATAACTGCCTCTTTCTGATAGAGGTACAGCAGATCCCCTTATTGTATGGGACACTGTTAAATGTGCTTTTAGGCTATGCAATTCAATAATCACCTTTCAAACAAAAGCTATTTAGGTCAAAAGAGTTCATATTAGCAAAGGAAATAGAGGGACTAACATAGAGCCACAGAATAAGTTAATGGAAAAACAAGAAGAAATTGAGGAATTTATTCAAGAAATATCAAGTGGAATATGTTATAAAAATAAAGCGAACTGGATGAATAGGGGGAAAAATACACCAAATTATTTTTTAATCTTCAACATAGAAATGCAACCAAAAATACATTTACTGAAACGGGTTACATATCCTAGTTTACCTATTTGTTTATGGTCTTGCCTACACCTAGCGACCTGTTTTTAAAATTATATGAGCAAAAAATATTTCACTTTATTTTAAACGGCAAGCCAGACGAAATTGAACGGCCCTATTTATATAATGAATATGAATTCGGAGGGCAGAAATGATTAAATATTAAAGGATTAGACTTCTCACTAAAGGCGTCAGTCATACAAAAGTAATACTTAAATCCAAACTGGTTCTCTAGTAAATTGGTAGGAATGTCTCATCCTGTGTTCAAGAAGGGCCTTTTCCCCTTGATTCAGATTACACCTGCTCACTTTCGGTTATTTGAAAAGGAAATAATCTCCAAAATATCACTATTTTTAAAACAAGCCATAGATAGTTGATTGCAATTTCAATTTAGTCCACCAGAAAATAATAATACAACAATATTTTGTATATAGTTGGCTGTTTTTCGCTGCATAACTTTTAGAAGTAGTCCCTTTTCAGGTTTAGAATAAGTGACTCCGAAAAGCTAACTCCCGTTTGTATAAATTGGTAGCATAGCTAGCACAGAGAAATCGTGGGTGGTAGTGAAAAGCTAACTCCCGTTTGTATAAATTGGTAGCATAGCTAGCACAGAGAAATCGTGGGTGGTAGTGAAAAGCTAACTCCCGTTTGTATAAATTGGTAGCATAGCTAGCACAGAGAAATCGTGGGTGGTAGTGAAAAGCTAACTCCCTTCTTTCCTCCCACCACTCTTACCCTCCATCTGACAGCGCAGCTTCTCGAAGGCCTCCGCAGTGATATTGTCGCCAGTTCCCCAGGCCTCCTCGTCCTCCGGTAGCTCCAGCTCCTCTTCTTCTCCGGTTGGCAGAGTGTCCGGGCTGGGTCTGTCTGACAGACAGCTCTCTGAGGAACATTCATCATCTCCACCTATATATTGTGTTGAAAAAAAAATATCCAGAAGATGAATGTATGGTGTTCGCTGTAGTTTATGGAGAATAAAGTTGCAGTGTATTCTATTCTGTTGTCACGGTGTCCTGTGCAAGCAAACAATAAGGTATAAACTCTTCTCATACCGTGCTGCTGCTTGTACAGGTGGTGTTCTACCATGAACTGCAGTTCTGCAGGGAGGGAGGGAGAATGTGAGAGAGGTTGTGAGAGAGGTAGAGAGGGAGGGGGAAAATACACAATAAAAGGTGTAGGAGTCTATGTTAATATACTGTACAGTACGCCATTATGAACTGATGAAATCTTCCCCGTCTTGCTGTAACACAGCCTTCTTCAGCGTGTTCATTCGAGTTGAAGCTGCTTGTAATGTAATGGAAGTGACTTAGCCCATATTATTGTGTGGGCGATGAATGTGTTGATTATACATTTAGAGGTTCACCTAGGTCTCATGATAGGGGCTGTACCAAATGTTTGATATATTATAGCAATTGATTATGCTCATGTTGTATTAATAGAAGGGGAGGGGTTATAAGACCCCTCCCCTACGTTATGAGGTTTAATATTGTTTCAGAGTACTTTTCTAGGCTCTCTGCCTCTTATGAAGAAACTGTCTGAGAAATGTGTGACTGTGAAGACAGAACTCTGCAGGGGAGTGTAAAAGATAAGAGATTAGTTTGTCATTCCACTATAAATCAACATGGACATTTACTGCTAAGCTTTTAGATAGCTATATAAACAAGAGTTTTAGTGTTGAGTTGGCATGGTTTTGACGTAGGCAGTGATATCACTAGAGCTGGACTTTGGGTTTAATAAAATAACTTGGAACCTTTTATTTGATGCAGAACTTACTCAGAAACATGCGTTTATGTTCCTGTTGTCCACTTCTGTCTGCAATTGCATTAATAAAGTTTTTTTAATCGATTTAATTAAAGATATGGTCATCATGCTAATTTCACAGATGAGCCAATGATTGACAAGGAATAAGGAAACGAACCCCAACAATACGCACCCTTAAGCACCCTTAAGCACACACACACATTTGTGGGAAGGTTGTGGCTAGAGCCATAGGGCTCCTCAAGTCTGCATCCCAAATGGCGCCCTATTCTCCATAGGGCTCTAGTCAAAAGTAGTGCACTATGTTGGGAATAGGGTACTGTTTGGGACACCTAAAGTGTCTTCAGAATGTTTTTACACCCCTTGACTTATTCCACACTTTGTTGTATTACAGCCTGAATTCAAAATTGATTAAATCGTATTTCTACTCAACCATCTACACAAAATACCCCATAATGACAAAGTGAAAACATGTTTTATTTTTTTTTCCACATTTATTGACACCTAAATACAAAAACATCTCATTCACATAAGTATTTAATCAATAGTTTGTAGAATCCCCTTTGGCAGCGATTACAGCAGTTTTTCTGGGTAAATTTATAAAAGAATTCCACATCTGGATTGTGCATAATTTGTCCATTATTATTTTCAAAATTCTTCAAGCTCTGTCAAATTGGTTGTTGATCATTGCTAGACAACCATTTTCAGTTCTTGCCATAGATTGTCTAGTAGATTTTAGTCCCAACTGTAACTTGGCCACTCAGGACATTCACTGTCTTCTTGGTAAGCAACTCCTGTCATGCAGGTGAAGGAGGACCCAAACGCGACTTAACAGAAACAGAGTTTATTAATGCTCAAAACCGAATAACTGAAATCCTCTAGATAGTAGAAGGGAAAACAACTGGAGAAGCGGCCACAGACTGCAGGTCGCTTCGGGTAGGCGCAGGCCGTAGTCAACTGAGACACCTGCTCACACGCAGCGTCTGAAGAAGGCACAAAACACGACAGGACAGGGTGATACACAATCACGGCAAAAAACACGACAGGACAGGGCGAAACGTAATCACAGCATGGAATACAAAACAAGGAACCGACGGCACAGGAACGGAACACAAAGGAATAAATAGGGAGTCTAATCAGGGGAAAGGATCGGGAACAGGTGTGGAAAGACTAAATGATGATTAGGGGAATAGGAACAGCTGGGAGCAGGAACGGAACGACAGAGAGAAGAGAGAGCGAGAGAGTGAGAGAGGGAGGGGGAGAGAGAAGGATAGAACCAAACAAGACCAGCAGAGGGAAACGAATAGCATGGGGAGCACAGGGACAAGACATGACAATGAATGACAAACATGACAGTACCCCCCCACTCACCGAGCGCCTCCTGGCGCACTCGAGGAGGAATCCTGGCGGCAACGGAGGAAATCATCGATGAAACGGTCCAGCACGTCCCGAGAAAGAACCCAACTCCTCTCCTCAGGACCGTAACGAAAAACGATAAAAAGGGAAACTAGGGTACTACTCTAAAAAAAAAAATGAGAACTAGGGACAGACTGAGACACAGCAAGGGCAGGGACAAGAACAGGAGAGATGCGATGGCAGGGAACAGACTGAGACCCAGCAAGACCAGGAGCAGAAGCAGAAAAAAATTACCAGACTTCTTCTGCGCGCAGTCTGAACACCAGCCACGAAACGGCGCGTGTCACGCTCCTGAGTCGGCCACCAAAAGCGCTGGCGAATAGACGCAAGAGTGCCTCGAACACCGGGATGACCAGCTAACTTGGCAGAGTGAGCCCACTGAAGAACAGCCAGACGAGTGGAAACAGGAACGAAAAGGAGGTTACTAGGACAAGCGCGCGGCGACGCAGTGTGCGTGAGTGCTTGCTTAACCTGTCTTTCAATTCCCCAGACTGTTAACCCGACAACACGCCCATAAGGAAGAATCCCCTCGGGATCAGTAGAAGCCACAGAAGAACTAAACAGACGGGATAAGGCATCAGGCTTGGTGTTCTTGCTACCCGGACGGTAAGAAATCACAAACTCGAAACGAGCGAAAAACAACGCCCAACGAGCTTGACGGGCATTAAGTCGTTTGGCAGAACGGATGTACTCAAGGTTCTTATGGTCTGTCCAAACGACAAAGGAACGGTCGCCCCTCCAACCACTGTCGCCATTCGCCTAGGGCTAAGCGGATGGCGAGCAGTTCACGGTTACCCACATCATAGTTGCGCTCAGATGGCGACAGGCGATGAGAAAAATAAGCGCAAGGATGAACCTTATCGTCAGACTGGGAGCGCTGGGATAGAATGGCTCCCACGCCTACCTCTGAAGCGTCAACCTCGACAATGAATTGTCTAGTGACGTCAGGAGTAACAAGGATAGGAGCGGACGTAAAACGTTCTTTTAGAAGATCAAAAGCTCCCTGGGCGGAACCGGACCACTTAAAACACGTCTTGACAGAAGTAAGAGCTGTGAGAGGGTCAGCAACTTGACCGAAATTACGAATGAAACGCCGATAGAAATTAGCGAAACCTAAGAAGCGCTGCAACTCGACACGTGACCTTGGAACGGGCCAATCACTGACAGCTTGGACCTTAGCGGAATCCATCTGAATGCCTTCAGCGGAAATAACGGAACCGAGAAAAGTAACGGAGGAGACATGAAAAGAGCACTTCTCAGCCTTTACGTAGAGACAATTCTCTAAAAGGCGCTGTAGAACACGTCGAACGTGCTGAACATGAATCTCGAGTGACGGAGAAAAAAAATCAGGATATCGTCAAGATAGACAAAAACAAAAATGTTCAGCATGTCTCTCAGAACATCATTAACTAATGCCTGAAAAACAGCTGGCGCATTGGCGAGACCGAACGGCAGAACCCGGTACTCAAAATGCCCTAACGGAGTATTAAACGCCGTTTTCCACTCGTCCCCCTCTCTGATGCGCACGAGATGGTAAGCGTTACGAAGGTCCAACTTAGTAAAGCACCTGGCTCCCTGCAGAATCTCGAAGGCTGATGACATAAGGGGAAGCGGATAACGATTCTTAACCGTTATGTCATTCAGCCCTCGATAATCCACGCAGGGGCGCAGAGTACCGTCCTTCTTCTTAACAAAAAAGAACCCCGCCCCGGCCGGAGAGGAAGAAGGCACTATGGTACCGGCGTCAAGAGACACAGACAAATAATCCTCGAGAGCCTTACGTTCGGGAGCCGACAGAGAGTATAGTCTACCTCGAGGAGGAGTGGTCCCCGGAAGGAGATCAATACTACAATCATACGACCGGTGAGGAGGAAGGGAGTTGGCTCGGGACCGACTGAAGACCGTGCGCAGATCATGATATTCCTCCGGCACTCCTGTCAAATCGCCAGGTTCCTCCTGAGAAGTAGGGACAGAAGAAATGGGAGGGATGGCAGACATTAAACACTTCACATGACAAGAAACGTTCCAGGATAGGATAGAATTACTAGACCAATTAATAGAAGGATTATGACATACAAGCCAGGGGTGACCCAAAACAACAGGTGTAAACGGTGAACGGAAAATCAAAAAGACATAGTCTCACTGTGGTTACCAGATACTGTGAGAGTTAAAGGTAGTGTCTCAAATTTGATACTGGGAAGATGACTACCATCTAAGGCAAACATGGGCGTAGGCCTGTCTAACGGTCTGAAAGGAATGTTATGTTTCCGAGCCCATGCTTCGTCCATGAAACAACCCTCAGCCCCAGAGTCAATCAAAGCACTGCATGTAGCACCCGAACCGGTCCAGCGTAGATGGACCGACATAGTAGTACAAGATCTAGATGAAGGGACCTGAGTAGTAGCGCTCACCAGTAGCCCTCCGCTTACTGATGGGCTCTGGCCTCTTACTGGACATGAAATAACAAAATGTCCAGCAACTCCGCAATAGAGGCACAGGCGGTTGGTGATCCTCTGTTCCCTCTCCTTATTCGAGATGCGAATCCCTCCCAGCTGCATGGGCTCAGTCTCAAAGCCAGAGGGAGATGGTTGCGATGCGGAGCAGGGAAACACCGTTGATGCGAGCTCTCTTCCACGAGCCCGGTGACGAAGATCTACCCGTCGTTCTATGCGGATGGCGAGAGCAATCAAGGAGTCCACATCTGAAGGAACCTCCCGGGAGAGAATCTCATCCTTAACCACTGCGTGGAGTCCCTCCAGAAAACGAGCGAGCAGCGCCGGCTCGTTCCACTCACTAGAGGCAGCAAGAGTGCGAAACTCAATGGAATAATCCGTTATGGACCGTTCACCTTGGCATAAGGAAGCCAGGGCCCTAGAAGCCTCCTCACCAAAAACTGAACGGTCAAAAACCCGAATCATCTCCTCTTTAAAGTTCTGGAATCTGTTAGAGCAATCAGCCCTTGCCTCCCAGATAGCTGTGCCCCATTCTCGAGCCCGGCCAGTAAGGAGTGAAATGACGAAAGCAACCCGAGCTCTCTCTAGAGTATGTGTGGGGTTGAGAGAGAACACAATCTCACACTGCGTGAGAAAGGAGCGGCACTCAGTGGGCTGCCCGGAGTAGCAAGGTGGGTTATTAACCCTGGGTTCAGGAGGCTCGGCAGGCCAGGGAGTAACAGGTGGCACGAGACGTAGACTCTGGAACTGTCCAGAGAGGTCGGAAACCTGAGCGGCCAGGTTCTCCACGGCATGGCGAGCAGCAGACAATTCCTGCTCGTGTCTGCCGAGCATGGCTCCCTGGATCTCGACGGCAGTGTAACGAGCGTCTGAAGTCGCTGGGTCCATTCTTTGATCGGTTCCTTCTGTCATGCAGGTGAAGGAGGACCCAAACGCGACTTAACAGAAACAGAGTTTATTAATGCTCAAAACCGAATAACTGAAATCCTCTAGATAGTAGAAGGGAAAACAACTGGAGAAGCGGCCACAGACTGCAGGTCGCTTCGGGTAGGCGCAGGCCGTAGTCAACTGAGACACCTGCTCACACGCAGCGTCTGAAGAAGGCACAAAACACGACAGGACAGGGTGATACACAATCACGGCAAAAAACACGACAGGACAGGGCGAAACGTAATCACAGCATGGAATACAAAACAAGGAACCGACGGCACAGGAACGGAACACAAAGGAATAAATAGGGAGTCTAATCAGGGGAAAGGATCGGGAACAGGTGTGGAAAGACTAAATGATGATTAGGGGAATAGGAACAGCTGGGAGCAGGAACGGAACGACAGAGAGAAGAGAGAGCGAGAGAGTGAGAGAGGGAGGGGGAGAGAGAAGGATAGAACCAAACAAGACCAGCAGAGGGAAACGAATAGCATGGGGAGCACAGGGACAAGACATGACAATGAATGACAAACATGACAACTCCAGTGTATATTTGGCCTTGTGTTTTAGGTTATTGTCCTGCTGAAAGGTGAATTCATCTCCCAGTGTCTGATGGAAAGCAGACAGAACAACGTTTTACTCTAGGATTTTGCCTGTGTTCAGCTCCATTTCATTTATTTTTATTCTGAAAACCTTCCCAGTCCTTAACATTTACAAGCATACCCTTAACATGATGCAGCCACAACCATGCTTGGAAATATGAAGAGTGGTTCTCAGTGATGTGTTCTGTTGGATTTTCCCCAAACATAACACTTTGTATTCAGGACATAAAGTGAATTTCTTTGCAACATTTTTTCAGTTTTATTTCAGTGCCTTATTGCAAACAGGATGCATGTTTTGGAATATCTTTTGTCTGTACAGGCTTCCTTGTTTTCATTAATTTAGGTTAGTATTGCTCAGTGTTGTCCTATCCTAGCCATTAAAAGTGTTACAAAAGTGTTTGTTATGTGTTAAACCTCTGTTACAATATGCTTCAAATTATTAAAAGACAAGAAAGCGATTGTGATTGTGTTGAATTTTGTTTGGGAAATAAAGATGGACGTGTTTTGAAAAATATTTTTCATTCCGGAAAGATATTTGTAGATGGCTTAATTTATCGTGTCCCGAGGCTCGACTTCCCCATATCTGTAGTGCTTACCTGAATTGTGATTATTTTCAGGGATACACAACATCCTGAAATATATGTAGATGCTGTCTCTTTGTTAAAAAATACTACAATATTTCCCTTGATGGAGTAACGCTGAATGTACAACAATGGCTCAACTTACCCTACTCTTCCCTACCCTAGTTTCTCTGATGATAACGTGGCCAAGATCTATGCGCTGTATATTCAGATTCAGTTCCCACTCTATCCCGAAACAGAACATAGACTCCTAAGATAAAGATAAAACTGGAACCAAAATACCTCCTTCTGCAGAAGAACCTTTTCTGAACCCTTTGTTTGGACTGTTGTGTTCGTTTCTTTGATCATTTGTCCAGGAGAGACCTACAGAGCCTCCAGGAGAGACCTACAGAGCCTCCAGGAGAGACCTACAGAGCCTCCAGGAGAGACCTACAGAGCCTCCAGGGGAGACCTACAGAGCCTCCAGGAGAGACCTACAGAGCCTCCAGGAGAGACCTACAGAGCCTCCAGGAGAGACCTACAGAGCCTCCAGGAGAGACCTACAGAGCCTCCAGGAGAGACCTACAGAAGCATTCAGAAACTCTTCACACCGCTTGACTTATCCCACATTTTGTTATGTTACAATCTGAATTTACAATGGATTAAATTGGGGTCATTGGCTTACACACAGTACCCCATCATTCTAAAGTGGAATGATGTTTTTTGAAATTCTTACAAATTAATTAAAAATGAAAAGCTGAAATATCTTGGATCGTTAAATATTCAACCCTTTCTTATGGCAAGCCTAAATAAGTTCAGGAGTAAAAAAAATGTTGTTGCATGGACTAAAACATGTCGTTTGAATGACTACTTCATCTCAGTACCCCACACATACAAGTATCTGTAAGGTCCTTCAGTCGAGCAAGTCATTTCAAACACAGATTCAATCACAAGGGCAATGCCTTTGCCTCTCAAAGAAGGGCACCTAATGGTAAATGGGTAAAAAAACAAAACAGACATCGAATATCTCTTTGAGCATGATGAAGTTATTAATTACACTAAGGATGGTGCATCAATACACCCAGTCACTACAAAGATACAGGCGTTCTTCCTAACTCAGTTGCCGGTGAGGAAGGAAACCGCTCAGGAATTTCACCATGGGGCCAATGGTGACTTTAAAACAAGTACAGAGTTTAATTAGGGATAGTCGTCTCGCTAGCGGGACAAATTCCGGTGACACTGGAGGGTGTGCAATTCAAATAAATAATCATAATAATTATGGATATTAAACCTTTAGATACATATATGTGTGTTATATTCACAAATAACGATTAAATATTAACTTTTTGAAACTCTTCCTCTGATTTGTCATCCAAAGGGTCCCAGCTATACCATGTAGTGTCATTTTGTTTAGTTGGCGCCATTGATTTGAGTAATCCACTCGTTCAACATGCAGAGAAAGGAATCTGAAAATCTACCCCTAAACTTTGTCAAAATAAGTTTTTATTCACTCCTCAGATACCCTAAAATGTAATCAAACTATAATATTTCTTATGGAAAGAAGTATGTTCAATAGCACACTGTCTTCATGGCGCACCCAAACATGAATTTCCAAGACTCTGTCCCTGTACTAAAACTGATATTTCTTATTCGTTTTTTGAAGTTACAAGCCTGAAACCTTGAACATAGACTGCTGACACCCTGTGGAAGCCATGGGAATTGCATCCATGTAGCTTATTTTCAATATGACCTTTTACTTGCCTTTCTAAGAGGATGGTCGCTCAAAAACAAAAATTTGGTTGGTTTTTCTTTAGATTATTTATATATATATTTAATGTGTTATATTCTCATACATTAGCTTAACATTTCTACAAACTTCAAAGTGTTTTCTGTCCAATTGTACCAATTATATGCATATCCTGGCTTCAGGGCCTGATCAACAGGCAGTTTACTTTGGGCACGTCATTCAGGCAGAAATTGAGATTTTTAACATAGAGCAGGCCCTGTCGTTACCTCATTTCCAAGAGATAATGCCTTACATTATGCCTGGGAAGAAAACACTTCCCAGGCGTAATGCAAAAAATGTACAATTTGCTCAAATTCCCATTGGCTCAACCATCAGCTCAACTTACCCAAAGGTCATTGGCTAAACTTACCCCAAGGCAAACATTTAGACTATATTAGCCCACACAGCTACAAGGATGCACTTTAATATTGAAGCTTAGAGAGACCGCAGCTGATGTATAGAACAATCTTAAAATGATCTTCTTTGGTTTAGATACATGAAACCTCTAACACAATAAAAGACACCCTGGTTCGAATCCAGGCTGTATCACAACCCGCCGTGATTCGGAGTCCCATAGGGCGGCGCACAATTGACCAAGCGTCTTTCGGGTTTGGCCGGTGTATAAATGGGAATAATTTGTCATTATAAATGGGAATTTGTTCTTAACTGACTTGGCTAAATAAAGGTTACATTTAAATGTTAAAACATTTTATTTGACTTGGTGAAAATCTGTTTTTTGGACCTAACTTGTTTTTTTTACTTCACAGATTACACGAAATTATGACCTCTTACTAAATATTTGGTCAAATTATTAATTTTGTGCATGGTTTCCTAGAAACAAGGGTGGCTCAACTTAGCCCACTCTCTTATTTGTTCTGTTTAGGAAGTGAAGAGAGTGCAAACCGAGGACACATTCAGAACTTTGGGCTGACTAACATATTATTAAACTGAAGAAAGTCACACTGCAATAACCCCATGTTTAAATAAGAGCCCTTCTTAAATGACTATGTTGATGCTTATGTGTTACCTTCTCTACAATTCGTAAGCTACATGACCTCACCTTTCATGGTAGGCGTGCCTCTTGCTCCCTTCCTCCTCTGCCTGGGAGAGTTCAACAGGGCTGCCTGCAACAACATGTCAACATTAATAAGGTAAGCCGGGCCAGAAGATCTTCATTTGTCCATGGTTTGTCGTTACTAATGATTTCTCTATAGATGCATTCCATATGAAGTACACAGTTAATTACCTTGTATAACTGGTTAGGAAGACGGTCTTCGTCTATTTCTGTAGGAGGGAAAATAAAAGATGGGTTGTGAATTAAACTGTAACATAAACAAATCCGATGAACTGTGTAGGTTGGCAGGAAGCCTAGTTGTTAAGAGCTTTGGGCCAGTAACCGAAAAGATGCTGATTCGAATCCCGAGACAACTAGGTGCAAAAGTCATTTCATGTGCACTTAACCCTAATTCCTTCTGTTAATCACTCTGTAACAGTGTCTCTGCCAAATGCCTAAAATAAAAATGTAAAATGATGAACCCGCACATAGACTTGGCAGGACAGTATAGTCCTATAGTTCTGCCAGTCTACAGCTGTGTTCCAGTATACAGCTGTGTTCCAGTATATAGTCATATAGTTCTGCCAGTATACAGCTGTGTTCCAGTATATAGTCATATAGCTCTGCCAGTCTACAGCTGTGTTCCAGTATATAGTCCTATAGTTCTGCCAGTTTACAGCTGTGTTCCAGTATATAGTGATAAAGCTCTGCCAGTCTACAGCTGTGTTCCAGTATATAGTCCTATAGTTCTGCCAGTCTACAGCTGTGTTCCAGTATATAGTCCTATAGTTCTGCTAGACTCCAGAGGGACTCGAAAATGTATGGTCACGAAGGTGACTTTGTGCCAGTCTATGTGTGTGTGTGTGTGTGTGTGTGTGTGTGTGTGTGTGTGTGTGTGTGTGTGTGTGTGTGTGTGTGTGTGTGTGTGTGTGTGTGTGTGTGTGTGTGTGTGTGTGTGTGTGTGTGTGTGTGTGTGTGTGTGTGTGTGTGTGTGTGTGTGTGTGTGTGTGAACATGTATGTTGTGTGTGTGTGTCTGTGTGTGACCTTGTGCCAGTCAGTCCAGATGGTCTAATGACCCCCTCAGACCTCTGCCTGACGTCAGCAGGACAAGTGGCACTGGATAGTCACAATGCTGACATTACTACAACCACAACCACAGGACTGATCCTAGATTTACAACAACAACCACACACACACACAACATACATGTTTATACACACGCACACACACACACATGCACACAACGTACATTTTTACACACACACATACACAACATACATGATTACACACACACTCACGCACACACACACACACAGTCTTTTTCTAGGACACCACCACCTTGTTGCCTAGCAACCTAAACATCCCCAGACACCAGTACAGTTCAGTGTGTCTGTGTGTGTCTATGGGTGTGTCCATGCGACCTCCATGCATGTGTGTGTACACTTGAGCATGTTTGTGTGTGTTTGTCTGAGTGTGTGTCTGAATATGAAATGTGAACAGCTCTTCCACACGCCTGTGAAGTGTCTGCATCTGTTTCAACACTCCTCTTGGCACCACATAACAATTCAGCACGTTTTAATATCTACATCAACTGAATAAAAAAATACCAAATGAACGACTTCTCATAAAAACACACCAAGAAAGCCCCTTTTAATTTTTAACAACGTGTGTTTGTGATGATGCATCAAACATCCATATTTTTAGCAAGTCCCAAGTGTCTGGCCATCAAGATTTTTGTTTCAAAACCATTAAAATAAGTAGGGCAGTGTTCTCTCTCTCTCTCTCTCTCTCTCTCTCTCTCTCTCTCTCTCTCTCTCTCTCTCTCTCTCTCTCTCTCTCTCTCTCTCTCTCTCTCTCTCTCTCTCTCTCTCTCTCTCTCTCTCTCTCTCTCTCTCTCTCTCTCTCTCTCTCTCTCTCTCTCTCTCTCTCTCTCTCTCTCTCTCTCTCTCTCTCTCTCTCTCTCTCTCTCTCTCTCTCTCTCTCTCTCTCTCTCTCTCTCTCTCTCTCTCGTCTCTCTCTCTCTCTCTCGTCTCTCTCACTCTCTCTTTCTGAGGGTAAGGGTTATAAGCTCAGTGTGTGAATTTGAATAAGCTGAGGGGTCTTCTCCAAACTGACAAGGAGTAAATCAAAAATGGAATTCTACTCTAAAGAGCCTATGTGGTCTCTGCTCAAAAGTAATGCAGGATATAGGGCTATAGGTGTAACGGGATTATTCTGTTGAAGGAGAGGCGGACCAAAACGCAGCGTGGTTATTGTGATACATCTTTAATAAAGATGAAAATAGAACAATATACAAAAAAAAACAAGAAACCGTGAAAACCCAAAAACAGCCCTATCTGGTGTAACAAACACAAAGACAGGAACAAACAACTACGAACCCCAACACCAAACAGGCTACCTGAATATGGTTCCCAATCAGAGACAATGACAAACACCTGCCTCTGATTGAGAACCATATCAGGCCAAACACAGAAACAGACAAACGAGACACACAACATAGAATGCCCACTCAGATCACACCCTGACCAAACAAAACATAGAAACATACAAAGCAAACTATGGTCAGGGTGTGACAATAGGTCAAAAGTAGTAGACTACATTGTAGATAATTTGGTGTTATCTTTTTTATTATACATTATAGGGTGTTATCTTTACTACTATAGCCTACAGGGTGTTATCTTTATTATTATAGCCTATAGGGTGTTATCTTTATTATTATAGCCTATAGGGTGTTATCTTTACTACTATAGCCTATAGGGTGTTATCTTTACTACTATAGCCTATAGGGTGTTGTCTTTTTTATTATAGCCTATAGGGTGTTATCTTTTTTTATTATAGATTATAGGGTGTTATCTTTATTATTATAGCCTATAGGGTGTTATCTTTGTTATCATAGCCTATAGGATGTTATCTTTACTACCATAGCCTATAGGGTGTTATCTTTATTACCATAGCCTATAGGGTGTTGTCTTTATTATTATAGCCTATAGGGTGTTGTCTATATTATTATAGCCTATGGGGTGTTATCTTTATTATTATAGCGTGTAGGGGGTGTTATCTTTATTATTATAGCCTATAGGGTGTTATCTATATTATAATAACCTAAAGGGTGTTATCTTTATTATTATAGCCTATAGGGTGTTGTCTTCATTATTATAGCCTATAGGGTGTTATCTTTATTATTATAGCCTATAGGGTGTTATCTTTATTATTATCGCCTATAGGGTGTTATCTTTATTATCATAGCCTATAGGGTGTTATCTTTATTACCATAGCCTATAGGGTGTTATCTTTATTACCATAGCCTATAGGGTGTTATCTTTATTACCATAGCCTATAGGGTGTTATCTTTATTACCATAGCCTATAAGGTGTTATCTTTATTATTATAGCGTATAGGGGGTGTTATCTATATTATTATAGCCTATAGGGTGTTATCTTTTTTATTATAGATTATAGGGTGTTATCTTTTTTATTATAGATTATAGGGTGTTATCTTTATTACCATAGCCTATAGGGTGTTATCTTTACTACTATAGCCTATAGGGTGTTATCTTTATTACCATAGCCTATAGGGTGTTGTTTTTATTATTATAGCCTGTAGGGTGTTATCTTTATTATTATAGCCTATAGGGTGTTATCTTTATTATTATAGCCTATAGGGTGTTATCTTTACTACTATAGCCTATAGGGTGTTATCTTTCCTACTATAGCCTATAGGGTGTTGTCTTTATTATAATAGCCTATAGGTTGCTATCTTTATTATTATAGCCTATAGGGTGTTATCTTTATTACCATAGCCTATAGGGTGTTATCTTTACTACTATAGCCTATAGGGTGATATCTTTATTATTATAGCCTATAGGGTGTTATCTTTATTATTATAGCCTATAGGGTGTTATCTTTACTACTATAGCCTATAGGGTGTTATCTTTTTTATTATAGATTATAGGGTGTTATCTTTTTTATTATAGATTATAGGGTGTTATCTTTATCATTATAGCCTATAGGGTGTTATCTTTATTATTATAGCCTATAGGGTGTTATCTTTATTATCTTCGCCTATAGGATGTTATCTTTACTACTATGGCCTATAGGGTGTTGTCTTCATTATTATAGCCTATAGGGTGTTATCTTTATTATTATAGCCTATAGGGTGTTATCTTTATTATTATCGCCTATAGGGTGTTATCTTTATTACCATAGCCTATAGGATGTTATCTTTATTACCATAGCCTATAGGGTGTTATCTTTACTACTATAGCCCATAGGGTGTTATCTTTATTACTATAGCCTATAGGGTGTTATCTTTATTATTATAGCCTATAGGGTGTTATCTTTATTATTATAGCCTATAGGGTGTTATCTTTATTATTATAGCCTATAGGGTGTTATCTTTATTACCATAGCCTATAGGGTTTATCTTCATTACCATAGCCTATAGGGCGTTATCTTTATTATTATAGCGTATAGGGGGTGTTATCTTTATTATTATAGCCTATAGGGTGTTATCTATATTATTATAACCTATAGGGTGTTATCTTTAATATTATAGCCTATAGGGTGTTATCTTTTTTATTATAGATTATAGGGTGTTATCTTTTTTATTATAGATTATAGGGTGTTATCTTTATTACCATAGCCTATAGGGTGTTATCTTTATTATTATAGCCTATAGGGTGTTATCTTTATTATTATAGCCTATAGGGTGTTATCTTTATTATTATGGCCTATAGGGTGTTATCTTTATTATTATAGCCTATAGGTTGCTATCTTTATTATTATAGCCTATAGGGTGTTATCTTTATTATTATAGCCTATAGGGTATTATCTTTATTATTATAGCTTATAGGGTGTTATCTTTATTACCATAGCCTATATGATGTTACCGTTATTACTATAGCCTATAGGGTGTTATCTTTACTACTATAGCCTATAGGGTGTTATCTTTATTACCATAGCCTATAGGGTGTTGTCTTTATTATTATAGCCTATAGGGTGTTATCTTTATTATTATAGCCTATAGGGTGTTATCTTTATTATCATAGCCTATAGGATGTAATCTTTATTACCATAGCCTGTAGGGTGTTATCTTTATTACCATAGCCTATAGGGTGTTATCTTTATTATTATAGCGTATAGGGGGTGTTATCTTTATTATTATAGCCTATAGGGTGTTATCTTTTTTATTATAGATTATAGGGTGTTATCTTTATTACCATAGCCTATAGGGTTTTATCTTTATTATTATAGCCTATAGGGTATTATCTTTATTATCTTAGCCTATAGGATGTTATCTTTACTACTATAGCCTATAGGGTGTTATCTTTACTACTATAGCCTATAGGGTGTTGTCTTCATTATTATAGCCTATAGGGTGTTATCTATATTATTATAGCCTATAGGGTGTTATCTTTATTATTATCGCCTATAGGGTGTTATCTTTATTATCATAGCCTATAGGGTGTTATCTTTATTACCATAGCCTATAGGGTGTTATCTTTATTACCATAGCCTATAGGGTGTTATCTTTATTACCATAGCCTATAGGGTGTTATTTTTATTACCATAGCCTATAGGGTGTTATCTTTATTATTATAGCGTATAGGGGGTGTTATCTTTATTATTATAGCCTATGGGGTGTTATCTATATTATTATAGCCTACAGGGTGTTATCTTTATTATTATTGCCTATAGGGTGGTATCTTTATTATTATAGCCTATAGGGTGTTATCTTTATTATCATAGCCTATAGGATGTTATCTTTATTACCATAGCCTATTGGGTGTTATCATTATTATTATAGCCTATAGGGTGTTATCTTTATTATCATAGCCTATAGGATGTTATCTTAGTACCATAGCCTATAGGGTGTTATCTTTACTACTGTAGCCCATAGGGTGTTATCTTTATTACCATAGCCTATAGGGTGTTATCTTTATTACCATAGCCTATAGGGTGTTATCTTTATTACCATAGCCTATAGGGTGTTATCTTTATTATCAAAGCCTATATGATGTTATCTTTATTACTATAGCCTATAGAGTGTTATCTTTACTACTATAGCCTATAGGGTGTTGTCTTTATTATTACAGCCTATAGGGTGTTATCTTTATTATCATAGCCTATAGGATGTTATCTTTATTACCATAGCCTATAAGGTCTTATCTTTACTACTATAGCCTATAGGGTGTTATCTTTATTACCATAGCCTATAGGGTGTTGTCTTTATTATTATAGCCTATAGTGGGTGTTATCTTTATTATTATAGCCTATAGGGTGTTATCTATATTATTATAGCCTACAGGGTGTTATCTTTATTATTATTGCCTATAGGGTGTTATCTTTATTATTATAGCCTATAGGGTATTATCTTTATTATTATAGCCTATAGGGTGTTATCTTTATTATCTTAGCCTATAGGATGTTATCTTTACTACTATAGCCTATAGGGTGTTATCTTTATTATCATAGCCTATAGGATGTTATCTTTATTACCATAGCCTATTGGGTGTTATCATTATTATTATAGCCTATAGGGTGTTATCTTTATTATCATAGCCTATAGGATGTTATCTTAGTACCATAGCCTATAGGGTGTTATCTTTACTACTGTAGCCCATAGGGTGTTATCTTTATTACCATAGCCTATAGGGTGTTATCTTTATTACCATAGCCTATAGGGTGTTATCTTTATTACCATAGCCTATAGGGTGTTATCTTTATTATCATAGCCTATATGATGTTATCTTTATTACTATAGCCTATAGAGTGTTATCTTTACTACTATAGCCTATAGGGTGTTGTCTTTATTATTACAGCCTATAGGGTGTTATCTTTATTATCATAGCCTATAGGATGTTATCTTTATTACCATAGCCTATAAGGTCTTATCTTTACTACTATAGCCTATAGGGTGTTATCTTTATTACCATAGCCTATAGGGTGTTGTCTTTATTATTATAGCCTATAGGGTGTTATCTTTATTATTATAGCCTATAGGGTGTTATATTTTTTATTATAGCCTATAGGGTGTTATCTTTATCATCATAGCCTATAGGATGTTATCTTTATTACCATAGCCTATAGGGTGTTATCTTTACTACTATAGCCTATAGGGTGTTATCTTTATTATCATAGCGTATAGGGTGTTATCTTTATTACCATAGTGTCACGCCTTGGTCATTGTATTTTGTGTTTTTGTTATATGTTTGGGTAGGCCAGGGTGTGACATGTGTTTATATGTTGTATTCGTATTGGGGTTTGTATTATTTGGGATTGCGGCTGATTAGGGGTGTGTCTAGTTAGGCTTGGCTGCCTGAGGCGATTCTCAATCAGAGTCAGGTGCTTGTCGTTGTCTCTGATTGAGAACCGTATTTAGACAGCCTGACTTTCGATTTTGTATTTTGTGGGTGTTTGTTTCTGTCTCTGTTTAGTAGTCACCAGATAGGCTGTAATTAGTTTCACGTTTCGTTTGTTGTTTTCGTATTTCAGTTATTTCATGTACCGTTTTCATTTATTAAAGTCATGAGTAACCTACACGCTGCATTTCGTTCTGACTCTCTACTTACAACAGACAAACGTTGTTACAGAAACACCCACCACTCACAGACCGAGCAGCGTGTGAACTGGCAGGATCTAAAGGAGGACGTTATGGACGGTAGAGGCATGGATTATACGATGTGGGAAGAAATCGACAGGTGGGCGGCCGACCCAGAGCGAGTGCAGGAGCCCGCCTGGGATTCCCTGCAGCAATGCGAAGAGGGCTATAGACGAATGGAGTCGAAAAGGAGAACACGGCGACGCAGAGAGAATACCGAAAGTAAACCCCAAATATTTATTAGGGGAGAGCGCAGAGAGAGAGTGGCTGAGTCAGGAGTCAGACCTGAGCCTACTCTCCCTGTTAATTGTGAAGAGCAGTTGCAATGGGAGAGGCTGCACCACTTGGAGAAATGGACATGAGAAGACGTGTTGGATGGTAAAGGTTGTTACACTTGGGAGGAGATATTGGCCGGAAGAGATCGCCTCCCATGGGAACAGGTGGAGGCACTAAGGAGAGCAGAGGCAGCCGGAGATAGGAGCCGACGATACGAGGGAACACGGTTGGCAAGGAAACCTGAAAAGCAGCCCCAAAAAATTATTGGGGGGGGATAGAAGGGAGAATAGTTATGCCAGGTAGGAGACCTGTGCATACTCCCTGTGCTCACCGTTGGGCTAGAGAGACCGGGCAGGCACCGTGTTATGCTATGGAGCGCACAGTGTTTCCAGTGCGGGTGCAGAGCCAGGTGCGGCACATACCAGCCCTTCCTATTGGCCGGGCTAGAGTGGACATCGAGCCAGGTAAGCTTGGGCAGGCTCGGTGCTCAAGAGCTTCAGTGCGCCTGCACGGTCCGGTCTATCCAGAGCCACCTCTACACACCAGTCCTCCGGTAGCAGCTCCCCACACCAGTCCTCCGGTAGCAGCTCCCCGCACCAGGCTTCCTGTGCGTGTCCTCGAGCCAGTACCACCAGTTCCAGCACCACGCACCAGGCCTCCAGTGCACCTAGCCTGTTCAGCGCAGCCAGCGCTTTTCTCCTCTCCTGCGCTGTTGGAGTCTCCCGCCTGTTTAGCACAGCCAGAGCCTTTCTACTCTCCTGCGCTGCCGGAGTCTCCAGTCTGCCCAGCGCCGCCAGTGCTCCCAGTCGGCCCAGCGCGGCCAGTGCTCCCAGTCGGCCCAGCGTGGCCAGTGCTCCCAGTCGGCCCAGCGTGGCCAGTGCTCCCAGTCGGCCCAGCGCGGCCAGTGCTCCCAGTCTGCCCAGCGCTGCCAGTGGTCCCAGTCTGCCCTGCGCCGCCAGCCCTGCCAGTCTGCCCGGCGCCGCCAGCACCGCCAGTCTGCCCAGCGCCGCTAGTGCTCCCAGTCTGCCCAGTGCCGCCAGTCTGCCCAGCGCCGCCAGTCTGCCCAGTGCCGCCAGTCTGCCCAGCGCCGCCAGCCTGCCCAGCTCCGCCAGCATGCCCAGCACCGCCAGCCTGCCCAGCGCCGCCAGTCTGCCCAGCGCCGCCAGTCTGCCCAGCGTCGCCAGTCTGCCAGGATCCGCCAGAAGTGCCAGTCTACCAAGATCCGCCAGAAGTGCCAGTCAGCCATGATCTTCTAGATCACCCAGACAACCTGAATCATCCAGTTCCACCAGCCAGCCAGGATTTACCGGAGCCTACTACCTGCCTGAGCTTCCTCTCAGTACTGGGCTTCCTCTCAGTACTGGGCTTCCCCTCAGTACCGGGCTTCCCCTCAGTCCCGAGCTGCTCCTCTGTCCCGAGCTGCCCCTCTGTCCCGGGCTGCCCCTCTGTCCCGGGCTGCCCCTCTGTCCCGAGATGCCCCTCTGTCCCGAGATGCCCCTCTGTCCCGAGATGCCCCTCTGTCCTGAGATGCCCCTCTGTCCTGAGATGCCCCTCTGTCCTGAGATGTCCCGAGCTGCCCCTCTGTCCCGAGCTGCCCCTCTGTCCCGAGTTGCCCCTCAGTTATGTGGGGATCTGGGTGAGGACTATTAGGCCATGGTCGGCGGAGAAGGTGGATGATCCCAGGACGCGAAGGGGAGGAACTAGGACATTAATGGAGTGGGGTCCACGTCCCGAGCCAGAACCGCCACCATGGACAGACGCCCACCCGGACCCTCCCTATGCTCTTGAGGTGCGTCCGGGAGTCCGCACCTTAGGGGGGGGGGGTTCTGTCACGCCTTGGTCATTGTATTTTGTGTTTTTGTTATATGTTTGGGTAGGCCAGGGTGTGACATGGGTTTATATGTTGTATTCATATTGGGGTTTGTATTATTTGGGATTGCGGCTGATTAGGGGTGTGTCTAGTTAGGCTTGGCTGCCTGAGGCGATTCTCAATCAGAGTCAGGTGCTTGTCGTTGTCTCTGATTGAGAACCGTATTTACACAGCCTGACTTTCGCTTTGTATTTTGTGGGTGTTTGTTCCTGTCTCTGTGTAGTAGTCACCAGATAGGCTGTAATTAGTTTCACGTTTCGTTTGTTGTTTTCGTATTTCAGTTATTTCATGTACCGTTTTCATTTATTAAAGTCATGAGTAACCGACACGCTGCATTTCGGTCTGACTCTCTTCTTACAACAGACGAACGTCGTTACACATAGCCTATAGGGTGTTATCTTTATTACCATAGCCTATAGGGTGTTGTCTTTATTATTATAGATTATAGGGTGTTATCTTTATTATTATAGCCTATAGGGTGTTATCTTTTTTATTATAGATTATAGGGTGTTATCTTTATTATTATAGCCTATAGGGTGTTATCTTTACTACTATAGCCTATAGGGTGTTATCTTTCCTACTATAGCCTATAGGGTGTTATCTTTATTACCATAGCCTATACGGTGTTATCTTTATTACCATAGCGTATAGGGTGTTATCTTTATTACCATAGCCGATAAGGTGTTATCTTTATTACCATAGCCTATAGGGTGTTATCTTTATTACCATAGCCTATAGGGTGTTATCTTTATTATTAAAGATAATCATCTGTTATCTTTATTATTATTGCCTATAGGATGTTATCTTTATTATTATAGATAATCATGTGTTATCTTTATTATTATAGATCATCATCTGTTATCTTTATTATTATTGTCATTCCCTGACCTTAGAGAGCCTTTTTATGTCTCTATTTGGTTTGGTCAGGGTGTGATATGCGGTGGGCATTCTATGCTTTGTTTTCTCTGTTTTTCGTTTTCTATGTTTTGGCCGGGTATGGTTCTCAAGCAGGGACAGCTGTCTATCGTTGTGTCTGATTGGGAACCGTACTTAGGTAGCCCATTTTCCCTCGTTGTGGGTAGTTGTCTTTGTTTGTGGCACTACAGCCCTTAAGCTTCATGGTCGTTTTGTATGGTTTATTGTTTTGTTGGCCTCATTTTAAATAAAGGAAAAATGTATGCTCACCACCCTGCGCTTTGGTCCAGTCCTTTCGATGGCCGTGACAATTATAGCCTATAAGTGTTATCTTTCTTACTACAGGTTATAGGATGTCATCTTTATTATTGTATAATAATAAATCTCTCTCTCTCTCTCTCTCTCTCTCTCTCTCTCTCTCTCTCTCTCTCTCTCTCTCTCTGTCTCTCTCTCTCTCTCTCTCTCTCTCTCTCTCTCTCTTTCTCTCTCTCTCTCTCTCTCTCTCTCTCTCTCTCTCTCTCTCTCTCTCTCTCTCTCTCTCTCTCTCTCTCTCTCTCTCTTTCTCTCTTTCTCTCTCGCTCGACAGGCATCCAGCTACAGCTCACTGTGATACAGATATCAGAGGAGAGTGGTGTGAGTGTACGGAACTGTTCTTTGTCTTCAGGGAGAAAATCAGAGACTCAGTTAATCTCCTGTGAATCTCTTTGTTGAGAGAAAGATCCCTAAGATCAAAGACAGAAAAGAGAGTTTATATATAGTCTATAAATACCTATCACAATGACTTAGCAACATAATATAAAGGAAGGATGGTAGGGGAGGTATAATATAAAGGTAGGAGGTTAGGGGAGATATAATATAAAGGTAGGAGGGTAGGGGAGGGTAGGGGAGGTATAATATAAAGGTAGGAGGGTAGGGGAGGTATAATATAAAGTAGGAGGAAAAGGGAGTATAATATAAAGGTAGGAGGGTAGGGGAATAATATAAAGGTAGGAGGTTAGGGGAGGTATAATATAAAGGTAGAAGGATGGTAGGGGAGGTATAATATAAAGGTAGGAGGTTAGGGGAGATATAATATAAAGGTAGGAGGGTAGGGGAGGGTAGGGGAGATATAATATAAAGGTAGGAGGGTAGGGGAGGGTAGGGGAGGTATAATATAAAGGAAGGAGGGTAGGGAGGTATAATATAAAGGTAGGAGGGTAGGGGAGGTATAATATAAAGGTAGGAGGTTAGGGGAGGTATAATATAAAGGTAGAAGGGTAGGGGAGGTATAATATAAAGGTAGGAGGGTAGGGGAGATATAATATAAAGGTAGGAGGGTAGGGTAGGGGAGATATAATATAAAGGTAGGAGGGTAGGGGAGGGTAGGGGAGGTATAATATAAAGGTAGGAGGGTAGGGTAGGGGAGGTATAATATAAAGGTTGGAGGGTAGGGGAGGGTAGGGGAGGTATAATATAAAGGAAGGAGGGTAGGGTACTTATAATATAAAGGTAGGAGGGTAGGGGAGGTATAATATAAAGGTAGGAGGGTATGGGAGGTATAATATAAAGGTAGGAGGGTAGGGGAGGTATAATATAAAGGTAGGAGGGTAGGGGAGGTATAATATAAAGGTAAGGTATGGGAGGGGTAGGAGGGTAGGGGAGGTATAATATAAAGGTAGGAGGGTAGGGGAGGTATAATATAAAGGTAGGAGGGTAGGGTAGGTATAATATAAAGGTAGGAGGGTAGGGGAGGTATAATATAAAGGTAGGAGGGTAGGGGGTAGGGGAGGTATAATATAAAGGTAGGAGGGTAGGGTAGGTATAATATAAAGGTAGGAGGAGGGTAGGGGAGGTATAATATAAAGGTAGGAGGGTATGGGAGGTATAATATAAAGGTAGGAGGGTAGGGGAGGTATAATATAAAGGTAGGAGGGTAGGGGAGGTATAATATAAAGGTAGGAGGGTAGGGTAGGTATAATATAAAGGTAGGAGGGTAGGGGAGGTATAATATAAAGGTAGGAGGGTAGGGTAGGGGAGGTATAATATAAAGGTAGGAGGGTAGGGGAGGTATAATATAAAGGTAGGAGGGTAGGGGGGAGGTATAATATAAAGGTAGGAGGGTAGGGGAGGTATAATATAAAGGTAGGAGGTAGGGGAGGTATAATATAATGGTAGGAGGGTAGGGTAGGTATAATATAAAGGTAGGAGGGTAGGGGAGGTATAATATAAAGGTAGGAGGGTAGGGTAGGTATAATATAAAGGTAGGAGGGTAGGGGGGAGGTATAATATAAAGGTAGGAGGGTAGGGGAGGTATAATATAAAGGTAGGAGGGTAGGGGAGGTATAATATAAAGGTAGGAGGGTAGGTATAATATAAAGGGGAGGTATAATATAAAGGTAGGAGGGTAGGGAGGTATAATATAAAGGTAGGAGGGTAGGGTAGGTATAATATAAAGGTAGGAGGGTAGGGGAGGTATAATATAAAGGTAGGAGGGTAGGGTAGGGGAGGTATAATATAAAGGTAGGAGGGTAGGGTAGGTATAATATAAAGGTAGGAGGGTAGGGTAGGGGAGGTATAATATAAAGGTAGGAGGGTAGGGGAGGTATAATATAAAGGTAGGAGGGTAGGGGAGGTATAATATAAAGGTAGGAGGGTAGGGGAGGTATAATATAATGGTAGGAGGGTAGGGTAGGTATAATATAAAGGTAGGAGGGTAGGGGAGGTATAATATAAAGGTAGGAGGGTAGGGTATGTATAATATAAAGGTAGGAGGGTAGGAGAGGTATAATATAAAGGTAGGAGGGTAGGGGAGGTATAATATAAAGGTAGGAGGGTAGGGGAGGTATAATATAAAGGTAGGAGGGTAGGGGAGGTATAATATAAAGGTAGGAGGGTAGGGTAGGTATAATATAAAGGTAGGAGGGTAGGGGAGGTATAATATAAAGGTAGGAGGGTAGGGTAGGGGAGGTATAATATAAAGGTAGGAGGGTAGGGGAGGTATAATATAAAGGTAGGAGGGTAGGGGAGGTATAATATAAAGGTAGGAGGGTAGGGGAGGTATAATATAAAGGTAGGAGGGTAGGGAGGTATAATATAACTAGATTATAATACATAATAAATTGCTTCACTGTGTGTCCGCCTCTGCATTGCTGCTCTATGGAGTTTTACGCTGAGTCCCTTTTACTTTGTGATGACTGCTAATGTTAAAGGTCTTTATAAAATACGTTTGATTGATTGATCTGCTGCCAGCGGACCAGTAGACTGAAGACGGGCAGAAGACACATTTCAGTTCTACACAATAATGGACACTAGAATTGGCCCATGTATTAAAGTGAATAAGATGCTATTTAGTTACCTGGAGAAGACTGGTCACTGGAAGCTACCAGAGTAGCAGGGGTGGGCCGACGTCTTCTGATCTGGAGAGAAACAGACAGAACTGACATCAGTATTCAAGAAATCGAGAAAAAGTACATTAAGAAACCAAGAAAAACACAAGATTTTGTGGTGATGGTGTTTGCTTAGAGATATAATTAAGATGTGTTGTGGGGTTAAAAAAAAAACTCCAACAACAGTATTGCACCCACACAAACAGCTTACCTCATCCTCAACTCCCTCAGTTGCACAGACACACACACGTACACACACACACCAGCGGTTCTGAGCTGTAGCTGCCAGCCTTGCTGAGTAAGGACGAACGACATGTGAGGTCCAATCCTACTGTTGTTTCTAAATGCTGAAATCTGCAATTACAAAACAGTCTAGTTGGCTTTCTGTCCACTGCTCTGACGACGAGCTCATGTCTGAAGGAGATGACACCTGCGAGCGTTAAAAAAAAACACGCCCTGTTAAGAACTCTTTTTATTTTTAAAATATTTTTTATATATATATTGACATTCAATGTCGCACACTGTTATATATGTGTATCTTGTACTGGAGTGACAAAAACAGTCAGCACCATGATGATAGTTTTAGAGGCAGAGTTAGGAGAGCTTCTTCACCTGCTGTTTATCACAATTTTTCTCTGATTTAAGTATAGCCTACATGTAAGGAAGACAAGATGGAATTCATAGAACAACACAGTAGCAAAACTCCTAACCCAACCTCGGTTGGGATGCGAAACACTCTACACGCAGAAACAAGAAACGGAGGCTGAGTTCACACAGGCAGCCCAATTCTGATGTTTTTATTGGCGAAAGAGTGGATCCGATTGGGTCAAAAGACCAATTAGTGGGAAAAGATCATAATTGGGGCAGCCTGTGTAAAAACAGCCTCTGAAAAGCTTTGAAATGCATATGTTACTACTGAAGAAAATGCTTACCTAATGAGAGTCTTGCTCTGCTTTCTTAGTTAACGATAAGGGTTTATTTAATAGAGACTCATTATGGGATTTGATGTCATCTCCTTGATGACGTACTGCTCACTAGTCAATGTTATCTCCTTGATGACACACTGTTGCTCACTAGCCAATGTTATCTCCTTAATAATACACTGCTCATTAGTCAATGTTATCTCCTTGATGACACACTCCTGCTCACTAATCAATGTTATCTCCTTGATGACAGACTGCTCATTAGTCAATGTTTTCTCCTTGATGACAGACTGCACATTAATCAATGTTATCTCTTTGATGACGCACTGCTCATTAGTCAATGTTATCCCCTTAAATGACACACTGCGCATTAGTCACTGTTATCTCTTTGATGACGCACTGCTCATTAGTCAATGTTATCTCCTTGAATGACACACTGCTCATTAGTCAATGTTATCTCCTTGAATGACACATGGCTCATTAGTCAATGTTATCTCCTTGAATGACACACTGCTCATTAGTCAATGTTATCTCTTTGAATGACACACTGCTCATTAGTCAATGTTATCTTCTTGAATGACACACGGCTCATTAGTCAATGTTATCTCCTTGAATGACACACTGCTCATTAGTCAATGTTATCTCTTTGATGATGCACTGCGCATTAGTCACTGTTATCTCTTTGATGACGCACTGCTCGTTAGTCAACGTTATCTCCTTGAATGACACACTGCTCATTAGTCAATGTTATCTCCTTGAATGACACACTGCTCATTAGTCAATGATATCTCCTTGAATGACACACTGCTCATTAGTCAATGTTATCTCCTTGAATGACACACTGCTCATTAGTCAATGTTATCTCTTTGAATGACACACTGCTCATTAGTCAATGTTATCTCCTTGAATGACACACTGCTCATTAGTCAATGTTATCTCTTTGATGATGCACTGCTCATTAGTCAACGTTATCTCCTTGAATGACACACTGCTTATTAATCAATGTTATCTCTTTGATGATGCACTGCTCATTAGTCAACGTTATCTCCTTGAATGACACACTGCTCATTAGTCAATGTTATCTCTTTGAATGACACACTGCTCATTAGTCAATGTTATCTCCTTGAATGACACACTGCTCATTAGTCAATGTTATCTCTTTGAATGACACACTGCTCATTAGTCAATGTTATCTCCTTGAATGACACACTGCTCATTAGTCAATGTTATCTCTTTGATGATGCACTGCTCATTAGTCAATGTTATCTCCTTGAATAATTGGGTATGCAGACCAAAAGAGGATTCATTTCCTTTCACACACAACCAGAGAAAGACTGTGTATAAGAAGCAACATCTCTCTTTCTTTTGGTCTTTCACACCAGATGGAGAGACTATGAAAGCATATTTGGGTCCTTGAAAAGTGCAGTATTAAACACCATGTCTTATTATTGCTGTTAGAAGTGTCCCACTGGGGCCCACTGGGGCCCACACTGGTTGATTGTGTGGTCAGTGTTGTTTTCACTTTTACAGGAACATTGCTCACCTCATCTCATCTCCTGTCTGTCGAGGATATTAAAAAGGTTTATTTATTTTGTTTGCTTGTGTCAATACCTTTTCATATTCACCCAACCCGCAGCTGAAGAGCCCCTCCAGTACCGCTCTCCTCAGGATTCCCTTCAGCCCTCCAGCCCTCCAACCCGCCAGCCCTCCAGCCCTCCAGCCCTCCAGCCCTCCAACCCTCCAGCCCTCCAGCCCTCCAACCCTCCAACCCTCCAGCCCTCAGCCCTCCAACCCTCCAGCGCTCCAGCCCTCCAACCCTCCAACCCTCCAGCCCTCCAGCCCTCCAGCCCTCCAGCCCTCCGACCCTCCAACACTCCAACCCTCCAGCCCTCCAACCCTCCAACACTCCCCCTATTCCTACTTATTTTATTGATATTTATCCAGCATATGTGTGTGTGTGTGTGTGTGTGTGTGTGTGTGTGTGTGTGTGTGTGTGTGTGTGTGTGTGTGTGTGTGTGTGTGTGTGTGTGTGTGTGTGTGTGTGTGTGTGTGTGTGTGTGTGTGTGTGTGTGTGTGTGTGTGTGTGTGTGTGTGTGTACCATATCTTATGCTACACACACACATTATTCCATACTTACTATACCATACCGCGATACCATATCTTACCATACCCTACCATATCATACATCAATACCATACCATATCTTACCATACCCTACCATACCTCAATAGCACACCATACCTTAATACGATACTATATCTTATCATACCCTACCATACCTCAATACCACACCATACATCAATACCATACCATATCTTACCATACCCTACCATACCTCAATACCACACCATACATCAATACCATACCATATCTTACCATACTATACCTCAATACCATACCATACCTCAATACCAAAATATAATATCTTACCATGCTATACCTCAACACCATACCATATCTTATCATACTATACCTCAACACCATACCATATCTTACCATACAATACCTCAGTCACCAGTATACTTTTATTTACAAAGCCATTTGGGGTTAACTACCGTTTTATTTGAGATTTGAAATCTCTTTTTCAAAAGCGTCCTGGCCATGATAGGCAGCACCAAGTCATTACACAATTACAGACAAACAACATGATAAACTACAAGTAATACAGTAAAAACCATAGAATTCACAAGAGTATAACAAAATTATAAAACAGCAAATTAAAAACATTGACAGGTCAGGGAATCAGTCCCAAGATCATTCATCAGTGATTCATAAATACCAATCGGGACAAGTCCTTCCAGTTTAAAAATATTTTGTTGATGAGTACATAAAAACCCTGTCAGGATTTGGCCAGGGTTATTATTATTATTATTATTGTTCCAGTTCTTGGTCACTAGATGCCCCCATTGAGCCTTTTGACCTTTTGTTTTCCCTTGATCCCCATTATTATTTGCACCTGTGCCTCGTTTCCCCTGATTGTATTTAAACCCTTTGTTTTCCTCAGTCCTTTGCTCTGTGTTTGTATGTTAGCACCCAGCCCTAGTACTCTGTGAACTCTTGTTGATCCCGGTGGACTCTCTTGTGGAATTCTGTTTTTTGTTCTTGTTTGTTTGTTTGTTTTTGAGTATCTTTTTGAGGCTTTTTGTGCTATACCTTCCACCTTGTGGATTTACCTTTTTGTCTTGGAGGATTACCTTTGTTCTTGTGGAATTCATTTTGAGGTTGTGGAGTTACATGTTTTCCTGAAGAACTTCACTTTTTACTTTATTAAATACACCGTCTCAAGTACTGCTGTGTCTGCCTCATCTTCTGGGTTCTGCCAACTATTCGTGACTCAGTTGGTTAAGTGACTGTTTCTCACTCCGGAGACCCGGGTTCATAACTGGGTCCTGACAAACCCATTTACCAAATTTAGTTTGGACATTTGGAACAGTTAGCAGGATAAAGTCCAGCGAATGAAGAGAGTACCCACCACATCTCTGAACAATAAAAATGCCCAAATAAAAAGGTAGTAAACCCAAAAGGGCTTTGTAAATAAACGTATACCAGTGCCTGAGCCTACGAGTGACTAGAGAAGGCCAGCCAACCCTGGTATACAAAGTGCAGTGGTGCGTAAGGGTTTTGCGGTTTAAAATAAATCTCAAAGTGCCATGGTAAAGTATCCCCATATTCATATATAAAATATCCCCATAGTCTAGAAAAGGCATAAATATAGCTGATACTAGCCTCCTCCTGGCTTCAAAAGAAAAACGGGTCTTATTCCTAAAATAAAATCCCAATTTCAGCTTCAATTTTTGTGTAAATTGTTGAATATGCGATTTAAAAGAGAGGCCGTCATCAATTAAAATTCCAAGATATTTATATGAGGTTACAGTCTCAATATCCTTGCCCTGACAGGTAATAATAGGTGAAAAGTTCAGAGGTCTATTTCTTGCTTTAGAAAACACCATTAGTTTAGTTTTGTCAGTATTGAAGATAAGCTTCAATTGACACAAGGTTATGCTGAACAGTATAAAAAGCATTTTGTAAGTTCTGGAAAGCTTTTGTAAGAGACGAGGCACAACAGTAAATAACAGTACCATCTGCATAAAAATGAAGTTGAGCATTTTGGACATTTTTGTCTAAATTGTTAATATAAATAGTGAATAAGAGAGGACCAGGTACAGAGCCTTGGGGCACACCATTACTGACAGACAATTTAACCGTCATGAGTGCACTGAGTTCTATCAGACAGATAGTTAGCAAACCATGTAACTGCATGCTCCGAAAGACCTACACTCGACAATCTCTGCCTTAGTATAGCATGATCAACTGTATCAAAAGCCTTAGAGAGATCAATAAAAAGTGAGACACAGTGCTGTTTTTTGTCAAGTGCTTCGGTGATATCATTTAAAACCTTCATGGCTGCTGTAATTGTGCTATGCTTTGTCCTGAAGCCGATTGGTACATTGATAAAATAGAGTTAGTATATAAAAACTATGTTATCTGTTCACTCACAAGGGTTTCAAGTATTTTCACCAGGTGTGACAGCTTTGAGATTGGCCTATAATTATTTACAAGAGTTGGATCTCCCCCTTTTAAAAGTGGTAGGACAAATGCTGATTTCCAGATCTTTGTAATTTCATTACATTCCAGGGTTAGATTGAACAAAGATGTAAGTGGTTCAGCTATGAAATCAGCTGCCAGATTTAAAAATCAGGGATCCAAAAGATCAGGACCTGCAGGTTTTCTCTGATCTAAGGATTTCAGGGCTTTATGTACCACCGGCACTGAGAATGGCAAAAAGCTACAAGTTTGACCAGCTCTCACTGGTTCATCCACACAGGGTTGTATAGAGACAGAGGACACTGAATCAAACAGCCTACCAGATGATGCAAAGTCCTCAGTGAAACAATTCAGCAATTCAGTTTTGTCATATACAGCAAGAAAGTCCTTCAATACACATGACAGTAATTCATTAACATTACTGTTACCAGACATAGACTTAATAGCCTTCCAAAACGTTCTATGGTCATTCAGGTTATCAGTGGTAACAGACATAAAATATTTTGACTTGTTCTTCCTGAGAAGAAAAGAACACTTGTTTCGTAACTGCCTAAAAAATAAGCCAATCAGCATCAGAACATGATTTCCTTGCTTTAGCCAAGACTAGATTATGGTCGTGAATAATATTAGACAGCTCAGAAGAAAACCATGGATTGTCCCGCCCTTTAACCCTGAACCTGCGGAATGGGGCCTGTTTGTTTACTATTTGGGAAAAACCATCATGAAAGAATTTCCAGACAGTTTCCACATCAGGGATAAACTCAATCTGCTCCAGTCAAAATAAAACAAATCATGAAAGAAAGTCTGCTCATTAAAACTCTTCAAATGTCTCTTATGAATAAAACGTGGGTTTGTCGATGGAACCTTAGTATTTCTAACTGGAACAACAGCACAATGCTCACAGAACAGGGCTCCGGGCAGCCGAGCGGAAATGGAGGAAAACTCACCTCCCTGCGGACCTGGCATCCTTTCACTCCCTCCTCTACATTTTCCTCCTCTGTCTCTGCTGCTAAAGCCACTTTCTACCACTCTAAATTCCAAGCATCTGCCTCTAACCCTAGGAAGCTCTTTGCCACCTTCTCCTCCCTCCTGAATCCTCCCCCCTCCTCCCTCTCTGCAGATGACTTCGTCAACCATTTTGAAAAGAAGGTCGACGACATCCGATCCTCGTTTGCTAAGTCAAACGACACCGCTGGTTCTGCTCACACTGCCCTACCCTGTGCTCTGACCTCTTTCTTCCCTCTCTCTCCAGATGAAATCTCGCGTCTTGTGACGGCCGGCCGCCCAACAACCTGCCCGCTTGACCCTATCCCCTCCTCTCTTCTCCAGACCATTTCCGGAGACCTTCTCCCTTACCTCACCTCGCTCATCAACTCATCCCTGACCGCTGGCTACGTCCCTTCCGTCTTCAAGAGAGCGAGAGTTGCACCCCTTCTGAAAAAACCTACACTCGATCCCTCCGATGTCAACTACAGACCAGTATCCCTTCTTTCTTTTCTCTCCAAAACTCTTGAACGTGCCGTCCTTGGCCAGCTCTCCCGCTATCTCTCTCTGAATGACCTTCTTGATCCAAATCAGTCAGGTTTCAAGACTAGTCATTCAACTGAGACTGCTCTTCTCTGTATCACGGAGGCGCTCCGCACTGCTAAAGCTAACTCTCTCTCCTCTGCTCTCATGCTTCTAGACCTATCGGCTGCCTTCGATACTGTGAACCATCAGATCCTCCTCTCCACCCTCTCCGAGTTGGGCATCTCCGGCGTGGCCCACGCTTGGATTACGTCCTACCTGACAGGTCGCTCCTACCAGGTGGCGTGGCGAGAATCTGTCTCCTCACCACGCGCTCTCACCACTGATGTCCCCCAGGGCTCTGTTCTAGGCCCTCTCCTATTCTCACTATACACCAAGTCACTTGGCTCTGTCATAACCTCACATGGTCTCTCCTATCATTGCTATGCAGACGACACACAATTAATGTTCTCCTTTCCCCCTTCTGATGACCAGGTGGCGAATCGCATCTCTGCATGTCTGGCAGACATATCAGTGTGGATGACAGATCACCACCTCAAGCTGAACCTCGGCAAGACGGAGCTGCTCTTCCTCCCGGGGAAGGACTGCCCGTTCCATGATCTCGCCATCACGGTTGACAACTCCATTGTGTCCTCCTCCCAGAGCGACAAAGAACCTTGACGTGATCCTGGACAACACCCTGTCATTCTCAACTAACATCAAGGCGGTGGCCCGTTCCTGTAGGTTCATGCTCTACAACATCCGCAGAGTACGACCCTGCCTCACACAGGAAGCGACGCAGGTCCTAATCCAGGCACTTGTCATCTCCCGTCTGGATTACTGCAACTCGCTGTTGGCTGGGCTCCCTGCCTGTGCCATTAAACCCCTACAACTCATCCAGAACGCCGCAGCCCGTCTGGTGTTCAACCTTCCCAAGTTCTCTCACGTCACCCCGCTCCTCCGCTCTCTCCACTGGCTTCCAGTTGAAGCTCGCATCCGCTACAAGACCATGGTGCTTGCCTACGGAGCTGTGAGGGGAACGGCACCTCAGTACCTCCAGGCTCTGATCAGGCCCTACACCCAAACAAGGGCACTGCGTTCATCCACCTCTGGCCTGCTCGCCTCCCTACCACTGAGGAAGTACAGTTGCCGCTCAGCCCAGTCAAAACTGTTCGCTGCTCTGGCCCCCCAATGGTGGAACAAACTCCCTCACGACGCCAGGACAGCGGAGTCAATCACCACCTTCCGGAGACACCTGAAACCCCACCTCTTTAAGGAATACCTAGGATAGGATAAGTAATCCTTCTCACCCCCCCTTTAAGATTTAGATGCATTATTGTAAAGTGACTGTTCCACTGGATGCCATAAGGTGAATGCACCAATTTGTAAGTCGCTCTGGATAAGAGCGTCTGCTAAATGACTTAAATGTAATGTAATGTAAATGTTAAATCATTACAAAAAACACCAACCGCAGAATATTTATGTGGAACTTTTGTCAATATCAAATCAATCAGGGGTTCTTTTTTGGGGCATTTAAGTTTTGGGTGAGTGGGTGAGTTAATCAACTAGGTAAGATTCATAGAATTACAAACATTTTTAAATCATCAGACACTGGCTTTAACCAACACCAGTTGAGATCACCAATCAAGATCATTTCACTGTAAAGATGTCTAGACAGAAGGTTCATCAGAGAAGAAAATACATCACCGAGAGCAGAGGAGGGTCTATAACAACCAATCATAGTTATAGAGAGGCCCTTTGAAACCTCAATATTCAGGTTTCTCAATATTGCAAGAAATTCAAACTGTTTACAAATAGTTTCAGACTTTGCCACACTTACAGGGAATTTCGTTTTTACATATTTAGCCACACCCCCACCTTTCTGAACTCGATCAGTACGATAAACATTGTAACTACTTATACAAATATCCTTATGAAAAACAGACTTGCTGAGCCAGGTTTCAGAAAACACAATTACATCAGCATCAGTTGATTTACCCCAAATCCTAACCCCATCCATTTTTAACGAGATGCTGCGTACATTTAAATGAAAAATACATCTAGATTTAAAATCAGAAGGGGTTTGAAGACATTGCATATCAGGGCCAGGGTTAGGTTGCACGTAACCTGATCTCAACAAAAGACCTCTGTTTAATAACCTTGCACGGCTTCTCTTTTTAAGAGACCTACTGCAAGCAAATTCTACAAGTGAGTTTCTAGACAATACAAAACAATCACTTAAACCCATCAGACTTTGGTAGAGACACAAATTCGTACTGTTCACATCATGCCACAAGTGCATCGGCACATGGACGAGTGACCGAGTGAAAAAGAGCGAGTTCCTGCAGACAAAATGTCTAATGGATGGGAGAGCACATTGTCAGATGTACTCACCCAGCGGCAATGTTCGTTTTCAGTGCACAAAGCAATACCACGAAAATTGTAATTTTCTCTGAGAAATGTAAAAAATAGAGACCAAGGAAGGTAAGGGGAGAGAGGGGCAGCGTGTATGTATGAGTCTGAATGTGAGTGTTTGCGCGTGTGAGTAGATTGGGTGTTGAGGTCGATTGAGAGAACGGGTTGGGGATTGTTGAGCTGCCTCTGACAGCCAGGCGAAGAGCAAAAAGGAGCAGCTTGGACGAGACACTCAGCAGACGAAGGAGGAACTCAGGCCAGCCAGAGATAGAGTTACTTTGGTCAACTTCAAGTAATGAAGTGCCGAGTTGATCTTTACACCAGCAAAAGAAAATTAGTTTGCACTACACAACAAGGAAGTTACTCAACCATAAATAAATAGGTTATTAGTAGGTTAAAATGTACTAGTCACAGACAAACGACATGACATGCTGCCATCTTGAACACTCGTGGACCACTAAGTAGTCTACTGGAGCAAGGCTCTGGAGCAATGAACCGCCCTTGCTGTCTCTGCCTGGCCGGTTCCCCTCTCTCCACTGGGATTCTCTGCCTCTAAACCCTATTACAGGGGCTGAGTCACTGGCTTACTGGTGCTCTTTCATGCCGTCCCTAGGAGGGGTGCGTCACTTGAGTGGGTTGAGTCACTGATGTGATCTTCCTGTCTGGGTTGGCGCCCCCCCCTTGGGTTGTGCCGTGGCGGAGATCTTTGTGGGCTATACTCGGCCTTGCCTCAGGATGGTAAGTTGGTGGTTGAAGATATCTATCAAAGGGGAGTCAAAAAGGAAGCGGAATATAGTTTTTATGTACCTGTAACTTCCTCTTCAATAAAAGGAATTAACAAAGAGGATTATGTCTTAATTCTTAAATAAATATGTCCTTCTGTAGCTCAGTTGGTAGAGCATGGCGCTTATAACGCCAGGGTAGTGGGTTCGATCCCCGGACCACCCATACGTAGAATGTATGCACACATGACTGTAAATCGCTTTGGATAAAAGCGTCTGCTAAATGGCATATATTATTATTATTATAGTGGTGTGGGGGCTGTGCTTTGGCAAAGTGGGTGGGGTTATATTCTTCCTGTTTGGCCCTGTCCGGGGTACCTGTCTCATTCTCCAGTATTTATATTTCAGTAGTTTATGTGTCGGGGGGCTAGGGTCAGTTCGTTATATCTGGAGTACTTCTCCTGTCTTATCCGGTGTCCTGTGTGAATTTAAGTATCCTCTCTCTAATTCTCTCTTCTCTCTTTCTTTCTTTCTCTCTCTCGGAGGACCTGAGCAGTAGGACCATGCCTCAGGACTACCTGGCATGATGACTCCTTGCTGTCTCCAGTCCAACTGGCCGTGCTGCTGCTCCAGTTTCAAATGTTCTGCCTGCGGCTATGGAATCCTGACCTGTTCACCGGACGTGCTACCTTGTCCCTGACCTATTATTTGACCATGCTGGTCATTTATGAACATTTCAACATCTTGGCCATGTTCTGTTATAATCTCCACCCGGCACAGCCAGAAGAGGAGGCCACCCCTCATAGCCTGGTTCCTCTCTAGGTTTCTTCCTAGGTTTTGGCCTTTCTAGGGAGTTTTTCCTAGCCAACGTGCTTCAACACCTGCATTGCTTGCTGTTTGGAGTTTTAGGCTGGGTTTCTGTACAGCACTTTGAGAGATCAGCTGATGTACGAAGGACTATATAAATAATTTTGATTGGATTTGATTTGATTTGATCTTACCATACCGTACCTCAATTCCATACCATATCTTACCATACCATACTTCAATATCATACCATATCTTACCATACCCTACCATACCATACCTCAATACCATACCATATCTTACCATACCATACCTCAATTCCATTCCATACCATATCTTACCATACCATACCTCAATACCATACCATACCTTAATAGCATACCATATCTCAATATCATACCATATCTTACCATACCATACCTCAATACCATACCATACCTTAATACCATACCATACCTCAATACCATACCATATCTTACCATACCATACCTCAATTCCATATCTTACCATACCATACCTCAATACCCTACCATACCTTAATAGCATACCATATCTCAATATCATACCATATCTTACCATACCCTACCATACCATACCTCAATACCATACCGTATCTTACCATACCATACTTCAATATCATACCATATCTTACCATACCATCCTTCAATATCATACCATATCTTACCATACCATACCTCAATTCCATACCATACCATATCTTACCATACCATACCTCAATTCCATACCATACCATATCTTACCATACCATACCTCAATACCATCCCATACCTTAATACCATACCATATCTCAATGTCATACCATATCTTACCATACCATCCTTCAATATCATACCATATCTTACCATACCATACCTCAATTCCATACCATACCATATCTTACCATACCATACCTCAATACCATACCATACCTTAATAGCATACCATATCTCAATATCATACCATATCTTACCATACCATCCTTCAATATCATACCATATCTTACCATACCATCCTTCAATACCATACCATATCTTACCATACCCTACCATACCTCAATACCATACCATACCTCAAATCCATACCATACCATATCTTACCATACCATACCTCAATACCATACCATACCTTAATAGCATACCATATCTCAATATCATACCATATCTTACCATACCATCCTTCAATATCATACCATATCTTACCATACCCTACCATACCATACCTCAATACCATACCGTATCTTACCATACCATACCGCAATACCATACCATACCATATCTTACCATACCATCCTTCAATACCATACCATATCTTACCATACCCTACCATACCTCAATACCATACCATACCTCAAATCCATACCATACCATATCTTACCATACCATACCTCAATACCATACCATACCTTAATAGCATACCATATCTCAATATCATACCATATCTTACCATACCATCCTTCAATATCATACCATATCTTACCATACCCTACCATACCATACCTCAACACCATACCATATCTTACCATACAATTCCTCAAAACCATACCTTAATACCATACCATATCTTACCATACTATATGTTAATATCATACTATATCATACCATACCATAATACCATAACATATCTTGCCATACTTGACCATACCATAATACCTTACCATATCTTACCCTACCATACCTTAAAGGATACCATACCATAACTTAATTCCACACCATAGTCCTGGTAACCCCAGGAGGTGCACATTTTAGTGTTTGTCCTAGCACTACCCACCTGATTCAAATAACAATTCAAATCATTATTTGAGTCCGCTGTGAAGTGCAAAAATCAAAACGTGCCCCTAGGGGGGCCTCAGGACTGAGTTAGGGAAACGCTGTATTAATACCATACCAAGCCCTCGTAGCGGCTCTCATCAACACACACACACACACACACACACACACACACACACACACACACACACACACACACACACACACACACACACACACACACACACACACACACACACACACACACACACCACTGCCCCCAGAGCCTTAATCCATCCCGTTTTCCTTTCAGCTCTTTCTCCTTCACATTCAACACTGCATAACTCACAAATTGAGAAGAAAAGAGAGAAAGCCATAGATTCTGTTATTGTTGCTTCTGTAAAAGAAGTGTCAAATATGAAGAGATTCCAGCTCTTCTGATGGATCGACCAGAGTAACAATAGAATGAATTGAACTGGCTGATTCACATGGAGCACCATACTCCTCTCTCGGATTCATATGCAATATTGCTCCCAGTATAACAAAAGACGATCCATCTCTGTCCTGACGTTTTTAATCTAATGTTCCCATGTTGTATCAAATAAAATAAAATGTTATTTGTCACAAGCACTGAATACAACAGGTGTAGACTTTACAGTGAAATGCTTACTTACAAGCCCTTAACCAGTTTTCAGAAGAATTGGTGTTAAGAAAGTACTTACAAAAATAAACTGAAGTAAAAAAAACAAAAAAAAGGAAGAAAAAATGTGAAAAAATAACTAATAATTAAAGAGCAACAATATTATAACAGTAGCCAGGCAATATACAGGGGGTACCGGTGCAGAGTCAACATGTTGGGGTTAGGCGAGGTAATTGAGGTAGTATGTACATGTACGTAAAGGTAAAGTGGCTATGCATAGATAATAAACAGAGAGAAGCAGCAGCGTAATGATTGGGGGGGGGTCTTATGGCTTGAGGGTAGAAGATGTTAAGAAGCCTTTTTGACCGAGACATGGCACTCCGGTACCACTTGCCACCCAGTAGCAGAGAGAACAGTCTATGACTAGGGTGGCTGGCGTCTTTGGCAATTTTTAGGGCCTTGCTCTGACACCACCTGGTATAGAGGTCCTAAATGGCAGGAAGCTTGGCCCCAGTGATGTACTGGGCCGTATGCACTACCCTCTGTAGTGCCTTGTGGACAGAGTCCGATCAGTTGACATACCAGGCGATGATGCAACCAGTGCTCTTGATGGTGCACCTGTACAACTTTTGAGGATTTGAGGACCCATGCCAAATCTTTTCAGTCTCCTGAGGGGGTATAGGTGTTATCGTGCCCTCTTCACGACTGTCTTGGTGTGTTTGGACCATGATCATTTGTTGATGTGGACATCAAGGAACTTGAAGCTCTCAACCTGGTCCACTACAGCCTTGTCGATGAGAATGGGGGTGTGCCCGACCCTCCTTTTCTAGTAGTCCATGATTATCTCCTTTGTCTTGATCACATTGAGGGAGAGGTTGTTACCCTGGCACCATACTTCCAGGTCTCTGACCTCCTCCCTATTGGATGTCTCATTGTTGACGGTGATCAGGCCTACCACTGTTGTGTCATCAGCTAACTTAATGATGGTGTTGGAGTCGTGCTTGGACATGCAGTCATGGGTGAACAGAGAGTACAGGGGGGGACTGAGGAAGTCCAGGATCCAGCTGCAGAGGGAGGTGTTCAGTCAGAGGGTCCTTAGCTTAGTGATGAGCTTTGAGGGCACTAAGGTGTTGAACGCTGTGCTGTAGTCAATGAATAGCATTCTCACATAGGTGTTCTTTTTGTCGGTGGGAAAGGCATTATGGAGTGCAATAGAGATGGCATTATCTGTGGATCTGTTGGGGCGGTATGAAAATTGGTTTAGGTCTAGGGTTTCTGGGATAATGGTGTTTATGTGAGACATGACCAGCCTTTCAAGGCACTTCATGCCTACAGACATGAGTGCTACAGGTTGGTAGTCATTTAGGCAAGTTACCATGTTGTTCTTGGGCACAGGGACTACGGTGGTCTGCTTGAAACATGTTGGTATTACAGGCTCGGTCAGGGACAAGTTTAAAATGTCAGTGAAGACATTTGCCAGTTGGTCAGCGCATGCTTGGAGTACATGTCCTGGTAATCTGTCTGGCGCGGCGGCCTTGTGAATGTTAACCTGTTTTAAGGTCTTACTCACATCGGCTACAAAGTGTGTGATAACACAGTTGTCCGGAGAAGTTGGTGCTCTCATTCATGCTTCGGTGTTGTTTGCCTCGAAGCGACCTTGGAAGTCATTTAGCTTGTCTGGTGGGCATGTGTCACTGGGCAGCTCGATGCTTCCCATTTTAGTCCGTAATAGTTTTCAAAGCCCTGCCACATCCGACAAGCATCAGAGCTGGTGTAGTACGATTCAATCTTAATCCTGTATTGACGCTTTGCCTGTTTGATGGTTCGTTGGAGGGCATAGCGGGATTTCCTATAAGATTCCGGGTTAGAGTCCCGCTCCTTGAAAGCGGCAACTCTACCCTTTAGCTCAGTGCAGATGTTGCCTGTAAACCATAGTTTCTGTTTGGGGTATGTACGTACGGTCACTGTGGGGACGACGTCATCGATGCATTGATGAAGCCAGTGACTGGTGTGGTGTACTCCTGAATGGCATCGGAAGAATCCTGGAACTTATTCCAGTCTGTGCTTGCAAAACAGTACTGTTGCTTAGCATCTGCGTCATCTGACCACTTCCGTATTGAGCGAGTCACTGGTACATCCTGCTTTAGTTTGTGCTTGTAAGCCGGAATCAGGAGAATAGAGTTAGAGTCAAATTTGCCAAATGGAGGTAGAGGGAGAGCTTTGTACGCGCCTCTGTGTGTGGTGTAAAGGTGGTCTAGAGTTTTTTTTCTCCTCTGGTTGCACATGTAACATGCTGGTAGAATGAGGTAACACGGATTTAAGTTTCCCTGCATTAAAGTCCCCGGCCACTAGGAGCGCTGCCTCTGAATGAGCATTTTCTTGATTGCTTATGGCCTTATACAGCTTGTTGAGTGTGGTCTTAGTGCCGGCATTGGTTTGTTGTGGTAAATGGAAAGCTATGAAAATATAGATGAAATCTCTTGTCATGCCGGTGAAAGAGGACCCAAAAGCGACTTGGCGAAAACAGAGTCTTTAATCCAACTTTCACTAAATGACGAGGACAAACTGGAGACTGATCTTGAACAGCAGGTGAACAGCAGGTTGCCTCGGGAAGGCACTTGAACCAGACAGACTCAGACACCTGCTCACCACGCAGCATCTGAGCAAAAACGACACGACAGGGCGATACACAAACACAGCACGGTGAACTAGACAAGGAACCGACAGGACAGGAACGGAACACAAAGGAAGAAATAGGGACTCTAATCAGGGAAAGGATCGGGAACAGGTGTGGGAAGACTAAATGATTGATTAGGGGAATAGGAACAGCTACGATAGAGAGAAGAGAGAGCGAGAGAGTGAGAGAGGGAGGGGAGAGAGAGGGATAGAAAGAGGGAAAGAACCTAATAAGACCAGCAGAGGGAAACGAATAGAATGGGAAGCACAGGGACAAGACAAGATAATAAATGACAAAACATGACAGTACCCCCACTCACCGAGCGCCTCTGGCGCACCGAGGAGGAACTGGCGGCAACAGAGGAAATCATCAATGAGTGAACGGTCCAGCACGTCCCGAGACGGAACCCAACTCCTCTCCTCAGGACCGTAACCCTCCCAATCCACTAAGTATTGGTGACCCCGGAGGAGAACGCATGTCCATGATCTTATGTACCTTGTAAATAGGTGCGCTCTCGACAAGGACGGGAGGGGGAGGGAAGACGAACGGGGGTGAAGAAAGGGCTTGACACAGGAGACATGGAAGACAGGATGGACGCCAGTCGCACAGCGACAGGATTGACGACCTGGGAGACACGGAACGGACCAATCATCCAGCTGTCGTAAGAGGAAGGTTGCGAGTGGAAAGCCACACTCTCTGGCCGTTCACCTTGGACTCTTAACGTTTATTGGCGGCTCTCACAGTCTGTGCCCTGAAACAAAGTGCAGACCTCACCCTCCTCCAGATACGTTGGACAAACGCTGAGCGGAGGGAACGCTGGACTCGGCAAGCTGGGATGAGAACAGAGGAGGCTGGTAACCCAGACTACTCTGAAACGGAGATAACCCGGTAGCAGACGAAGGAAGCGAATTGTGAGCGTATTCTGCCCAGGGGAGCTGTTCTGCCCAAGACGCAGGGTTTCTGAAAGAAAGGCTGCGTAGTATGCGACCAATCGTCTGATTGGCCCTCTCTGCTTGACCGTTAGACTGGGGATGAAACCCGGAAGAGAGACTGACGGACGCACCAATCAAACGACAGAACTCCCTCCAAAACCGGGCCTCTGTCTGAAACGGCGTCTAACGGGAGGCCATGAATTCTGAATACATTCTCGATAATGATTTGTGCCGTCTCCTTAGCGGAAGGAAGTTTAGCGAGGGGAATGAAATGTGCCGCCTTAGAGAACCTATCGACAACCGTAAGAATCACAGTCTTCCCCGCAGACAAAGGCAGACCGGTAATGAAGTCTAGGGCGATGTGAGACCATGGTCGAGAAGGAATGGGGAGCGGTCTGAGACGACCGGCAGGAGGAGAGTTACCCGACTTAGTCTGCGCGCAGTCCGAACAAGCAGCCACGAAACGGCGCGTGTCACGCTCCTGAGTCGGCCACCAAAAGCGCTGGCGAATCGCAAGAGTGCCTCGAACACCGGGATGACCAGCTAACTTGGCAGATGAGCCCACTGAAGAACAGCCAGACTTTGCGTGAGTGTGCTTAACCTGTCTTTCAATTCCCCAGACTGTTAACCCGACAACACGCCCATAAGGAAGAATCCCCTCGGGATCAGTAGAAGCCACAGAAGAACTAAACAGACGGGATAAGGCATCAGGCTTGGTGTTCTTGCTACCCGGACGGTAAGAAATCACAAACTCGAAACGAGCGAAAAACAACGCCCAACGAGCTTGACGGGCATTAAGTCGTTTGGCAGAACGGATGTACTCAAGGTTCTTATGGTCTGTCCAAACGACAAAGGAACGGTCGCCCCTCCAACCACTGTCGCCATTCGCCTAGGGCTAAGCGGATGGCGAGCAGTTCACGGTTACCCACATCATAGTTGCGCTCAGATGGCGACAGGCGATGAGAAAAATAAGCGCAAGGATGAACCTTATCGTCAGACTGGAAGCGCTGGGATAGAATGGCTCCCACGCCTACCTCTGAAGCGTCAACCTCGACAATGAATTGTCTAGTGACGTCAGGAGTAACGAGGATAGGAGCGGACGTGAAGATCAAAACATAAAACACGTCTTGACAGAAGTAAGAGCTGTGAGAGGGGCAGCAACTTGACCGAAATTACGAATGAAACGCCGATAGAAATTAGCGAAACCTAAAAAGCGCTGCAACTCGACACGTGATGGAACGGGCCAATCACTGACAGCTTGGACCTTAGCGGAATCCATCTGAATGCCTTCAGCGGAAATAACGGAACCGAGAAAGTAACGGAGGAGACATGAAAAGAGCACTTCTCAGACTTTACGTAGAGACAATTCTCTAAAAGGCGCTGTAGAACACGTCGAACGTGCTGAACATGAATCTCGAGTGACGGAGAAAAAATCAGGATATCGTCAAGATAGACAAAAACAAAGATGTTCAGCATGTCTCTCAGAACATCATTAACTAATGCCTGAAAAACAGCTGGCGCACGAGACCAAACGGCAGAACCCGGTACTCAAAATGCCCTAACGGAGTGTTAAGTTTTCCACCTCCCCCTCTCTGATGCGCACGAGATGGTAAGCGTTAGCAAGGTCCAACTTAGTAAAGCACCTGGCTCCCTGCAGAATCTCGAAGGCTGATGACATAAGGGGAGCGGATAACGATTCTTAACCGTTATGTCATTCAGCCCTCGATAATCCACGCAGGGGCGCAGAGTACCGTCCTTCTTCTTAACAAAAAGAACCCCGCCCCGGCCGGAGAGGAAGAAGGCACTATGGTACCGGCGTCAAGAGACACAGACAAATAATCCTCGAGAGCCTTACGTTCGGGAGCCGACAGAGAGTATAGTCTACCCCGAGGAGGAGTGGTCCCCGGAAGGAGATCAATACTACAATTACGACCGGTGAGGAGGAAGGGAGTTGGCTCGGGACCGACTGAAGACCGTGCGCAGATCATGATATTCCTCCGGCACTCCTGTCAAATCGCCAGGTTCCTCCTGAGAAGTAGGGACAGAAGAAACGGGAGGGATGGCAGACATTAAACACTTCACATGACAAGAAACGTTCCAGGATAGGATAGAATTACTAGACCAATTAATAGAAGGATTATGACATACTAGCCAGGGATGACCCAAAACAACAGGTGTAAACGGTGAACGAAAAATCAAAAAAGAAATAGTCTCACTGTGGTTACCAGATACTGTGAGGGTTAAAGGTAGTGTCTCAAATCTGATACTGGGAAGATGACTACCATCTAAGGCGAACATGGGCGTAGGCTTCTCTAACTCTCTGAAAGGAATGTCATGTTTCCGAACCCATGCTTCGTCCATGAAACAACCCTCAGCCCCAGAGTCTATCAAGGCACTACATGTAGCACCCGAACCGGTCCAGCGTAGATGGACCGACAAAGTAGTACAGGATTTTGATGGAGAGACTTGAGTAGTTGCGCTCACCTGTAGCCCTCCGCTTACAGATGAGCTCTGGCTTTACTGGACATGAATTAACAAAATGTCCAGCAACTCCGCAATAGAGGCACAAATCGGTTCCTTCTGTCATGCCTAGCGACTTGGCGAAAACAGAGTCTTTAATCCAGTAAAGTAAATACAAACAAAAAACACAACTTTCACTCGAAATGACGAGGACAAACTGGAGACTCGATCTTGAACAGCAGGTGAACAGCAGGTTGCCTCGGGAAGGCACTTGAACCAGACAGACTCAGACACCTGCTCACCACGCAGCATCTGAGGAAACACGACACGACAGGGCGATACACAAACACAGCACGGTGAATTCTAGACAAGGAACCGACAGGACAGGAACGGAACACAAAGGAAGAAATAGGGACTCTAATCAGGGGAAAGGATCGGGAACAGGTGTGGGAAGACTAAATGATTGATTAGGGGAATAGGAACAGCTGGGAGCAGGAACGGAACGATAGAGAATGAGAGAGTGAGAGAGGGAGGGGGAGAGAGAGGGATAGAAAGAGGAAAGAACCTAATAAGACCAGCAGAGGGAAACGAATAGAATGGGAAGCACAGGGACAAGACAAGATAATAAATGACAAAACATGACATCTCTTTGGAAAACTTTGGTAAATCATGTGGTTTACAGCTTATCATGAGATACTCTATCTCAGATGAGCAAAAACCTCATGACTTCATTAATATTAGATTTCGTGCACCACCTTGTCTTACCGGAGGTAACTGTTCTATCTTGCTGATGCATTGAAAACCCCGCCAGATGTATGTCATCCATGTCGTCGTTCAGCCACGACTCTGTGAAACATAAGATATTACATCTGAGCTCATCCATTTTATTAGCCAATAATTACAAGTTGGCTTATAGGACTGATTGTATAGGCGGATTACCGACATGCCGTCGGATCCTTACAAGGCACCCTGACCTACATCCCCAATATCTCTGTCTCTTCTTCATGCAAATGGGCCTCGTCCAGTGTCTGAATTGTAAATCCTTCACGTCCGACTCATTAAAGTAAAATCTTTGTCCAATACGAGGTGAGTAATCGCTGTCCTGATATCCAGAAGCTCTTTTCGGTCATAATAGACGGTGGCAGAAACATTGTGTACAAATAAATGACAAATAACACAAAAACACACACACAATAGCAGAATTGGTTAGGAGTCCGTAAAACGGCAGCCATCTCCTCCGGGGCCATTAGTGACATACAAGACAGGTATCTTACAGACAGGAGTCTTTCCACATCCATCACATAATCTATATATAGACCTGTCCTTATAACAGCAATCCTGTTCAACTTTGAACTATCAGAATTATTCATGGTCTTTTGATCAGTGAGACATCCAATATAGGGCACTTCCTTTGGCCAGAGCACTATAGGCCTGTATAAGGAATATGGTTCGGTTTAGGATGCCAGCCTTAGTCTTTTTCCTGGCTCCATCTGCTTTTCTACCATGACATATGTCTTAATTCTTCTTCTATATGATGCTTAGTGGTTTGTACAACAGAAGAGTAGCAGAGAGCTGGTTTAGTAGCAGGTACAGTATAATAAACATACATTAGCCTATAATTAAATGTCATGCTGTTATGGATACTGTTCAAACTCATAAAAATAATTGAAGCTGAATCAGGAAGGAAGTAATTCAGAGGACAAGGGATACACCACTATAACTACTCTCCTTCCTTCTGGTGTCTGTGTAGGTCAGTGGTGGCTGGTAGCCTAAAACATTGAGGAGGGCAATGGATGAAATAACCTAATGGGAGAACAATGCTATTAACTTCCTTTTTTCTCAATTTCCGCCTGACTGACGTGCCCAAAGTAAACTGCCTGATGCTCAGGCCCTGTAGAAATGTTAAAATAATGTATGAGACTATAGTCTCAATAGTCTCATACAATTTATTTTTTTGAGAGAGACCATGCTCTTACAATGGAAAGTATAGGAGCATTCTGAATTCTAGCTCCCAGGATGCCATTCCTATGACTTACACAGGGCATCAGTCCATGTTCAAGGTTTCAGGCTTGTAACTTCCAAAACGAATGAGGAATATGAGTTTAAGCGCAGGGACAGAGTCTTGGAAATTCGTGTTTGTGTGCGAAATGAAGACATGACGCACCTGCTAAAATCGGTTTCCTTTTGAATATACTTCTTTCCGTAAGAAATACTATAGTTTGATTACATTTTAGCGTATTTGAGGAGTAAATAGAAATGTATTTTGACTTGTTGAAACAAAATTAAGCGCTAGATTTTCGGATTTACATTCTCTGCCCGTTGAACGAGTGAATTACTAAAATCGATGGCGCCAACAAAACAGACTTTTGTGATATAAAGAAGGATTTTAGATAACAAAACAACAAAACATGTATAGCTGGAACACTATGGATGACAAATCAGAGGAAGATTTTCAAAAAGTAAGTTAATATTTAATCGCTATTTTTGAATTTTTGAGACATGTGCCGGTGGAAAAATATTTTGATGTGGGGCGCCGTCCTCAAACAATCACATGGCATGTTTTGGCTGTCATAGCTACTGTAAATTGGACAGTGCAGTTATATTAACAATAATTTAAGCTTTCAACCAATATAAGACATTTGTATGAACCTAAATGTTTAATATCCATAATTTTTATGACTGATGTGGTGCGCCCTTCAGTTTCACCGAAGGTTGTCCCACTAGCAGGACGCCTAGCCCAAACTTAAGGAGAGGTCAAGGCTATACAGCTACTGGCAGATACTCCACTATCACTACTGTTGTTTACCTTTATTCCTATCTGTACAGATATTAAACTACTATATTTTCTGTATCCTGGAATGAACAAGAATCATAATGTGCTGGGCACCAGAAAGTGCAGTTGTAATGCAATTTCAGTCATAGGAGATATAGATATATCCATTTTAGTCTAAAAGTAATAAGGTGATTATGAAATACAGTGCTGACTTCTCTCAGTATTACAGTAGCTAAGAATAGAACTGGCCTAGAGCTTGGGCTTATTTCAGTTACAGTCATCTCAGGCATGTATTCAAACAGATGTGCTTTCAGAACCTTTTTTAAATCTAGGACAGATGAGGGGTGTGACAGCCAAAACATTATCTCTGTACTGCCTCTCAGAAATGTCATCTCAGAAGCACTAGGAATTAACAGTGTTGACCCAGTGAAGGACAAATATATGTCTAGACATCAGCTTATACAATATGTTACATCAAACCTACCCAAGTACATCATGGAGTTACATGACCTTGAAATGCCATGATTCCTCATGTTAACTAACTAGGGACAGAAGGGTTTTATTATGCACAAAGAAGCTCTTATCGAAAGGATTGGGGTTGCTCAAATTCAAGAGAAAGGGAATGTCTCAGAAATTGATACACTGTCCTTCAAACACTGTTGGGAATGAGATTAGGGAAGTAGAAATTGATACACTGTCCTTCAAACACTGTTGGGAATGAGATTAGGGAAGTAGAAATTGATACACTGTCATTCTAACACTGTGGGGAAAGAGATTAGGGAAGTGGAAATTGATACACTGTTATTCTTACACTGTGGGGAAAGAGATTAGGGAAGTAGAAATTAGAACCACATTATGATGTATTACAAGGAACTCAGCGTTTGTTTTGAAACATGTAGAAGTACGTTCCAAACCAAATGCTTAGTTCCTTGAAACTGATTACAGTTGTTAGTCAGCATCATATTATAATATTTGAGTTGTATCTACAAAATGAAGTACAGAATGCAACTGCCTTGGCACACTGTGGTACCTAACACAAGCGTAAAGCATTAATATCTGTACATGGATGAGTGTACTTCCTGAGTGGGGGGTCCACTGCATCCCCCAGGACCGGATCCTCCAGGACTCTACCACCCAGGACTCCAACCCCAGGACTCCAGCCCCAGGACTCCAGCCCCAGGAATCCAACCCCCAGGACCATCCTCCAGGACTCCAACCCCAGGACTACAGCCCCAGGACTCCAGTCCCAGGACTCCAGTCCCAGGAATCCCCCAAGACCATCCTCCAGGACTCCAACCCCAGGACTCCAGCCCCAGGACTCCAGCTCCAATAATCCAACCCCCAGGACCATCCTCCAGGACTCTACCACCCAGGACTCCATTACCCAGGACTCCAGCCCCCAGGACTCCATTCCCCAGGACCATCCTCCAGGACTCTACCACCCAGGACTCCAGCCCCAGGACTCCAGCTCCAATAATCCAACCCCCAGGACCATCCTCCAGGACTCTACCACCCAGGACTCCATTATCCAGGACTCCAGCCCCCAGGACTCCATTCCCCAGGACCATCCTCCAGGACTCTACCACCCAGGACTCCAGCCCCAGGATTCCAGCTCCAATAATCCAACCCCCAGGACCATCCTCCAGGACTCTACCACCCAGGACTCCATTACCCAGGACTCCAGCCCCCAGGACTCCATTCCCCAGGACCATCCTCCAGGACTCTACCACCCAGGACTCCAGCCCCAGGACTCCAACCTCCAGGACATCCCTCAGGACCATCCTCCAGGACTCTACCACCCAGGACTCCAGCCCCAGGACTCCAACCCCCAGGACCATCCACCAGGACCATCCTCCAGGACTCCATCACCCAGGACTCCAACCCCCAGGACCATCCATTCAACCCCCAGGACTTCAACCCCCAGGACCATCCCCTAAGATGGGGGATTGGAGTCCTCAAAGACTCCATCACCCAGGACTCCATCCCACAGGACTCCAACCCCCAGGACCATCCTCCAGGACTCTACCACCCAAGGACTCCATCACCCAGGACTCCAGCCCCGGGACTCCATCCCCCAGGACTCCATCCCCCAGGACTACATCCCCCAGGACTCCAACCCCCATGATTCCAACCCCCATGACCATCCCCTAGGACTCCAATAGCCAGGACTCCATCCCCCAGTACTCCTTCCCCCAGAGAGATAGTTTGATGGACAGTGAATGCTGCTTCTCTCCAGAGCCTGATTTACACACTATGAGGTGTCCAGGCACAACAAGGAGTACTGAGGCATGGAGGAAGGCCTGTGATACCAACACAGGCACACTGAGACACTGTGATGCCTTGGCTGTTCTATGACAAATCCCTGAAAATACTGAAACACCAGTGTTGAGGAAGTTACTGAAAATATTGTTTATCAAGCTACCAATTACTTGACAGTGGAATAATTTAAGCTACACTACAGCTACCCTTAAGAAAAATAGAGTTTTACCTAACTCAAATTACTTTGAAAAATAACATGCAAACTACTTTGTGAAAAATAATACAAATCACAAGAACAGAACTTTGGGGTCAGATGTTAACAGAATGTGTAATTTAGCCTATTAAACCCCAAAACTATGTTTCACGTCAGAATTAGGCTGGTCTGATGCCAATAAAGAAATTACATTCTTACCTATTTCAACCGTATCTTATTTTTGCAAATAAAGTAGTCTGTACCCACTGGACACAGACGTCAATTCAACTTCTCATCCACATTGGTTCAACGTAATTTCATTGAAATGATGTGGAAACAATGTTGATTCAACCGGTGTGTGTCCAGTGGGTCGTTCGAGTAGTTGGCTACACTGCTACACAACAACAAAAAGCATTTAACTAACACTGTGAAACACTCAAACATTACAACACAGAAATGTTGAAACACAAACCACTTAAATCACCTAAGCACTGAAACACCGAAGCATTGAAACACCGAAACTGACACTGAAACAAAGTAGTTCCATTGCTACCTCATACTGGAATAGTGAGACACTGAAAAACTTTAACAATGAAACACTAGAAAATACTTAAACACCCAAACAAGGAAACGCTGAAGCATATCAGCTGGCCTCTTGTTATCAGCCCCACACTGAAATACTTTGACGCCCACACCACATCAGTCAGCTCTGATAGGATCTATCATGCCCACACCACATCAGTCAGCTCTGATAGGATCTGTGATGCCCACACCACATCAGTCAGCTCTGATAGGATCTATCATGCCCACACCACATCAGTCAGCTCTGATAGGATCTGTGATGCCCACACCACATCAGTCAGCTCTGATAGGATCTATCATGCCCACACCACATCAGTCAGCTCTGATAGGATCTGTGATGCCCACACCACATCAGTCAGCTCTGATAGGATCTGTGATGCCCACACTCTGCTCTGATAGGCTCCGTGATGACCACACCACTTCAGTCAGCTCTGATAGGATCTGTGATGCCCACACCACGTCAGTAAGCTCTGATAGGCTCTGTGATGCCCACACTCTGCTCTGATAGGCTCCGTGATGACCACACCACGTCAGTCAGCTCTGATAGGATCTGTGATCCCCACACCACGTCAGTCAGCCAGCTCTATTCTGATAGGCTCTGTGATGCCCACACTCTGCTCTGATAGGCTCAGTGATGCCCACACCACGTCAGTCAGCCAGCTCTGATAGGCTCAGTGATGCCCACACCACGTCAGTCAGCCGCACACTGAAATACTGTGATGCCCAAACCATGTCGGTCAGCTCTGATAGGATCTATGATGCCCACACCAGGTCAGTCAGCCAGCTCTATTCTGATAGGCTCTGTGATGCCCACACTCTGCTCTGATAGAATCTGTGATGACCACACCACGTCAGTCAGCTCTGATAGGCTCTGTGATGCCCACACTCTGCTCTGATAGGCTCTGTGATGCCCACACTCTGCTCTGATAGGCTTAGTGAAGCCCACACCACGTCAGTCAGCCCCACACTTAAATACTGTGATTCCCAAACCACATCAGTCAGCTCTGATAGGATCTGTGATGAACACACCACGTCAGTCAGCCAGCTCTGATAGGCTCTGTGATGAACACACCACATCAGTCAGCCAGCTCTGATAGGCTCTGTGATGAACACACCACATCAGTCAGCCAGCTCTGATAGGCTCTGTGATGCCCACACTCTGCTCTGATAGGCTTAGTGAAGCCCACACCACGTCAGTCAGCCCCACACTTAAATACTGTGATTCCCAAACCACATCAGTCAGCTCTGATAGGATCTGTGATGAACACACCACGTCAGTCAGCCAGCTCTGATAGGCTCTGTGATGAACACACCACATCAGTCAGCCAGCTCTGATAGGCTCTGTGATGAACACACCACATCAGTCAGCCAGCTCTGATAGGCTCTGTGATGAACACACCACATCAGTCAGCCAGCTCTGATAGGCTCTGTGATGCCCACACTGTGCTCTGATAGGCTTAGTGATGCCCAAACCACATCAGTCAGCTCTGATAGGATCTATGATGAACACACCACATCAGTCAGCCAGCTCTGATAGGCTCTGTGATGAACACACCACGCCAGTCAGCTCTGATAGGATCTGTGATGCCCAAACCACATCACTCTGCTCTGATATGCTCTGTGTTGCCCACACCACGTCAGTCAGCCGCACACTGAAATACTGTGATGCCCACACCACGTCAGTCAGCCAGCTCTGATAGGCTCTGTGATGCCCACACCACGTCAGTCAGCCAGCTCTGATAGGCTCTGTGATGAACACACCACATCAGTCAGCCAGCTCTGATAGGCTCTGTGATGAACACACCACATCAGTCAGCCAGCTCTGATAGGATCTGTGATGAACACACCACATCAGTCAGCCAGCTCTGATAGGCTCTGTGATGCCCACACTGTGCTCTGATAGGCTTAGTGATGCCCAAACCACATCAGTCAGCTCTGATAGGATCTATGATGAACACACCACATCAGTCAGCCAGCTCTGATAGGCTCTGTGATGAACACACCACGCCAGTCAGCTCTGATAGGATCTGTGATGCCCAAACCACATCACTCTGCTCTGATATGCTCTGTGTTGCCCACACCACGTCAGTCAGCCGCACACTGAAATACTGTGATGCCCACACCACGTCAGTCAGCCAGCTCTGATAGGCTCTGTGATGCCCACACCACGTCAGTCAGCCAGCTCTGATAGGCTCTGTGATGCCCACATTACATTACAACATTTAAGTCATTTAGCAGACGCTCTTATCCAGAGCGACTTACAAATTGGTGCATTCACCTTATAACATCCAGTGGAACAGTCACTTTACAATAGTGCATCTAAATCTTAAAGGGGGGGGAGGTGAGAAGGATTACTTATCCTATCCTAGGTATTCCTTAAAGAGGTGGGGTTTCAGGTGTCTCCGGAAGGTGGTGATTGACTCCGCTGATTGATGCCCACACCACATCAGTCAGCTCTGATAGGATCTGTGATGCCCACACCACGTCAGTCAGCCAGCTCTATACTGTCCTGTCGTGTTTTTGCTGTGAGTCTGTGGCCGCTTCTTGTTATTCCCCTCTACAGACTAGGCTCTGTGATGCCCAGTCCCTATTTATTCCTTTGTGTTCCGGCTCTCTGCGCTGATAGGCTCTGTGATGCCCACACCACGTCAGTCAGCCAGCTCTGATAGGCTCTGTGATGCCCACACCACGTCAGTCAGCCAGCTCTGATAGGCTCTGTGATGCCCACACCACGTCAGTCAGCCAGCTCTGATAGGCTCCGTGATGAACACACCACATCAGTCAGCCAGCTCTGATAGGCTCTGTGATGCCCACACCACGTCAGTCAGCCAGCTCTGATAGGCTCTGTGATGCCCACACCACGTCAGTCAGCCAGCTCTGATAGGCTCTGTGATGACCACTCCATGTCAGTCAGCTCTGATAGGCTCCGTGATGACCACACTCTGCTCTGATAGGCTCTGTGGTTGACTACACCATGTCAGCCAAGCCATGCAGGTCTCAGCATCTCAGGATTCATAAGAGTGTCATCTCTGAGTGGCACCCAGCCAAGTCTCTCTCTGCAGGGCGTCTGAGAGCTACATGATCAGCGCTCAAGGCTGTCTGACTCTAACAGAGATTTCCACAACTTATATCATTTCAGTAGAGGTAACTGTAGGACAGTAAAGCAGCCTACCAACGTATGCACGGGCAAAATAACACACACACACACACACACACACGTGAATGTGAGTACACACACACACTAACACACAACCTCACACATACAGCACCAAAGAGTGTTCGAACAGATGTTTCACTTCCTCCTCAGTAATTAGTGCCTATTGATATCGTAACAAGAGGACAGTGTGATTCATGGTTCACTTCCTCCTCAGTAATTAGTGCCTATTGATATCGTAACAAGAGGACAGTGTGATTCATGGTTCACTTCCTCCTCAGTAATTTGTGTCTATTGATATCGTAACAAGAGGACAGTGTGATTCATGGTTCACTTCCTCCTCAGTAATTAGTTTCTATTGATATCGTAACAAGAGGACAGTGTGATTCATGGTTCACTTCCTCCTCAGTAATTAGTTTCTATTGATATCGTAACAAGAGGACAGTGTGATTCATGGTTCACTTCCTCCTCAGTAATTTGTGTCTATTGATATCGTAACAAGAGGACAGTGTGATTCATGGTTCACTTCCTCCTCAGTAATTAGTTTCTATTGATATCGTAACAAGAGGACAGTGTGATTCATGGTTCACTTCCTACTCAGTAATTAGTGCCTATTGATATCGTAACAAGAGGACAGTGTGATTCATGGTTCACTTCCTTCTGACTCTCAGTACATCAGGCTGAGATATAGCCAGAGCCTGACTCCACACTCAGTACATCAGACAGAGGTATAGCCAGAGGCTGACCCCACTGTGATCCCTGAGCAACACCTCTCTCTCATCAAGCACCCTCACACACACACACACACACACACACACACACACACACACACACACACACACACACACACACACACACACACACACACACACACACACACACACACACACACACACACACACACACACACACACACACACACACACACACACACACACACACACACACACACACACACACACACACACTTAACCTAAAGTTACATAAAAATAAATCACGTGTAGAAGGGCAGTGAACCAGAATTGTCAAAAAGTCAAATGTCAAATGAAGATTAGACAAATGAAGAGTCCCCTCCCATGACCATAACCTTAATGATTTATAACAGTATTATTAATCTATCCCAACACTCCTAATTAATCTACTAAAAACAAAAAACATTCCTTCCTACATATTTGTAGGAAGAAACTCACTCAATTTGTGTACTGTTCAAACTTGTCATTACAAACTCATTTAAATATGGGTTATGGGACCTAGAAAGAGCATTTTGTTTTATTTACATTCAGTACTGACTTTAGAGTCAATAGTGACCTCTACAGTGCTAGTAAATCTGTCTTCCAATTTGAAAAGGCTTGGTCAACTGATGGAGCAATGGATTACAACACTGTATCTGTGGAATACAACACTGTATCTGTGGAATACAACACTGTGTCTGTGGAATACAACACTGTATCTGCGGAATACAACACTGTGTCTGTGGAATACAACACTGTATCTGTGGAATACAACACTGTACCTGCGGAATACAACACTGTACCTGCGGAATACAACACTGTACCTGCGGAATACAACACTGTATCTGTGGAATAAAACACTGTATCTGTGGAATACAACACCGTATCTGTGGAATACAACACTGTATCTGTGGAATACAACACCGTATCTGTGAAATACAACACTGTATCTGTGGAATACAACACTGTATCTGTGGAATACAACACTGTATCTGTGGAATACAACACTGTATCTGTGGAATACAACACTGTATCTGTGGAATACAACACTGTATCTGTGGAATACAACACTGTATCTGTGGAATACAAGACTGTATCTGTGGAATACAACACTGTATCAATGGAATACAAGACTGTATCTGTGGAATACAACACTGTATCAATGGAATACAAGACTGTATCTGTGGAATACAACACTGTGTCTGTGGAATGCAACACTGTATCTGCATACACATGCATATGTGTATATATGTTTTGACATCATCTACCTTGATGGCCTGAGTTCTGTCATTGAGATAATTATGAAACAAGTCTACAAACATGGAAGTCTACAAACATGGAAGCACAATTCATTCTATCATCTAAGGCATTTGCAATATTATTTACAACATGCACGGTAGCCATAGTGGTACCATGTTTAGGTCTGAATCCGGATTGGTTAATATTAAGAACACTGTTTACTGATAGATCATAATGTAGCTGTTTGTTGACAAATGATTATATGATATTTGCAAGACAAGGGAGCCTGGAAAGGGGTGGAAAAACAACACTTAGGCTTCTACTTCCAGCGTTTACATACTATATACATTTTACGGACACCGTATATTTGACATTGGTTAACTTGTTGTTTTTAGTCCCTCCCTTTAGCTAGTTTTGATTTCTATTTGCCATATATTTTTCAACTGGGCTGTGATGCTTCACAAATGTTCTGAACTTTTCTATTCTTATAGTTTCTACAGATTGTAAATCAAAGATCAAATGTTTTATTATATTATAATGCATTATATTATTGATCCATTGACTTTTCAAATCACCCAGAGGACAGTAAATGTTACAATTCTTCAGCCAAACCTGAACCTGCTACCAAAAAACATGCTACTGTACATGTGGAAGGTACCAAAACAAATGATCTAATGATTCTGTCTCTTTGCATCAAGATTTGCAGAGCTGGGATGGTTGTATCCCCATATATGCATAATATTCTATTGGTTGCAAGAATTTTGTATAATAATTTAAAAAGAAAAACTCTATGTTTGGAATCAACCGTCATTTTGTGTATCAGTTCATAAATCATGTGCCATGGAATTGGTACATCAAAAATCTCTTCCCAACTATTTTATGACTTATAAGGCACAAATGTTTTTTTGGTCCTTAAGTGAAAAGGGTATAATTTTTTATTTATCACAATTTTCTTTAATCAGTTCTGGTCTTTAATGCAGGGCCGACAGACGAGTTCCCTACCTTCACCCCTTTCCCACTTTCCTCCTCCATTTTTACAGTAATGCTGCAATTACTTGGTTGTAATTTTGGTTAGAGCAGACATTTTCATATATTTCTGTTAGTTCCATGTGTGACATAACTCCACTAGTCCTATTTATGATATAATTTACAATAATTATACCATTTTTAAAAACATTCTTTCAAAAATAATGTTTTTTTTTAATCAGTTATTGCATTTGAGTTTAAGCATAATATTTTGTTGATTTCTTATGAAGAAGATGCCTGAGAGTACAGGAGAGTACCATGGATTAGTCTAGTTTTTTGACTCCGAGTTGCTCAGCCAGAGAGATAACAAATGGATGAGAGAAATGTGAGTGTCAAAACAGGGTATAGTAGAAACAAAGCTCTGAATAATAACAATCATGAAGGAACGCCTGGGGCAAGAATGAGTTTTATCTTCACAATTATACGATGGTCAGAGTTTTTCAATTTGGTATCTCTAAGACAAATCAATAGGCCAGTGGTTGCTGATATAATTTGCAAAATCACCAGTAGCCAAATACTTATGGGGACGGTTAGTCAGGATACGGTAAGCCAATCAAGATTTACATCTCCTAACACGACCAGTTTAGATACCAGAAAGATATTACAAAGGGTTTTAAATCATCAGAAATAGTACCAACAGCCTGTGCGAAGCGGCTGGGAGGCGGTAGACCTCACTAATAAATATATACACATTCTAGCTTATGGACACTTTTACAGCCAACAGCTCACACATGTCTGGGGACAGAGATCCTAAGAGAGCAATATGCCATAACAGAAGTCTATCACATCTAAAACGGCAACGTCCTTATCCATAATCAAATTATTCAGCCAGGTCTCTGAGATGACCGTAACGTCTGGGATAGTAACATGCACCCATACATCCAGAAATGTTAAACCCTATGCCCTATGCAAGATGTGACAACAGCAGGAGTGTCCATGGTGGATAAATGGTGACATAATTGTTAATAGACTTGGATGAGCTAGCCACAATGGGCTTCCTGATTGCACACAAAATGGCAGAAATAATAATAGAATTCAGGTAAATGTGCACAAGATTACTATTATAAGTACCCCTATGCTTAGGAGCACATGCAGCAATACCATATCTTGATATGACAATTAGTAGCTTAGGTGGAGCTAACAACAGTGTGTTCCGTAAGGTAACTAACTAACTAACTAGCTTTCAATGGAAATTCAATTAAACTGGCACAGAATGACTAATTACAATACCCCCTATCAACATGGGAAGCTGTGACAGAATGATATCAGCTCACCTGTGTAATATTGACATGAGATCTGAACCACTTGTTTTTTCAAACATGGTCCTGTTTTATCAATTGCTGTGCTGAACAACGGACAGTTCGTTACCTCTGTTATGTGTTGTGTGTATTTGTATTTAGTTTTGCTATAAAGGTGATGACGATACAATAATACACATGCACCATAAATAGGCCTACATCTAAAAATACATACAGCCTCATTGTATATATTTATATATATACAGTACCAGTCAAATATTTGGTCACACCTACTCATTCAAGGCTTTTTCTTTATTTTTACTATTTTCTACATTGTAAAAACAATGAAATAACACATACGGAATCATGTACACGTAGTAACAAAAAAAGTGTTAGACAAATCAAAATGTATTTTATGTTTGAGATTCATCAAAGTAGCCACCCTTTGCCTTGATGACAGCTTTGAACACACTAGGCATTGTCTCAACCAGCTTCACCTGGAATGCTTTTCCAACAGTCTTGAAGGAGATCCCACATATGCTGAGCAATTGGTGGCTGCTTTTCCTTCACTCTGCTGTCCAACTCATCCCAAACCATCTCAATTGGGTTGAGGTCAGGTGATTGTGGAGGCCAGGTCATCTGATGCAGCACTCCATCACTATCCTTCTTGATCAAATAGCTCTTACACAGCCTGGAGGTGTGTGGGGTCATTCTCCTGTTGAAAAACAAATGATAGTCCCACTAAGCGCAAACCAGATGGGATGGCGTATCGCTGCAGAATGCTGTGGTAGCCATGCTGGTTAAGTGTGCCTTGAATTCTAAATAAATCACTGACAGTGTCACCAGCAAAGCACCTCCTCCTCCATGCTTCATGGTGGGAACTACACATGCGGAGATCATCCGTTCACCTACTCTGCATCTCACAAAGACATGGAGGTTGGAACCAAAAATGTTAAATTTGGACTCATCAGACCAAAGAACAGATTTCCACCGGTCTAATGTCCATTGCTCATGTTTCTTGGCCCAAGCAAGTCTCTTCTTATTATTGGTGTCCTTTAGACGTGGTTTCTTTGCAGCAATTCGACCATGAAGGCCTGATTCACACAGTCTCCTCTGAACAGTTGATGTTGAGCTGTGTCTGTTATTAGAACTCTGCAATTTCTGAGGCTGGTAACTCTAATGAACTTATCCTCTGCAGCAGAGGTAACTCTGGGTATTCCTTTCCTGTGGCGGTCCTCATGAGAACCAGTTTCATCATAGCGCTTGATTGTTTTTACTACTGCACTTGAAGAAACTTCTTGAAATGTTCTGCATTTACTGACCTTCATGTCTTAAAGTAATGTTTCTATTTGTTTATTTGAGCTGTTCTCGCCATAATATGGACTTGGCCTTTTACCAAATAGGGCTATCTTCTGTATACCCCCTGCCTTGTCACAACACAAGTGACTGGCATTAAGACGGAAAGAAATTTCACAAATTAATTTTTAACAAGGCACACTTGCTAATTGAAATGCATTTCCAGGTGAATATCTCATGAAGCTGGTTGAGAGAATGCCAAGAGTGTTCAAAGCTGTCATCAAGGTAAAGGGTGGCTACTTTGAAGAATCTCAAATATAAAATATATTTTGATTTGCTTAACACTGTTTTGGTTATTACATGATTCCATATGTGTTATTTCATAGTTTTGATGTCTTCACTATTATTCTACAATGCAGAAAATAGTAAAAAATAAAAATAAAGAAAACCCCTTGAATGAGTAGGTGTGTCCAAACTTTTGACTGGTTCTGTAAGTCTAATGTTCACCTTTTGGACGCTGTATCCTTGTTTTTATGCGATGACTAGATTTTGAGTTACGTAAGTTTGGGTAAAAAAATAGTCTGATGACCCCCTTATACTGACAGCCCTGTAAACAATCAGTGGTTCTTGGTAACGGCTGGACGGATCAGGACGAACGGCGGGGAGAGTGTTGTGTACATCGACATTGGTGTCTTGTTGGTTTACATATGATGGTACGGAGATTTTCATTTAACATTGAGCTTTAAATATGTTATTTGTCATCTGTGCCGAATACAACAGTTGTAGACCTTACAGCGGAATGCTTACTTACAAGCCGTTTACCAGAAATGCAGCTTTAAGAAAAATAAGAGTAAAAATAATATTTACTAACTGAATTTAAAAAATTTATAAAATAAGACAATAAAATTACAATAACAACTCTATATACAAGGGTACCGGTACAAAGATAATGTGCGGGGGTACAGGTACAGGTAATTGAGGTAATATGTACATGTAGGTAGGGGTAAAGTGACTATGCATAGATTATAAACAGTGAGTAGCTGCAGCGTGAAAAAATTATAATAATTTAATAAAACGGAAGGAGGAGTCGATGCAAATAACCAATTTAATAGTCACGCCAACTATTGAGATTCACACTCTGCTCTGTAAGGGCTACAACCTCCCCGTGTCATAACTAATTGATCCCGACCCACCGAAATGCTCTCAGAACGGACACTATTGAGAGACTATGTCGTCCTGTGCCATAACCGCCTGCGACCCACTAGCGTAGCCCCATTTCCATCCTGCCCCTATGTCTGTTCAGATTGAAGACTGGCTGCGATAGCACCGGTAAAACTGTACCTCATTGATCCTGTAAGTAACACCTAGGAAAGCTAACTGTAAGGTCCTGTATGATCACCTCCACTGCCTCCTCACCTGTTCAGCAGCCTCCGGGTCCAGGTGTGAGTCAAGAAGAGGCATGGTGAACTGGATCTTCCTGGGGCTGCCTGTCTCCATGGTCCTGCTGGTGGTAGAGTAGTAGTAGTAGAGTAGAAGCTGCACAGATCACTATCGAGCACTTTCTCTCTCTATCTCTGTCTCTCTGAGTCTGTCTGTCTCTCTGTCTCTCTATCTCTGTCTCTCTGAGTCTGTCTGTCTCTCTGTCGCTCTATCTCTTCACACCTGTCCCCTTCTATAACCCCCTTTCTCTCTCTCTCCCTGTCCTTTCTATGCCGTACTCTTTCAGTCTCTTTCTTTCTTTCCCAGCTCTACTATTACTGTGTTCCTGTGTTCCTGTGTTCCTCTGTTCCTCTGTTCCTCTGTTCCCCTGTTCCTCTGCCTGGTCTCCTTTCAGTTCTGTACTAGAGAGGGAAGCAAGGGCATACTGCGCTCTGAAGACCTCTCTCTCTTTCTCTCTCTCTCTCTCTCTCTCTCTCTCTCTCTCTCTCTCTCTTTCTCTCTCTCTCTCTCTCTCTCTCTCTCTCTCTCTCTCTCTCTCTCTCTCTCTCTCTCTCTCTCTCTCTCTCTCTCTCTCTCTCTCTCTCTCTCTCTCTCTCTCTCTCATTCGCTGAGTCTGCCTCCCTCTCGCACTTGACCCCGCCCCCTCTCCCCTCTCTCTCGTTCTATTGGCTGGTCTTGCACTGGGACTTAACTGCAGAGCCAAACCAAGCCGGAGGCTGAGGCTCTCCTAACTCCTACAAGCAGCCAAATACATCACACCATCATGCTCAGTAAAAATATTTTAGTGATGATGGATTTAAAAAAAAAAAGTCAAACACCTACACACACACACACAGCACAGCACACCTGCACACCTACACACACACACATACAGATGTACACAACACATACACTACATAACATATTGATGGGTGCTGAACATAACACAGCGGACGTCCCTTTCATCTTCAGACATGTAATATTGACCTGTATTTATTAACATTTACAGCCAAGCCACGAGACAGAGACATGTTCAGTAGTCATATGTCATGTCAGAAAATATATGATATCAAGACATCATGGTCATTTCTGATAAGATCATGATTGAATCAGGTCCGATCAGATATGTCATTGTCAGTCATGATAAGATAAAGCTGTGATAGATAAATGCTCTGCTGTATTTATTATGATTCGACATGTCCTGTAAACATAGCCTCCCTCCACTCTGATCTGGTATGTCCTGTAAACATAGCCTCCCTCCACTCTGATCAGGTATGTCCTGTAAACATAGCCTCCCTCCACTCTGATCTGGTATGTCCTGTAAACATAGCCTCCCAACACTCTGATCAGGTGTGTCCTGTAAACATAGCCTCCCAACACTCTGATCAGGTATGTCCTGTAAACATAGCCTCCCAACACTCTGATGGTGTGTCCTGTAAACATAGCCTCCCAACACTCTGATCAGGTATGTCCTGTAAACATAGCCTCCTTGCACTCTGATCTGGTATGTCCTGTAAACATAGCCCTCCCATCACTCTGATCTGGTATGTCCTGTAAACATAGCCTCCCATCACTCTGATCTGGTATGTCCTGTAAACATAGCCTCCCAACACTCTGATCTGGTATGTCCTGTAAACATAGCCTCCCAACACTCTGATCTGGTATGTCCTGTAAACATAGCCTCCCTCCACTCTGATCAGGTATGTCCTGTAAACATAGCCTCCTTGCACTCTGATCTGGTATGTCCTGTAAACATAGCCTCCCAACACTCTGATCAGATATGTCCTGTAACATAGCCTCTCACCACTCTGATCTGGTATGTCCTGTAAACATAGCCTCCCAACACTCTGATCAGGTATGTCCTGTAACATAGCCTCCCAACACTCTGATCTGGTATGTCCTGTAAACATAGCCTCCCAACACTCTGATCAGGTATGTCCTGTAAACATAGCCTCCCAACACTCTGATCTGGTATGTCCTGTAAACATAGCCTCCCAACACTCTGATCAGGTATGTGCTGTAACATAGCCTCTCACCACTCTGATCTGGTATGTCCTGTAAACATAGCCTCCCAACACTCTGATCTGGTATGTCCTGTAAACATAGCCTCCCAACACTCTGATCTGGTAAGTCCTGTAACATAGCCTCCCTCCACTCTGATCTGGTATGTCCTGTAAAATAGCCTCCTTGCACTCTGATCAGGTATGTCCTGTAACATGCCTCCCAACACTCTGATCTGGTATGTCCTGTAACATAGCCTCCCTCCATTCTAATCAGGTGTGTCCTGTAAACATAGCCTCCCAACACTCTGATCTGGTATGTCCTGTAACATAGCCTCCCTTCACTCTGATCAGGTATGTCCTGTAAAATAGCCTCCTTCCACTCTGATCTGGTATGTCCTGTAAACATAGCCTCCCAACACTCTGATCTGGTATGTCCTGTAACATAGCCTCCCTCCATTCTAATCAGGTGTGTCCTGTAAAATAGCCTCCCTCCACTCTGATCTGGTATGTCCTGTAAAATAGCCTCCTTGCCCTCTGATCAGGTATGTCCTGTAACATGCCTCCCAACACTCTGATCTGGTATGTCCTGTAACATAGCCTCCCTTCACTCTGATCAGGTATGTCCTGTGATACAGCCTCCTTCCACTCTGATCAGGAATGTCCTGTAACATATTCTCCACTCTGACCAGGAATGTCCTGTAACATATTCTCCACTCTGATCTGGTACGTCCTGTAACATATTCTCCACTCTGATCAGGAATGTCCTGTAACATATTCTCCACTCTGATCTGGTACGTCCAGTAACATAGCCTCTCATCACTCTAATCAGGTATGTCCTGTAATATAGCCTTCCAACACTCTGATCAGGTATGTACTATAACACATTCTCCACTCTGTTCTGGTATGTCCTGTAACATAGCCTCCCTTCACTCTGATCAGGTATGTCCTGTAACATATTCTCCACTCTGATCTGGTGTGTCCTGTAAAATAGCCTCCCTCCACTCTGATCTGGTATGTCCTGTAAAATAGCCTCCTTGCACTCTGATCAGGTATGTCCTGTAACATGCCTCCCAACACTCTGATCTGGTATGTCCTGTAACATATTCTCCTCTCTGATCTGGTATGTCCTGTAACATAGCCTCCCTTCACTCTGATCAGGTATGTCCTGTAACATAGCCTCCCTTCACACTGATCAGGTATGTCCTGTAAAATAGCCTCCTTCCACTCTGATCTGGTATGTCCTGTAACATAGCCTCCCTTCACTCTGATCAGGTATGTCCTGTAAAATAGCCTCCTTCCACTCTGATCAGGAATGTCCTGTAACATAGCCTCCCTTCACTCTGATCAGGTATGTCCTGTAAAATAGCCTTCCAACACTCTGATCAGGTATGTCCTGTAACATAGCCTCCCTTCACTCTGATCAGGTATGTCCTGTAACATAGCCTCCCTTCACACTGATCAGGTATGTCCTGTAAAATAGCCTCCTTCCACTCTGATCTGGTATGTCCTGTAACATAGCCTCCCTTCACTCTGATCAGGTATGTCCTGTGATACAGCCTCCTTCCACTCTGATCAGGAATGTCCTGTAACATATTCTCCACTCTGATCAGGAATGTCCTGTAACATATTCTCCACTCTGATCAGGAATGTCCTGTAACATATTCTCCACTCTGATCAGGAATGTCCTGTAACATATTCTCCACTCTGATCAGGAATGTCCTGTAACATATTCTCCACTCTGATCTGGAATGTCCTGTAACATATTCTCCACTCTGATCAGGAATGTCCTGTAACATATTCTCCACTCTGATCTGGAATGTCCTGTAACATATTCTCCACTCTGATCAGGATTATCCTGTAACATATTCTTCACTCTGATCTGGTACGTCCTGTAACATAGCCTCTCATCACTCTAATCAGGTATGTCCTGTAATATAGCCTTCCAACACTCTGATCAGGTATGTACTATAACACATTCTCCACTCTGTTCTGGTATGTCCTGTAACATAGCCTCCCTTCACTCTGATCAGGTGTGTCCTGTAACATATTCTCCACTCTGATCCGGTGTGTCCTGTAAAATAGCCTCCCTCCACTCTGATCTGGTATGTCCTGTAAAATAGCCTCCTTGCACTCTGATCAGGTATGTCCTGTAACATGCCTCCCAACACTCTGATCTGGTATGTCCTGTAACATATTCTCCTCTCTGATCTGGTATGTCCTGTAACATAGCCTCCCTTCACTCTGATCAGGTATGTCCTGTAACATAGCCTCCCTTCACACTGATCAGGTATGTCCTGTAACATAGCCTCCTTCCACTCTGATCTGGTATGTCCTGTAACATAGCCTCCCTTCACTCTGATCAGGTATGTCCTGTAAAATAGCCTCCTTCCACTCTGATCTGGTATGTCCTGTAACATAGCCTCCCTTCACTCTGATCAGGTATGTCCTGTAAAATAGCCTTCCAACACTCTGATCAGGTATGTCCTGTAACATAGCCTCCCTTCACTCTGATCAGGTATGTCCTGTAACATAGCCTCCCTTCACACTGATCAGGTATGTCCTGTAAAATAGCCTCCTTCCACTCTGATCTGGTATGTCCTGTAACATAGCCTCCCTTCACTCTGATCAGGTATGTCCTGTGATACAGCCTCCTTCCACTCTGATCAGGAATGTCCTGTAACATATTCTCCACTCTGATCAGGAATGTCCTGTAACATATTCTCCACTCTGATCAGGAATGTCCTGTAACATATTCTCCACTCTGATCAGGAATGTCCTGTAACATATTCTCCACTCTGATCAGGAATGTCCTGTAACATATTCTCCACTCTGATCTGGAATGTCCTGTAACATATTCTCCACTCTGATCAGGAATGTCCTGTAACATATTCTCCACTCTGATCTGGAATGTCCTGTAACATATTCTCCACTCTGATCTGGAATGTCCTGTAACATATTCTCCACTCTGATCAGGAATGTCCTGTAACATATTCTCCACTCTGATCAGGAATGTCCTGTAACATATTCTCCACTCTGATCTGGTACGTCCTGTAACATAGCCTCTCATCACTCTAATCAGGTATGTTCTGTAATATAGCCTTCCAACACTCTGATCAGGTATGTACTATAACACATTCTCCACTCTGTTCTGGTATGTCCTGTAACATAGCCTCCTTCCACTCTGATCAGGAATGTCCTGTAACATGCCTCCCTCCATTCTGATCAGGAATGTCCTGTAAAATAGCCTTCCAACACACTGATCAGGTATGTCCTGTAAAATAGCCTCCTTCCACTCTGATCAGGAATGTCCTGTAAAATAGCCTCCCTCCACCCTGATCCGGTATGTCCTGTAACATATTCTCCTCTCTGATCTGGTATGTCCTGTAACATAGCCTCCCTCCACTCTGATCAGGTATGTCCTGTAACATATTCTCCTCTCTGATCTGGTATGTCCTGTAACATAGCCTCCCTCCACTCTGATCAGGTATGTCCTGTAACATATTCTCCTCTCTGATCTGGTATGTCCTGTAACGTAGCCTCCCAACACTCTGATCAGGTATGTTCTGTAACATAGCCTTCCAACACTCTGATCTGGTATGTCCTGTAACATATTCTCCACTCTGATCTGGTATGTCCTGTAAAATAGCCTTCCAACACTCTGATCAGGTATGTCCTATAACACATTCTCCACTCTGTTCTGGTATGTCCTGTAACATAGCCTCCCTCCACCCTGATCAGGTATGTCCTGTAACATATTCTCCTCTCTGATCTGGTATGTCCTGTAAAATAGCCTCCCTCCACCCTGATCAGGTATGTCCTGTAACATATTCTCCTCTCTGATCTGGTATGACCTGTAACATAGCCTCCCTCCAATCGGATCAGGTATGTCCTGTAACATATTCTCCTCTCTGATCTGGTATGTCCTGTAACATAGCCTCCCAACACTCTGATCAGGTATGTCCTGTAACATATTCTCCACTCTGATCTGGTATGTCCTGTAACAAAGCCTTCCAACACTCTGATCAGGTATGTCCTGTAACATATTCTCCACTCTGATCTGGTATGTCCTGTAACAAAGCCTTCCAACACTCTGATCAGGTATGTCCTGTAAAATAGCCTCCCTCCCTCAAAGCACATGTCAGCAGCCAGGTATTCCCTACGCCACACTGGCACGAGGTCTGACACCTGATAACACAGACACATGTTTCTTTTAGAAACATTATCAAACAAAACAATGTTGTCCAGGGGAAATACAGATATCTTCCTTCTGTTTTTCAATGTAATATTTATAAATATATTTGTGCTATAAAATTAGTTTTTTTGTAGAGTGTTTCTGTAGGTAGGTGATATATGCACATCCCACGTCTACATTCTGCTTGGTCAAAAATGAACTAGAATAAAGAAAGATGTCAATGTTGGTTCTGGAATAAAACATAAAAGGGGGCAGTTTAAACCAGTGCCAGTCGGTGCCATTTAAGATGAGGGAGGATGATCATGGCCTTGTTTCTATTACAACATATTGGATGACTGTCATTCACCCAGCTCAATGTAATCATTAATCCAGCAGCTGCAAACAAGAGTTTATATTGGACACATTCAGGTACATTTATCCCTGTTTCGTTCCGATCCCTTCTGTTTAAGAAAGTTTTTTCAACAGAATCGGCTAATTAAAAACACCCTTGATCACACCCAAACACAGATCATCTTCATAGCAGCCAGATCATTGTATAATTAGTTTTCACACCTCCTCTCACTGTTTCCTTTGCATGTGAACTTCAGTGCACAAAACATCAGCTGTCTGTGACCAAGGGAAAAAATATTTTCAAGCCATACCTTCATATCATAACCGCTAACCGCTACACACAGTGTCACCATGTTAGCCTCTATGGGATCGGTGGTCCCTATACCAGGATGGTTGTTGCTAATGTAACTAGAATGATGTTGTAAGTAACAGCCAACTGTCCAGGACATAGACATGTCTTTTATGGGCAGAAAGCTTAAATTATTTTTAATCTAACTGAAGTGTCCAATTTACAGTAGCTACTACACTAAAATACCATGCTGATGTTTGAGGAGAGTGCACAACAACAACAAAAAATGTATCATGGCAACTGGTTTGGTACATTCACCTCTGGAAGTAAATAATGTACTTGTAAGGATCGACTCTGGGAAAGACGAGAAGCAGGTACAGGTACATTTAATGGGAACAGTCATGGAACAGGATAGGACAGCGTCTGGACATGAACACATAACATGTGCGTAACGAAGGGCAGCCTGGCACCAGAGAGGGTGAGCGGGAGCGTGCGTGACGGTACCCCCCTCTAAGGGCACCACCCGTCGCCCCACTTGGGCCCGACAGGCCGGCCGAGGCATGGGCACTGGACAAGCCAGCTGGGGGCGTAGAAGCCTGATGAACCGGCAGAGGTGTGGGATCCTGGAGAACTGGCTCAGGCATGGGATCCTGACGATCCGGCTGTGGCGTGAAAGCCCGACAATCCCGCTAAGGCGCGGGAGTCTGACGAACCAGCTGAGGCGTGGGAGCCTGATGGGCCGGATGAAGAATGATGTGGGTTGGGTGCCTGCCCACCGAGGCAAGACGACCTCTCGAGCCAGATAAGGCGTGGAAGTCCTCGAGCGCCAGAGAGGGAGAGCAGGAGCAAGCGTGACAGTACTTACATTCAGTAGTCTTGCTCTGATTTATCATCCTGAGGGTCCCAGAGATCAAATGTAGCATAGTTGTTTTTTGATCAAATTCATTTTTATATTCAAATGTAGAAATTGAGTTGTACAGTTTGACCCCTGCTCTGTCTGGCCTTTGTCTTGCATTTCAAAGATGCTGGAATAACAAACAAATAGAAAACATCTGTTTTTTTCTTTGTATTATCTTTTACCAGATCTAATGTGTTATATTCTCCTACATTCATTTCACATTTCCACAAACTTCAAAGCGTTTCCTTTCATATGATATAAATAATATGCATATCCTTGCTTCAGGTCCTGACCTACAGGCCGTTAGATTTGGGTATGTCATTTTAAGCGAAAATTTATAAAAAGGGTCCGATCCTTTAAGAGGTTTTTATCTCAAATCAAATCAAATGTATTTATATAGCCTTCGTACATCAGCTGATATCTCAAAGTGCTGTACAGAAACCCAGCCAAAAACCCCAAACTACAAGCAATGCAGGTGTAGAAGCATGGTGGCTAGGAAAAACTCCCTAGAGTTATCTAATGTCAAGTCAACATCAACATAGTTACTATAATTAATGAGTTACTAATCAAACTGGTGTACAATCATGGAGTACAGTGTACAGTTAGCAAGCAGTTTAGCAGTTACACCGGCAAGCCTCGGTGGCAATAAATGAACAAAACCAAAAGTTTATCTTGACTTGAAAGAGTTCAAGGGTTGGATGGCCGTAGCCAGCTAGATTATATAGCATCCTTCCTGTTTGAGCCGGGTGTTTTAAGTAAGCTATCTCTCTCTCTCTCTCTCTCACTTCTCCTTCAATGTTCAACTTCAGTCTTTCTCTCTCTTTGAGTCAACTACTAATTGTATGTACTGCTGTGGAAGCTGACTGTAGTTTATGCTTTCAGTGCTAGATTAATCAAATCAAATCAATTCAAACATTATTTGTCACATGCGGCAAAAATACAAGTGTACAACCTTACCGTGAAATGCTGACTTATAATCCCTTAACCAAGAGTGCAGTTTAAGAAAGGTTAAGTGTAGACCTTACTGTGAAACGCTGACTACAAGCCCTCAACCAAGAGTGCTAGACCTTGCTGTGAAATGCTGACTACAAGCCCTCAACCAAGAGTGCAGTTTAAGAAAGGTTAAGTGTAGACCTTACCGTGAAATGCTGATTTACAAGCCCTCAACCAAGAGTGCAGTTTAAGAAAGGTTAAGTGTAGACCTTACTGTGAAATGCTGACTACAAGCCCTCAACCAAGAGTGCAGTTTAAGAAAGGTTAAGTGTAGACCTTACTGTGAAATGCTGACTACAAGCCCTCAACCAAGAGTGCAGTTTAAGAAAGGTTAAGTGTAGACCTTACTGTGAAATTTACAAGCCCTCAACCAAGAGTGCAGTTTAAGAAAGGTTAAGAAAATATTTACCAAATATTATTTTAAAATAATCAAAAGTAACACAATAACATGAACAACAACGAGGCTAAATATAAGGGGTACCGGTACCGAGTCAGGTTAGTTGAGGTCATTTGTAGATGTAGGTAGGGGTGAAGTGACTATGCATAATTCTCTGATCCATTGATTGGGTGGACAACATGTCAGTTCATGCTGCAAGAGCTCTGATAGGTTGGAGGATGTCCTCCACAAGTTATCATTATCATTATCATTATTATAGGGTGAGAACCATGAGCCTTCTAGGTTTTGTATTGAAGTCAATGTACCCCGAAGGGGTATAAATTGTCCTCCGGCTACACCATGGTGCTACCCTACAGAGTGCTGTTGAGGCTACTGTAGACATTCATAGCAAAACAGTGTGTTTTAATAATAAATTATTTGGTGACATGTGAATATATCTAGTATAGTTTTATCTAAAAAACATTTTTTTTTAATGTTTCACTATTTTTATGAAATTCACTGAGGCGGATGGTCCTCCCCCTCCTCTGAGGAGGAGTCTCCACTGGTTTATACTGTGTGCAGCTTGTCCTTTGTGTCTCTTATGTACACAGATAACAGTTTGTGTTGAACACTGTCGTCCTTTTCAACCTTGCAGTTGTTAGAAAACAGCAATTAAGAGATATCACTGTGACAACAGGTCAGGATTCTCAGGAATGGGTCTTTGTCATCAAAGCAGTGACAGCTGCTCAGAGTGGGACTGCATCCCAAATGGCACCCTAATCCATATATAGTGTACTACATAGGTGATAGGGTGCCAATTGTACTGTACACTGGGTCTAACACAACAACATGTTGAGCTTGTACAGCCACAGCCCACCTGCTCTTGCTCTGTCTCGCTCTGTCTGTCTCACAGTCTGTCTCACAGTCTGTCTGTCTGTCTGTCTGTCTGTCTGTCTGTCTGTCTGTCTGTCTGTCTGTCTGTCTGTCTGTCTGTCTGTCTGTCTGTCTGTCTGTCTGTCTGTCTGTCTGTCTGTCTGTCTGTCTGTCTGTCTGTCTGTCTGTCTGTCTGTCTGTCACCGTCTCTCTCTCTCTCTCTCTCTCTCTCTCTCTCTCTCTCTCTCTCTCTCTCTCTCTCTCTCTCTCTCTCTCTCTCCCTCTCTCTCTCTCTCTCTCTCTCTCTCCCTCCCTCCTCTCTCCCTCCCTCCCTCCCTCCTCCCTCTATCTATCTATCTATCTATCTATCTATCTATCTATCTCTCTCTCTCTCTCTCTCTCTCTCTCTCTCTCTCTCTCTCTCTCTCTCTCTCTCTCTCTCTCTCTCTCTCTCTCTCTCTCTCCCGTCTCTCTCCCTTTCTCCCTCTCTCTCTCTCTCTCTCTCTCTCTCTCTCTCTCTCTCTCTCTCTCTCTCTCTCTCTCTCTCTCTCTCTCTCTCTCTCTCTCTCTCTCTCTCTCTCTCTCTCTCTCTCTCTCTCTCTCTCTCTCTATCTCTCTCACTCTCTCCCTCTCTCTCTCTCTCTCTCTCTCTCTCTCTCTCTCTCTCTCTCTCTCTCTCTCTCTCTCTCTCTCTCTCCCTCTGTCTTTCCTCTCTCTCTCTCTCTCTCTCTCTCTCTCTCTCTCTCTCTCTCTCTCTCTCTCTCTCTCTCTCTCTCTCTCTCTCTCTCTCTCTCTCTCTCTCTCCTCTCTCTCTCTCTCTCTCTTTCTCTCTCTCTCTCTCTCTCTCTCTCTCTCTCTCTCTCTCTCTCTCTCTCTCTCTCTCTCTCTCTCTCTCTCTCTCTCTCTCTCTCTCTCTCTCTCTCTCTCTCTCTCTCTCTCTTCTCTCTCTCTCTCTCTTCCCATGTCTCTACTCTCTCTCTCTCTCTCTCTCTCTCTCTCTCTCTCTCTCTCTCTCTCTCTCCCTGTCTCCCTCTCTCTGTCTCTCTCTCTCTCTCTCTCTCTCTCTCTCTCTCTCTGTCTCTCTCTCTCTCTCTCTCCCTTTGTCTCTCCTCTCTCTCTATCTCTGTCTCTCTCTCTCTCTCTCTCCCTTTGTCTCCCTCTGTCTCTCCTCTCTCTCTCTCTTGTTCCATCTCTACCTCGCTCACTCCCCTTTAGCAGCCCTTTTCTCTATCATCTTGCATCACATATAGAAAACCCCCATTGAATGGGTCTGCATTGATGAGCAGGACAATGTCTGACTCAGGATCAGTCTTCATACAGCATCAGTAAAGTACTCTAAGATGCCTTAAGCTTTTGTAAGTGTATGGTAAACCAGCCTTAACTAAGAGATTACGAGATTTAAAAACATTAATGATACACTACATGACCAAAAGTATGTGGTCATTTCAAAATCATTCAGAGAACACGTTTCCACTGCTCCAGAGTCCAATGGCGGAGAGCTTTATATCACTCCAGCCGATACTTGGCATTGCACATGGTGATCTTCGGCTTATGTGTGGCTGCTCGGCCATGGAAACCAATTTCATTAATCTTCAGACAAACAATTATTGTGCTGATGTTGCTTCCAGAGGCAATTTGGAACTTGGTAGTGAGAGTTGCAACCAGGGACAGGAGATTTTTATGCGTTACGTGCTTCAGGACTCGGCGGTCACATTCTATGAGCTTGTGTGGCCTACCAGTTCTCAGCTGAGCCGTTGTTCCTCCTAGACATTTCCACTTCACAATACCAGCTGCTCCAATACGGAGCAGCTCTAGCAGGGCAGAAATTTGACAAACTGACTTATTTGAAAGGTAGCATCATATGACAGTGCCACGTTGAAGTCACTGAGAATCTTCTGTTAGGCCATTCTACTGCCAATGTTTGTCTATGGAGATTAAATGGCTGTGTGCTCCATTTTATACACCTGTCAGCAACGGGTGTGGCTGAAATAGCCGAATCCACTCATTGGAAGGGGTGTGTATATATAATGTATGTTCAGTACATGTGGTGGAGGCAATATGAAAGAGGGTATTATGTTATATTACACATTAGTCACTTTCAGGGACTGAAGATATGTCGTTTTTGAATTCATGAAGCAAATGACCTAATCTCTCATTGTTTTGTGTTGTTTTACGAGTTTTCTAATTACATTAAACCTCATACTTTTTATATTATATTATATTAGCTTCATGCTAATTCAACGTAACTCCATTAAAAGACATGGATGAACGACTGTAGCATTCATTTATCACACTGAGTGATGTTGGATTAAATGAAGGGGTAAATATATGATGTTGTGTCCCAAAGACTGTTTTAATATGCAAACTGTGCTCCCAGCCTGTGATGGGAATGTTAATCATATTGGTGAGAGAGAGATTCAACAACACCTGCAGAATAATTCCCATGTGTTTTATAATGCTAGTTTACTACAGCCTGATGGTATTGGATTTCCAAGTGTCAAAACTCGTTTCAGAATTAAGATTAGTAGATTTTTGATTTCTAGGTTCGTTTGAAGATATGTGAATTTAATTTCCCTGCATCTATCCAGATTGTTATTGTCTTCCATAAGATGAACTACAACCTTCTTCAATCTTGTCAGTGACATTGCAATATTTTTGCCATTACACGTCCCCTTGCCAGCAAACCTTCACGTGTCCAGTGATGTCGAGGGGAATCAATGTGATGATACCAAGATGGAGGACGATAATGATGTTAAGGAAAGGAAGACAAAGAAGAGGTGAGCAGAACATCTGAGAAATATTGGATTTAAAAAAAATACAACCCCATAAACACTTACTGTTATAATTTAAAAAATGATGGTACATTATATTTGATACATGCCTTTCTGGAAAGTCGAGGACAGTTTATATTACACTATACTCTTGTTCTCACCTCTCTCTCTCTTGCTTCGTCTCTCTCTCTCTCTGCATCATTTCGCCTGCTGTGTTGACTCATGAAAATCCAGATGAGTTGTGCATGGCTTTGTTGTTGACTACAGGATGCCTCTCCCCTAATTGACCTAGATTGTTTGTGTGTGTGTATTGATATGAAGGCTATGTGTGCCGTTTTCTTAAATTGATGTAGTTCTATCCTTGAGCTGTTCTTGTCATGAAAATAATAAAATACCAAATATGACAAATGAGGCCTCTTTCTCTATTTCTCTCTCACACTCCATCTCTCTCTCTCTCTCTCTCTCTCTCTCTCTCTCTCTCTCTCTCTCTCTCTCTCTCTCTCTCTCTCTCTCTCTCTCTCTCTCTCTCTCTCTCTCTCTCTCTCTCTCTCTCTGTCTCTCTCTCTCTTTCTCTCCCCTCCATCCTTTGTCTCTTCCATGGTCACACTTGTCATTTCACTGTGGTACATTTATAGCAGAAAAGATAACAGAAGGTGTCACTGACCTACAGATGAGCCAGTTTGTTACAGCAGGAAAATAATCCTGCAGCAACAGGAAATGAGAATTTTAATGTGGATTAGAATTCATGGAAATATTTTTGTAGGGGTTAAAACATTTTTTGTTAGGGTAAATCAAGTCTGACATTTTAAATGTTAAATTACAAACTTTAAAACCTTGAATAACCTACATGTTTGCATACAGTATATTCTCCATCATATAGACATTATGTGAGCAGTAAAACCTTCTACAACAACCATCGAAAATGACTCGATTGACTAGGTTAAATAATCCATGAGTAACCTGACATTCAGGGAGGCCTGCAAACTAAAGGAAAGACAAGCCATTTAACCAAATGGCCATTTCAAATCAATAAACCTCCATCAATACATGCTTAAATGCTTCGTTTAGCAAAATATATCCAACGTCATTCAATACTGAACTGAAACATTTGGCCATCTAAACAAACACAAGACTGCCATAAAGTTAACAAAGGAAAAGGGTTATGTTCAACTTTGCAATAACAATAGCAATGTCAGGAAAAGAAAGCATTTCTATTTGGGGATGAAAAACCGTTCAACTGATACCAATCATTTCCAGCTATATAAAAACTGCTTTCTCTCCTCCCTCCCTCCCTCCCTCCCTCCCTCCCTCCCTCCCTCCCTCCCTCCCTCCCTCCCTCCCTCCCTCCCTCCCTCCCTCCCTCCCTCCCTCCCTCCGTCTCTCTGTCTCTCTGTCTCTCTCGCTTTCCCAGGTTCCAACACAGTGCCTTGCAAAATAATTCATCTCCTTGGAGTTTTTCCTATTTTGTTGAATTACAACCTGTAATTTCAATGTAATTTGATTTGGATTTCATGTAATGGACATACACAAAATAGTCCAAATTTGTGAAGTGAAATGAAAACAATTATAAACAAAAATTATAAACTGAAAAGTGGTGCGTGCACATGTATTCACCCCCTTTGCTATGAAGCCCCTAAATAAGATCTGGTGCAACCAATTACCTTCAGAAGTCACATAATTACTTAAATAAATCCCACCTGTGTGCAATCTAAGTGTCACATGATCTGTCACATATATACACCTGTTCTGAAAGGCCCCAGAGTCTGCAACACCACTAAGCAAGCGGCACCACCAAGCAAGCGGCACCATGAAGACCAAGGAGCTCTCCAAACAGGCCAGGGACAAAGTTGTGGAGAAGTACAGATCAGGGTTGGGATATGGAAAAATATCAGAAACTTTGAACATCCCACGGAGTACCAATAAAAACATGGAAAGAATATGGCACCACAACAAACCTGCCAAACCTGCCAAGAGAGGGCCACCCACCAAAACCCACGGACCAGGCAAGGAGGGCATTAATCAGAGAGGCAACAAAGAGACCAAAGATAACCCTGAAGGAGCTGCAAAGCTCCACAGCGGAGATTGGAGTATCTGTCCATAGGACCACTTTAAGCCGTACACTCCACAGAGCTGGGCTTTACGGAAGAAAAAAAGCCATTGCTTCAAGAACAAAATAAGCAAACATGTTGGTGTTCGCCAAAAGGCATGTGGGAGACTCCCCAAACATATGGAAGAAGGTACTTTTGGCCATCAAGGAAAACGCTATGTCTGGCGCAAACCCAACACCTCTCATCATCCCGAGAACACCATTTAGCGCCATCCGTCATTCCTTCAATTCTGACCAGTTTCCCAGTCCCTGCCGATGAAAAACATCCCCACAGCATGATGCTGCCAACACCATGCTTCACTGTGGGGATGTCTTTCATCGGCAGGGACTGGGAAACTGGTCAGAATTGAAGGAATGATGGATGGCGCTAAATAAAGGGAAATTCTTGAGGGAAAACCTGTTTCAGTCTTCCAGAGATTTGAGACTGGGACGGAGGTTCAAATTCCAGCAGGACAATGGCCCTAAGCATACTGCTAAAGCAACACTCGAGTGGTTTAAGGTGAAACATTTAAATGCCTTGGAATTGCCTTATCAAAGCCCAGAACTCAATCCAATTGAGAATCTGTGGTATGACTTAAAATTACTGTACATCAGTGGAACCCATCCAACTTAAAGGAGCTGGAGCAGTTTTGCCTTGAAGAATGGGCAAAAATCCCAGTGGCTAAATGTGCCAAGCTTATAGAGACATACCCCAAGCGACTGGTAACTGTAATTGCTGCAAAACGTGGCTCTACAAAGTATTGACTTTGGGGGGGTGGATAGTTATGCTGTCAAGCCCTGACCTTAGAGATCCTTTTTATGTCTATTTTGGTTTGGTCAGGGCGTGAGTTGGGGTGGGCATTCTATGTTTTGTGTTCTATGTTTTCTATTTCTGTGTGTTTGGCCGGGTGTGGTTCTCAATCAGAGGCAGCTGTCTATCGTTGTCTCTGATTGAGAACCATATTTAGGTAGCCTTTTCACACCTGTGTTTTGTGGGTAGTTGTTTTCTGTTTTGTGTGTCTGCACCAGACAGAACTGTTTAGTTTGTTCCACTTTGTTAATTCTTGTTCTAGTATTCAGTATTATTAAAAATTATGAACTTGTACCACGCTGCACCTTGGTCCTCTTCTTCAAACAACCTGTACATATGCATGTTCAAGTTTTTTTTTGTCTTATTTCTTGTTTGTTTCACAATAAATAAATAAAAATGTATCTTCAAAGTGGTAGGCATGTTGTGTAAATCAAATGATACAAACCCCCCAAAATACGTTTTAATTCCAGGTTGTAGCTGGTTCATCGCACTTGGCATTTCACCCCACTTGGCATTTCACCCCACTTGGCATTTCATCCCACTTGGCATTTCACCCCACTTGGCATTTCACCCCACTTGGCATTTCACCCCACTTGGCATTTCACCCCACTTGGCAAATTAGGAAAAATGCCAAGTGGGGTGAATACTTTCGCAAGCCACTGTATAACCCCACCACCAACCCAGTACATACAGCCAGTCAGAACACTACATATTGGGTTCCCAGGTTCCTCTATAACACCACCACCAACCCAGTACATACAGCCAGTCAGAACACTACATATTGGGTTCCCAGGTTCCTCTATAACCCAACACACACATACAACAGAGCTAAACACTGCTAGTTACTTGAAGATATTCTACATCAGGGTTGTTATGACATCATATATTGGCCAGGGCTCATTTGAAAAAGATAGGACTTCCCTAAATACATCTAGAATTATGGCTATACTTCTGTATTTGATGTCTGAGGAGATATCCCCCAAGGGTCAGGACTCAATAGAATACACAGGAACATGTCGCTCTTGCTTTAGATTCTAAAAGCATGTGCATCATTAGTTCTTTTGATAGCTTGTATGCCTCAGGGAAGGAATATAGAACATGGAATCAAAGACTGTTCCTCACAGAGTGTTGCTCAGAATAAATATCCTCAAAATGCCTATATGATGAATCTGAATACCCTCGTTAGGGATACAAAAAACATTGATTGTGGATCTGATTGTGGATCTGTGGAGACAGACACACACACATTCACCGGACACACATGGAGACACGCACAAATTCACCGGTGTGTCTGTCTCTATGTATTTAAATCTCTTTAATCTCACAGGGAGGCTATTAAGAATGTCAGAATTAATCCTTTTAAAAAGTGACAGACAATTATGCCTTTCTCTCTCTCGCACCCTCTCTCCATCTCTTTCCCTCCCTCTCACCCCTTCCCTCTCTCTCTCTCTCTCTCTCTCTCTCTCTCTCTCTCTCTCTCTCTCTCTCTCTCTCTCTCTCTCTCTCTCTCTCTCTCTCTCTCTCTCTCTCTCTCTCTGTCACCCTGCCTCTCTACCCTCTCTACACTCTCTCTTCCTTTCTCTTCCTTTCTCTTTCTCACTCTGCTGAGACTGTGGCAATATTGGTGTGCAGAATAATACCAGGCAAGAGAGTGACGGACTCCCCAGCAACTTATTTCTGTCTACTGCTCATCTAAAGTGGATCAGAGAAACTCAAGTGTCTAAACATATCGAAATCAATTTTTACCCTCTCCAATCACTTATAACACTCATTACAGACTCTTTCATGTCAGAAGTCTTTATTGGTTAAACAGAAATCGTCAGATCAACAATCAAACATATAATTTTTTAACAGCGCTCGGGCTAGGTGCGCTTTATTCATCTCGACCAGCACGCCGGAAGTGTAGTTTACCTCATATCTCTCTGAGTGAGATGAATCAAGCGCACATACAGAACCAGTCAAAAGTTTGGACACAACTACTCATTCAAGGGTTTTTATTTTTAATATGTTCTCCATTGTAGAATAATAGTGAAGACATCAAAACCATGACATACCACATATGGAATCATGTAGTAACCAAAAAAAGTGTTAAATAAATGAACATGTATTTTTGATTTTAGATTCTTCAAAGTAGCCACCCGTTGCCTTGATACCAGCTTTGCACACTCTTGGGATTCTCACAACCAGCTAACCCTGGAATGCTTCCCAACAGTCTTAAAGGAGTTACAACATATGCTGATCACTTGTTGGCGGATTTTCCTTCACTCTGCGGTCCAACTCATCCCAAACCATCTCAAATGGTTTGAGGTTGGGTGGTTGTGGAGGCCAGGTCATCTGATGCAGCACTCCATCACTCTCCTTCTTGGTCAAATAGCTCTTACACAGCCTAGAGGGGTTTTGGGTCATTGTCCTGTTGAAAAACAAACGATAGTCAGACTAAGGGCAAACCAGATGGGATTCGCTTCAGAATTATTGTGAATTAAAACGTGTAGTGTATTCAAGCTTTAAAAAGGCATAAAAAGTTTATAATTTCCACTTTAAAATGTCAGACTTGATTTGGCCTAACGACAAATGTATCAACCCCTTCAAAAATCGTTCATTAATTGTAATCCACATAATAATTCAAATTATTTTTTATTCTTTAGCAAACTGGCTCAAGACAAGATCCTATACCTGTACTCTGTGTTCAATGTTTTCCCAGTTACCCCTGGTATGCACCAATCAGCATGCTGGAAGTCTCTCAGAACTGCTAAGAGAACGGGAGATGCTTGTTTAATCATTAGGGATAGGAGGTTTTCCTGACCACAGGACTAGAGCAAGAAAAACTCCTGGCCCTTTACAACTTAATGGAATTTCAGGAGTTTGGGGAAAGAGAACATTTATGTTCCCGAATAATTTATTTATTCATCTGTTACAGTCGGCCTATATTTCCTAGGTCATTGTTGAGTGCTGAACCAAATTATTTATTTCCAGCAGCGATGTGTGTGAGAGTTGGAGGTTATTTCTTGCCAAATCTTTGCAGCACAGCCATGCCCCAGATATGTCCTGGAGTCTGTTCTCAGTCCCTGGACTGTATCCTATCCCCAGTCAACAAGTCTCCTCTGGTGTTAAGGCCAAACCTTCAGAGGATACAGTCACATTACAGTATCAGTTTGCATCCCAAATGGCACCCTGTTCCCTATGTAGACCACAAAAGTAGTGCACTACATAAGGATTAAGTGCCATTTGCCCTAGTCAAAAGTACTGCATTACATAAGGAATTAGGTGCCATTTGCCCTGTACACAGGGAATAGGGTGGCATTTGGGACACATATTTGTAATGTAAGGTGGTTTTCAGAGAAGCTGAACTTCTAAGGAACAGATGGGGGAAGTGAGCGTGAATTACTATTCCCACGTTACTATTAAAACTTGACTATTTCCACTTTAATATTAACACTTTTTATTTATTTTATATTTTTTAGGGGGTAGATCAGCTTTAATAATGTGGATAGATTGTAGCTTCCATCAATGTAATTGTCTGTATCATTTCCAATCCCCCTTATTTATTTTTTGTAATGATATATACATACGGTATGTAAAACTAAGCTACACTGCATTCCACAGTGCAGCGGATAGGCTGATAGGCTGATAGGCTGATAGGCTGATAGGCTGATAGGCTGATAGGCTGATAGGCTATCCCAATCACAAGCCCTGGCCTGCGCAGCTCTTGCTGACATAGACCTTTTTGTGCTGCCTAACCAAGGCTTCCTCCGAGGAAAACAAATATATATATATTTTTCAAATGCTATATCTGTGTGTGCGGACTCTTGTAGGCCTACTGATGTCCTGTTCAGTTGGAGAGGGGGAACACAAAGATGATTGTATGTATCGTGTGTCGAATGATGAGGAATATTTTTTATTTAATCCATTTTAGAATAAGGTTGTAACGTAACACAATGTGTAAAAAGTGAAGGGGTCTGAATACTTTCCCAATGCACTGTGTATAGATATTTTCCATTATTATTTTCCCCTAACCTTATCACCCCTCCCCTAATTTGAGTAAACTAATAGACAACAACATTTAGGCTTCTACTTCCAGCTTATACATACTACAAACATTTTACAGACACAGTGTATTTTACAATAATTAACATTTGTTTGTTTTTAATCCCACCCGTCAGCTCCACTCAACCCCTCCCATCTCTATCTGAACACCATCCAGTCCCACCCGTCAGCTCCACTCAACCCCTCCCATCTCTATCTGAACACCATCCAGTCCCACCCGTCAGCTCCCCTCAACCCCTCCCATCTCTATCTGAACACCATCCAGTCCCATCCTTCAGCTCCTCTCAACCCCTCCCATCTCTATCTGAACACCATCCAGTCCCACCCTTCAGCTCCACTCAACCCCTCCCATCTCTATCTGAACACCATCCAGTCCCACCCGTCAGCTCCACTCAACCCCTCCCATCTCTATCTGAACACCATCCAGTCCCACCCTTCAGCTCCACTCAACCCCTCCCATCTCTATCTGAACACCATCCAGTCCCACCCGTCAGCTCCACTCAACCCCTCCCATCTCTATCTGAACACCATCCAGTCCCACCCTCCAGCTCCACTCAACCCCTCCCATCTCTATCTGAACACCATCCAGTCCCACCCGTCAGCTCCACTCAACCCCTCCCATCTCTCTCTGAACACCATCCAGTCCCATCCTTCAGCTCCTCTCAACCCCTCCCATCTCTATCTGAACACCATCCAGTCCCACCCGTCAGCTCCACTCAACCCCTCCCATCTCTATCTGAACACCATCCAGTCCCATCCTTCAGCTCCTCTCAACCCCTCCCATCTCTATCTGAACACCATCCAGTCCCATCCTTCAGCTCCTCTCAACCCCTCCCATCTCTATCTGAACACCATCCAGTCCCATCCTTCAGCTCCTCTCAACCCCTCCCAACTCTATCTGAACACCATCCAGTCCCATCAACCCCTCCCTTCAGCAGTCCCATCCTTCAGCTCCACTCAACCCCTCCCATCTCTATCTGAACACCATCCAGTCCCACCCTCCAGCTCCACTCAACCCCTCCCATCTCTATCTGAACACCATCCAGTCCCACCTGTCAGTTCCACTCAACCCCTCCCATCTCTATCTGAACACCATCCAGTTTTTTCAATTGTGATGTTTCACAAAAGTTCTGAATCTTTCTATTCTCACACAGTAGTTTCTACAGATTGTAAATTAAAGATTAACATTTTTGCTAAAAATATTATTATATTATTGATCGATTGACTACGACTTTTCAAATCACCCAGCAGTACTAGAGTTAGCTCAAGGTAAATGTTGCAATTCTTCAGCCATTCCTGAACCTGCGACCAAAAACAAGCTCCATACAGTATGAACAGTAGCAAAACAAATTATCAAATGATTCTATCGCTTCGCACGCAAAATCTACAGAGCTGGGTTGGTTGTATCCCCCATGTATATAACATTCTATTGGTTGCAAGAATTTTGTATAAAAAAATTGAACTTTTGAATCCGCCTTCATTTTGTGTATCAGTTCATAAACCATGTGTCATGGAATCGGTACATCAAAAATCTCTTTCCCAACTATCTTGCAATCTATGTGTCAAAGCTTTTTTTTAAATTGTCCTTTAAGGAAATTGCGATAAATAAAAAAGTATACCGGTTTCATTTAACCAATTGTGGTCTTTAATTCAGGGCCAACAGACAAGTTCCTTACTTTTTCTCCCACTTTCCACTCCTCCATGTTTGCGCTAATGCTGCAATTTCCATATATTTGTGTAAGCTGCATACACGCCTTGGTCATTGTATTTTGTGTTTTTGTTATATGTTTGGGTAGGCCAGGGTGTGACATGGGTTTATATGTTGTTTTTCGCATTGGGGTTTGTAATATTTGGGATCGCGGCTAATTAGGGGTGTTGTATAGGCTTGGCTGCCTGAGGCGATTCTCAATTGGAGTCAGGTGCTTATCGTTGTCTCTGATTGGGAACCGTATTTAGGTAGCCTGAGTTCGCTTTGTATTTTGTGGGTGTTTGTACCTGTCTCTGTGTTGTTGTCTCCAGATAGGCTGTAATTAGTTTCACATTCCATTCTGTTGTTTTTGTATTTAGATTCAGTTATTTCATGTACCGCGTTTTCATTCATTAAAGACATGAGTAACCTACACGCTGCATTTCGGTCCTACTCTCTTCATTCAACAGATGAACGCAGTTACAGTTTTATACTTTCTGAGAAGTAGCCATTATTTACTATTTTACACCTATAGTTACTTTACATACCCTTAACCCATTGTATAATTGAAATATTCATGGCATTTATAAATGAATTCCAGTTGTACTTTATCAAAAGCCTTTTCAAAGTGAGCTACTGTATGAATACCAGGACTGGTTTCCCAGATTTTTCACAGTGTTCTATTGTTTCCAGTACTTACTTGTCTTATATTATCTTTAAAAAACTGTCTGATTAGGATGAATAATATCCAACAATACCTTTTTGATTTCATGTGGTATGCGGTTTGTTAGAATCTTTTGCATAACAACAATGAAATGTAAGGGGCCTCGTTTAAATGGACTGAATCTTTGTTTATCACTTCGGTCCTGTTTCAGTAATAATGAAATCAGACCTTCTTGTTGAGTATCTGATAATCTACCATTTTTATAGGAGTGGTCAAAACATGCTAATAACAGTCCTCTGAGTATATCACAAAAGGTTTGGTATACCTCCACTGGTATGCCATCCAGCCCTGGAGTTTTAATTTTTTAATTGCATTATGAAATTCATCCTCTGTAATTTGGCCTTCACATGAGTCTTTCTGTACAGCTGTTAATTTTACATTATTCATAGAAAAAAATCCATACAATTAACTTCGGTTAGTGGAGATGGAGGAGACTGAAATGAAAACATGCTTAATTAAAGTACTTTGCTTCCTCTTTCAAAATATTGTTCGGGTAATCATGGGTGACTCCGTCATTTGTACACAAGTTTCAGTAAATTATTTGTTATACAATTTCTATGTTGAAGATGAAAAACGATGTGTTGCATTTTTCCCCATATTCCATCCAGTTTGTTTTATCTTTATAATATATTACACTTGTTATTGCTATTGTTTTATCTTTATAATATATTACACTTGTTATTGCTATCTATCTGTACTATCTGTACTGTCTCTCTAGTCTCTCTATTTCCTTTCTGAATATGAATTATTTTAACTAAAATTGCTTTTGTTTTAAGGAAGAGTATTGTATTGCATGGCCTCTAAAGGCACATTTAATAGTGTTCCATACAATAAGGGGTTCTGCTGTATATATACAGTTGAAGTTGGAAGTTTACATACACCTTAGCCAAGTACATTTAAACTCAGTTTTTCACAATTCCTTACATTTAATCCTAGTAAAAATTGACTGTCTTTGGTCAGTTAGGATCACCACTTTATTTTAAGAATGTGAAATGTCAGAATAATAGTAGAAAGAATGATTTAATTAAGCTTATATTTCTTTCATCACATTCCCAGTGGGTCAGAAGTTTACATACACTCAATTAGTATTTGGTAGCATTGCCTTTAAATTGTTTAACTTGGGTCAAATGTTTAGGGTTTCAACAAGCTTCCCACAATAAGTTGTGTGAAATTTGGCCCATTCCTCCTGACAGAGCTGGTGTAACTTGCTCGCACACACATTTTCAGTTCTGTCCACACATTTTTTATAGGATTGAAGTCAGGGCTTTGTGACTTTGTGACCTTGACTTTGTTGTCCTTACACCATTTTGCCACAGCTTTTGAAGTATGCTCGAGGTCATTGTTCATTTGGAAGACCCAAGCTTTAAAACCTCTTAAGGAGGTTACCCAAATCTACCTGCCTGTAGCTCAGGACCTGAAGTAAGGATATATTCTTGGTACCATTTGAAAGGAAAGACTTTGAACCTCATGGACATGTGAAAAATGTACATTTTCTGTCAAGACTGCCTAAATAAGCCTAATTTGTTTATTAAGGTCAGTCAATGTGGAACATTTCAAGAACTTCGAAAACGTCTTTCTTGTGCAGTTGCAAAAACCATCAAGCTCTATAAAGAAACTGGCTCTCATGAAGACCTGCCACAGGAAAGGAAGAGGATAAGTTCACTAGAGTTAACTTCAACTCAGATTGCAGCCCGTGAATCAGACCTTCATAGTCGAATTGCTGCAAATAAACCACTACTAAAGGACACCAATAAGAAGAAGAGACTTGCTTGGGCCAAGAAACATGAGCAATGGACATTAGACTGGTGGAAATCTGTCCTTTGGTCTAGTGAGTCTAAATTTAAGCGATTTGGTTCCAACCTCCCTGTCTTTGTGAGGAGCAGAGTAGGTGAATGGATGATCTCCGCATGTGTGGTTCCCACCATGAAGCATGAAGGAGGAGGTGTGATGGTGTGGGGGTGCTTTGCTGGTGACACTGTCTGTAATTTATCTAGAATTCAAGACACACTTAACCAGCATGGATACCACAGCCTTCTGCAGTGATATGCCATCCCATCTGGTTTGGGCTAAGTGGGACTATTATTTGTTTTTCAACAGGACCATGACCCAACACACCTCCAGGTGACAGTTATTATTTATGTTACTATTTTACCAAGAAGGAGAGGGATGGAGTGCTCCATCAGATGACCTGGCCTCCACAATCCCCCGACCTCAAAAAAATTGAGATGGTTTGGAATGACTCGGAACACAGAGTGAAGGAAAAGCAGGAAACAAGTGCTCAGCATATATGGGAACTCCTTCAAGACTGTTGGAAAAGCATTCCAGGTGAATCTGGTTGAGACTGGTAAGTGTATATTTACTGACTAGTTGAAGAACGCCCAGTTTGTTATTTATCGACTTCAGCAAGTCAGTTTCTACACGCATAAATCGTCTGTATCCATCGAGGAGTCACGTGTTCTTTTGGGGATTGGTTCTCCATGCTTACTGTCTGATATGTTTGGGTATTGATTGTATTGGTGATATTGGTCGATACATTTCTCTAGCCTTACAATTTGTTTTGTGTTGTGTTGTGTTGTTTTCCAGATTGAAGGTTATTGCCCATGAGCATGTGGAGTGAAGTTTTAATATTTTCTTCAGATTTACAGGTAATGAATAATACGTTTTTATCTTGAGGCATTCTGCACCGCTGTCTTCAGTCCGCCATATCCTGTCTGCTACTATTAACACGTTACTATTCACACTTTACTATTCACACTTTACTATTCACACTTTACTATTCACACTTTATTATTCACACATTACTATTCACACTTAATTATTCACACTTTACTATTGACACTTTACTATTCACACTTTACTATTCACACTTTACTATTCACACTTTACTATTCACACTTTACTATTCACACTTTACTATTCACACTTTACTATTCACACTTTACTATTCACACTTTACTATTCACACTTTACTATTCACACTTAATTATTCACACTTTACTATTGACACTTTACTATTCACACTTTACTATTCACACTTTACTATTCACACTTTACATTTCACACTTTACTCTTCACGTGTTACTATTCACATGTTATTATTCACACTTTACTCTTCACACGTTATTATTCACACTTTACTATTCACCCGTTATTATTCACACTTTACTATTCACACTTTATTATTCACACTTTACTATTCACACTTTACTATTCACACTTTACTATTCACACTTTACTATTCACCCGTTATTATTCACACTTTACTATTCACCCGTTATTATTCACACTTTACTATTCACCCGTTATTATTCACACTTTACTATTCACCCGTTATTATTCACACTTTACTATTCACCCGTTATTATTCACACTTTACTATTCACACTTTATTATTCACACTTTACTATTCACACTTTACTATTCACACTTTACTATTCACACTTTACTATTTACACTTTACTATTCACCCGTTATTATTCACACTTTACTATTCACCCGTTATTATTCACACTTTACTATTCACACTTTACTATTCACCCGTTATTATTCACACTTTACTATTCACACTTTACTATTCACACTTTCTTACTATGTGATCAATACACTGCTGTTTGTTATCATTGCTTGTGGATAACAAGAGAGTGAATCAGAAGAGAGTGAATCAGAAGAGAGAGAATCAGAAGAGAGTGAATCAGAAGAGAGAGAATCAGAAGAGAGTGAATCAGACGAGAGTGAATCAGAAGAGAGTGAATCAGAAAAGAGTGATTCACGGCTGCCAGGAGACAGTTGTCCAGCTAGTTAACCCTTCCCACGTCCTCACCATCCTATCAAACATGCACAACAGAACTTAAAGATGGAATCTGCCGTAGGGGAAACAGTCCGCCCCACAGCCGTTGTTATTGTTTTGTTGACGAAGAGGAAGGTGAGGAGCGTTGCCCAATGTGGTTAAAAATGGCAGCACATTTTCTGCTGTTCTATCACACGGGCAATGATGTCATAGAGGAAACTGTGTTGATTGTTTGCAGTAACTTCGTTGTTGCTGTAAAATCCCAAACGGCTGTGGTAGTTTCAACAGCATTCCAGCTTCAACCCCCGCATACATGTACTCAATCTCCTACCATTGGTGAGCAGGAGACCAATGTTGGATTTCTGGGGGGCAATGTCTTTGTTTGTAACCCCTTGCTTATTGGGCAAGACACTTATATTTTAATATATTTGCTCGAAAAGATATTATTTTAATTCAAATAATGAGCTTTACAAGATGCATTTCCTCAATTACAATAAAATAGTGATCAACATGAAATACATTAACCTCTAATTTAGATCTACATCTAATTTTACATCTACATCTGATTTACATCTACATCTAATTTACATCTACATCTAATTTACATCTACATCTAATTTTACATCTACATCTAATTTTACATCTACATCTGATTTACATCTACATCTAATTTACATCTACATCTAATTTACATCTACATCTAATTTTACATCTACATCTAATTTTACATCTACATCTAATTTACATCTACATCTAATTTACATCTACATCTGATTTTACATCTACATCTAATTTACATCTACATCTAATTTACATCTACATCTAATTTACATCTACATCTAATTTACATCTACATCTAATTTTACATCTACATCTAATTTACATCTACATCTAATTTACATCTACACGATCATTTACATCTACATCTAATTTACATCTACATCTAATTTACATCTACATCTAATTTACATCTACATCTATTTTACATCTACATCTAATTTACATCTACATCTAATTTTACATCTACATCTAATTTACATCTACATCTAATTTACATCTACATCTAATTTTACATCTACATCTAATTTACATCTACACGATCATTTACATCAACATTTACATACATTTGACATTTGAGTAATTTAGCAGACGATCTCATCCAGAGCGAAGCACAGTTAGTGCATTCATCTTCAGATAGCTAGGGTGAGTCACCACATATCACAGTCGTAGTAAGTACATTTGTATGAATATAATATATTTAGATAAAAGGCACGTTCACTGAAAAGCATAGGCTTGCTGCACTCATGCACCACATTTTCAGAGCAACCCAGATTCCCTGCCTCAGCCTGAGGCTCTCAACTAGGCTATAGCTAGTCTGTCACAATGAGCACTCAGAACAGGACCTTGAAATATAGATTACTACAGAGCAGATCCTTATTACACATACAGTATCTGAACCCACTACCACTCACATTACCATTGGTCATTGATGTGAGCCCAGACCGAAGCACAGATCAGTGAGGTGACAGGCTCCTTGATTGGTTCTATGGTACACTTCTATAAACTATTATCTCTAGCAGTGATTTAAAGTACTTAAGTAAAACTACTTTGAAGAACTACTTAAAAGTCGTTTTTTGGGGGTATCTGTACTTTAGTATTTATATTTTGGGCAACTTTTACTTTTACTTCACTACATTCCTAAAGAAAAAAACATACTTTTTACTCCCTACATTTTCCATTACATCCAAAAAGTACTCGTTACATTTTGAATGCTTAGCAGGACAGGAAAATTGTTAAATTCACACACTTATCAAGAGAACATCCCTGGTCATTCCTACTGCCTCTGATCTGGCGGACTCACTAAACACAGAACATCCCTGGTCATCTCTACTGCCTCTGATCTGGCAGACTCACTAAACACAGAACATCCCTGGTCATCTCTACTGCCTCTGGTCTGGCGGACTCACTAAACACAGAACATCCCTGGTCATCTCTACTGCCTCTGATCTGGCAGACTCACTAAACACAGAACATCCCTGGTCATCTCTACTGCCTCTGATCTGGCAGACTCACTAAACACAGAACATCCCTGGTCATCTCTACTGCCTCTGATCTGGCGGACTCACTAAACACAAATGCATCTTTTGTAAATGATGTCTGAGTGTTGGGGTGTGGCCCTGGCTGTCCATACATTTTAAAAACCAAAAAGGATATGTATAAGGGTAAAGTGACTATCAGGATATAAGATAAACAGAGTAGCAGCAGCTTGTATGTGAGTGGGTGGGTGTAGAGTCAGTATAAATGTATTTGAGTGGGTGGGTGGGTGGGTGTAGAGTCACTATAAATGTATGTGAGTAGGTATGTGTAGAGTCACTATAAATGTATGTGAGTGGGTGGGTGTAGAGTCACTATAAATGTATGTGAGTAGGTATGTGTAGAGTCACTATAAATGTATGTGAGTGGGTGGGTGGGTGTAGAGTCAGTATAAATGTATTTGAGTGGGTGGGTGGGTGTAGAGTCACTATACATGTATGTGAGTAGGTATGTGTAGAGTCACTATAAATGTATGTGAGTAGGTATGTGTAGAGTCACTATAAATGTATGTGAGTGGGTGTAGAGTCACTATACATGTATGTGAGTAGGTAGGTGTAGAGTCACTATAAATGTATGTGAGTGGGTGGGTGTAGAGTCACTATAACTGTATGTGAGTGGGTGGGTGTAGAGTCACTATAAATGTATGTGAGTGGGTGTGTGTAGAGTCACTATAACTGTATGTGAATGGGTGGGTGTAGAGTCACTATAACTGTATGTGAGTGGGTGGGTGTAGAGTCACTATAAATGTATGTGAGTGGGTGGGTGTAGAGTCACTATAACTGTATGTGAGTGGGTGGGTGTAGAGTCACTATAACTGTATGTGCATGTTATGTGTGAGTGAACAGATGATGGAGTGACTGTGTGTTGGAGTGACTGTGTGTGTGTGTATTTATCAGTTGTATTGCTTTTTCAAATTTAACTAGGCAAGTCTGTTAAGAACAATTTCCTATTTACAATTTTATTTTTTTATTTTTTATTTTACCTTTATTTTACTAGGCAGGTCAGTTAAGAGCAAATTCTTATTTTCAATGGCGGCCTAGGAACAGTGGGTTAACTGCCTGTTCAGGGGCATAACGACAGATTTGTACCTTGTCAACTCGGGGATTTGAACTTGCAACCTTTCCGTTACTAGGCCAACGCTCTAACCACTAGGTTACCCTGCCGCCCCCAATGACGGCCTACACCGGCCAAACCCAGACGACAGGGCCCTATGGGACTCCCAATCACAGCCAGATGTGATACAGCCTGGATTCAAACCAGGAACTGTTGTGATGCCTCTTGCACTGAGATGCACTGCTTAAACTGCTGCGCCACTCGGGAGCTTGGGATGGAAACTGTTCAGCAGCCTGTTGGTGTCAGACTGGACACACCGATACCACTTGTGTGATGCACTGGGCTGTCTGCACTGCCATCTGTAGCGCCATGCAATCGAGGGCGGTGATATTGCCATACCAGGAAGTGATGCAGCCACAGGTTTGGGTTGCGTCGGAAGGGACGGACGGATGAATGGCTGGCTGGCTCACTCGCTCACTCTCATAGCAGGCAGGGGCAAAACAATGGCACGGCACTTCTCCGACCTTGCTGGGGGGGTCTATACTGAAGGGGAAGCCTAATAGTCCGCGTGTGGGTGCTTGTTCTCCGGTACAAGGGCAGCTTGCGACTTGCCACTTTCCACTGTTTTATGCTGCAGCTGAGGTGCATCATTTTCCTTGCCATCAATCCACACACACACACATGCGCACACACACACATGCGCACACACACACATGCGCACACACACACATGCGCACACACACACACACACACACACACACACACACACACACACACACACACACACACACACACACACACACACACACACACACACACACACACACACACACACACACACACACACACCCTGATTAGGACTCACCCATGTGATAATTACAGTGGTGTCAGGTGGACACTGGGCTCTTCCCGGGATTCTGTTAACAAGATGGTGCTGCTGAGTGAAGTGGAAGGGAGAGGCTGGAGGGGGGCAGTGGCCCCCTTTTGTTTAACACCTGCAACTGCCATTTCCTGCAATCTAGACCAAAATAAATACCGTATTGGGGTGTGGTGCCTGGCTTTAATTTGATTTAATAAAATAACTATATATATATATATATATATATATATATATATATATATATATATATATATATATATATATATATATATATATATATATATATATATATATATTATTACATATTGCTGCAGCCAAAAGGTGTCGCAGCTATTCTTTTTATAAGATTAATTTCAGGAAAACTGCTATTTTATCTCAACCTCTCTTCTAGCTTGAAATGAAAACACATAAAATGTCAGATCTTTTTTTAAGGTAACAGTCCCGAACACTACAGCTGTATTTTCAACTTTCAGTACTCAGCCCCTCAGCCACTCCAAGCCAACCTAAATGTCCTGGACCTAGGGTCCCTGGAGGAGTTCAAAGGTCAAATAGATGAACAGATTGAGTCATGTAGCTGTTTCTAGTTACATTTACATTTACATTTAAGTCATTTAGCAGACGCTCTTATCCAGAGCGACTTACAAATTGGTTGTCATCCGATGTCACTAGTCAGCATTGCCTTTTATATAAGGAAGCATTTTATTTCACTGATGAAGTTTTGATACTGTAATGGCCCAGTAGTTTTACATACAGGACCTAATGCTTCCCGACTTGTGTCGTGTACATGTTCTTCACTGCTTGTTATACTGACAGATCTTCTGCTTCATGTCTTGTTTCTGTCTGAAACTTATGTGTTGAAGCTGCTGCTGTCTTGGTCCAGGTCTCTCTTAGAAATGTGATTTTTATCTCAATGAGAATACCCTGGTTAAATAAAAGTTCAATAAAAACATACTCCAATCATACCGGAATATACCAGAACATACTAGAACATACTAGAACAAATCAAAATTCAATGCCATTTTGTTATCTGTGCGTTGAACCATACAGATAATTCTATTTAACTAAGATAACAGGAACAAAAGCCAACTGTCTTTCAGTACTATATAGTGCATACTGTCTACAATTACAAAAAGCGTATCCTTTCATACTTTGAATGTACAATTTATTCTAAATAAGGATACCTCTGCATACATTCTCTAAGCAATGCTTTCTTCTATATCAACAGTTTTTACAAACATTTGAAGTATTCTTGGGATTTGTATACTGTATATGTACTGTATATCCCCTCCTTCCAAGCCAAGTCAAACCAGAGTGTGTTATCGCCATCTAGTGTCCACAAGACATTTAGCAGGTTCAGGCATTTTGACAGAAATACAAGGACCAAACCCAGTTGATACTCAAACTAAATTCATTTAATTAGTCTTTGACTTTTGTTGCTATTTACAATGGTAAAACAAATAAATCAAATCATGATCCCCCCCCCAACCCCCCCCCCCCCAAAAAAAAAATTAGGCTGAACAACACCTATATTTTTTATGCATTTATTACAAGATTGTCCAGCAATTTCTAAATCACAAAGTAGACTCTACATGCTCATAGGCCCAGTAGACAACAGGGACGTATATTCATTGTGTATATTCATTGTGTATATTCATTGTGTATATTCATTGTGTGTACAGGGCCGTATATTCATTGTGTACAGGGCTGTATTCTCATTGTGTACAGGGCTGTATATTCAGTGTGTGTACAGCACTGTATATTCCACCATAGTCTCACTGCTCAACTTCTCATATCCATTCACTTCAGGGGTGATGGGGCCAGGAGTTTCTCCAGACCACGTAACCTGACCAGAGAAAACTCCAGGCCCTACTTGAAGGTTTTAAACTGTGTCGTGAAACACTCTGCAAATTATGTACCTTAACCTTCAGTAAACCATTAGTACACCTTTAGTAAACCTTTAGTAAACCTTTATTAAACCTTTATTAAACCTTTATTAAACCTTCAGTAAACCTTTAGTAAACCTTTAGTAAACCTTTAGTAAACCTCCAGTAAACCTTTAGTAAACCTTCAGTAAACCTTTAGTAAACCTTCAGTAAACCTTTAGTAAACCTTTATTAAACCTTCAGTAAACCTTTAGTAAACCTTCAGTAAACCTTTAGTAAACCTTCAGTAGCTCCAAAGTTAATTATCATCCTCTTCCTACCAATTAATTCTCTCTCTTTTTGAATTAAGCCATAAGGCACTTTTATGTAAATACAAACTGTAATAAATTATTATTTACAATCATCTTTCCCATCAAGGTTTCAAACTATTGAGGACATCTAAGGGGCTGCAGGGGGATATGTGAAGTACCTGAACAATGTGGTACTCAACCACAATATAAACGTTGTTTGTTTGTATCTAATATCTCCTACCATGAGCTGAAGCTGTTGATATTGTCGTTTCGTACGTTGAAGTTGTTTTCTTCAACATTATTCAGGTGATGGATTGTTATTGTGAATTCCTCAATGGCTGTTCCTCACAGCCGACCGACACAAAACAAAACTACAGCCTAAACAGTCACAACACAATCAATTCAACCTAATTCCAATGTTATGGCCATAGCAGTGCTGCAGTCAGAAGGCTGGGCAGTGTTCATTAGGTATCAAATGGGAGAAAACAGAAAGGGTCAATCTGAACACTTTCTTTGGTTTTCCGTTGCAAAACGTTTTACCATGGTGTGTCCTAATGAACAAGACCCTAAGGACTTCAACAAGACAACAGACTAATGTGTTCTGATCAGTCTTATCGAAATGGGAGCTGGTGTTGTCAGATCATTGTCATTCTTGCGCTGTATCAACAGTAGTATTACAGTGACTCAAATTAAAACGCAAAACAATAATATATAAACATAGTTTTTCTTTGCCCTTTTCGATCTTACAGTACAGTAGCTATGACAAGAAGCAGTCCGAGTCATAGGCATTGGCTTTGAAATAAGTGTGTGTTCGTGTGTGTGTGTGTGTGTGTGTGTGTGTGTGTGTGTGTGTGTGTGTGTGTGTGTGTGTGTGTGTGTGTGTGTGTGTGTGTGTGTGTGTGTGTGTGTGTGTGTGTGTGTGTGTGTGTGTGTGTGTGTGTGTGTGTGTGTGTGTGTGTGTGTGTGTGTGTGTGTGTGTGTGTGTGTGTGTGTGTGTGTGTGTGTGTGTGTGTGTGTGTGTGTGTGTTAGCCTATCGGAAAAGATCAGTGAATATTGATGCCTGTCAGCAGTAGAAGTCCATTTGAGTGTCAGTGTTCAGTCTATCAATATGTATTGATCAATCTGATTGGTATTGATCGAGTCAGGAGTCTGTGTGCAGTATTACAGTCTGTAAAAAACACCAATGCAAGGCATGGTACATATGGATTCTCCCCGGTTAGTTAGTCAGTCAGTCAGATAATCAGTCAGTCAGTCAGATAATCAGTCAGTCAATCAGTCAGTCAGATATTCAGTCAGTCAGTCAGATAATCAGTCAGACAGTCAGTCAGTCAGATAGTCAGTCAGTCAGATAGTAGTCAGTCAGTCAGTCAGTCAATCAGTCAGTCAGGTAGTCAGTCAGTCAGTCAGATAATCAGTCAGACAGTCAGTCAGTCAGATAGTCAGTCAGTCAGATAGTCAGTCAGTCAGTCAGATATTCAGTCAGTCAGTCAGATAATCAGTCAGACAGTCAATCAGTCAGATAGTCAGTCAGTCAGATAGTCAGTCAGTCAGTCAATCAGTCAGTCAGGTAGTCAGTCAGTCAGTCAGATAATCAGTCAGACAGTCAGTCAGTCAGATAGTCAGTCAGTCAGATAGTCAGTCAGTCAGATAGTCAGTCAGATAGTCAGTCAGACAGATAGTCAGTCAGATAGTCAGTCAGTCAGATAGTCAGTCAGTCAGATAGTCAGATAGTCAGTCAGTTAGATAGTCAGTCAGTCAGATAGTCAGTCAGATAGTCAGTCAGTCAGATAGTCAGTCAGTCAGTCAGTCAGTCAGTCAGTCAGATAGTCAGTCAGATAGTCAGTCAGTCAGATAGTCAGTCAGTCAGTCAGATAGTCAGTCAGACAGATAGTCAGTCAGACAGATAGTCAGTCAGATAGTCAGTCAGTCAGATAGTCAGTCAGATAGTCAGTCAGATAGTCAGTCAGATAGTCAGTCAGATAGTCAGTCAGACAGATAGTCAGTCAGATAGTCAGTCAGATAGTCAGTCAGATAGTCAGCCAGTCAGTCAGATAGTCAGTCAGATAGTCAGTCAGATAGTCAGTCAGTCAGTCAGATAGTCAGTCAGTCAGATAGTCAGTCAGATAGTCAGTCAGCAGTAGCAGTTCAGAATATTGATCCAGTCATTCTAAAAGTACAATACAGTAGAATACAGTAGAATAGCATCGGCTTGAGCAAGTTTTCACCATTGATAAATCCATGATGGGAAGTGTGCACACTTCAGAAGAAGGGTGATTAATCGGGACATAGCCTCAATGCGCACAACAGTGTTGTGACACGGTCAGTCTGCACACGTTTGTTCCACTGCAGAGTTAGTGAGTGCCATAGGGTTGAATGGGTGTTTGCTGCTATTCTAGTCCTTGTTTGTTGATGCTGTTCAGGAGCTTCCGTCGCTCCAGTGTGTGGCCCACTCCTTCTTCTGGAGGATCCCTGCCTTCTGCTGGAACTGGGGCCGGTCTTGACGGGGGATCTTCACTGCATGGTACTGAGGAACTTTGTCTTCATACTGGACCCGACGGAAGAAACCACACTGTGGAGAGAGAGAGAGAGAGAGAGAGAGAGAGAGAGAGAGAGAGAGAGAGAGAGAGAGAGAGAGAGAGAGAGAGAGAGAGAGAGAGAGAGAGAGGGAGAAAGAGAGGGAAAGGGAGAGGGAGAGAGAGAGAGAGAGAGAGAGAGACTAGGTTGATGTTGCAACCCAAGGAAGATTTTTGGTTGTTGATTATGAAACATTGTACATGTGCCACAAAAGCCAAAAACATCCAGGTGATTTGCATAAAGTTTTTATAAAACAGGTGACACACAACAAGCAGAGTAAACACACCACACAGCATAACACGCATATGCTGACAACTCACTCGCCATTTTGTGAGAAACAAGAAACAAGTTCATTCTGGCATTCTAAACTAATCTAATCAGGAGACATATGACCAGATTAAATTTGATTATTCATGAATAGAACAGGAAGGACAATCTCATCAGGAAGAGAACATGTAAACAACTTTCTACAATGCCAGGATGAACTTGTTTCAGGTATACAGAGGTCTACAGACCACAACTCAGGCAAAGTCACAGAACTGACAGACCGGTACAGAGCAGGCCAAGGTGCAGAGCAGGCTAGGGTGCATGGCTTTACCACTTGGAGAGAGGAGAGGGCAGGAACCTATTGGTCTGACGCCTGCTTCTCAACCTCAGAGGGCTGAGCATGCATGTGGGCGTGGTAGTACTCTGTTTCATACTGCGGGCGGCGCTCTGTACGCTTGAAGAACCCACACTGGGGAGGAGGAGGAGGGGGAGGAGGAGGAGGAGGAGGAGGAGGAGGAGGGGGGAGGAGTTACAACAGAGATGTGGAGGTAGGAAGAGAGAGAACGTAGTTTGAAAAAAGATGTAAAGAAGAAGAGAGATGGACTAGAGAAGAGAGGAGAGATGGACTAGAGAAGAGAGGAGAGACGGACTAGAGAAGAGGAGACGGACTGACTGACTAGAGAAGAGAGGAGAGATGGACTAGAGAAGAGAGGGAGACGGACTAGAGAAGAGAGGAGAGACGGACTAGAGAGAAGAGGAGAGATGGACTAGAGAAGAGAGGAGAGACGGACTAGAGAAGAGCGGAGAGATGGACTAGAGAAGAGAGGAGATATGGACTAGAGAAGAGAGGAGAGATGGACTAGAGAAGAGAGGAGAGATGGACTAGAGAAGAGAGGAGAGACGGACTAGAGAAGAGAGGAGAGATGGACTAGAGAAGAGAGGAGAGACGGACTAGAGAAGAGAGGAGAGACGGACTAGAGAGAGAGACTAGAGGAGAGATGGACTAGAGAAGAGAGGAGAGATGGACTAGAGAAGAGAGGAGAGATGGACTAGAGAAGAGAGGAGAGATGGACTAGAGAAGAGCAGAGAGATGGACTAGAGAAGAGAGGAGATATGGACTAGAGAAGAGAGAGAAGGATAGATGGACTAGAGGAGAGGAGAGATGGACTAGAGAAGAGAGGAGAGATGGACTAAAGAAGAGAGGAGAGATGGAGTAGAGAAGAGAGGAGAGATGGACTAGAGAAGAGAGAAAATGAGAGATGGACTAGAGAAGAGAGAGAAGGAGAGATGGACTAGAGAAGAGAGATATGGACTAGAGAAGAGAGAGAGATAGATGGACTAGAGGAGAGGAGAGACGGACTAGAGAAGATAGGAGAGATGGAACAGATGGACTAGAGAAGAGAGAAAAGGAGAGATGGACTAGAGAGATGGACTAGAGAAGAGAGAGAATAGTCACAAAGTCACAAAGAGATGGCGTAGATGGCAATATCAAAGACATTAAATTAAAAGATAATAATGGAAATAGATGTAAGTTGGCTGATGTACATTTTTTGTACGTGTAAAACAACACATTTCACCACACCACTCTGGTGGATGTGAGAATAAAAATAAAAAAGTAAACATTTTCTTTCTTCCAGAGTATGCAGGCCAGCAGAGCCAGCAGCAGGATACCAGCCAGAAGAATAGAGATACACCACATGACCAACAGTATGTGGACACCTGCTAGTCAAACATCTAATTCCATAATCAGGGGCTTTAATATGGATGTTGACGCCCCTTGCTGCTATAACAGCCTCCACTCTTCTGGGAGTGATGTCGGGCGATGAGGACTGGTTTGCAGTCGGCGTTCCAGTTCATCCCAGAGGTGTTTGTTGAGGTCTGGGCTCTAATAGAGGCCAGTCAAGTTCTTCCACACCGATCTCGAAAATCTATTTCTGTATGGACATCACTTTGTGCATGGGGACATTGTCATGCTGAAACAGGAAAGGGCCTACCCCAAACTGATGCCTCAAAGGTGGAAGTACAGAATTGTCTAGAATGTTATTGTATGATAATAATATATAATATATGCCATTTAGCAGACGCTTTTATCCAAAGCGACTTACAGTCATGTGTGCATACATTCTACGTATGGTGTAGCGTTAAGATTTCTCTTCACTGGAACTAAGGGGCCCGAACCATGAAAAACAGCCCTAGCCCATTACTCCTCCTCCACCAAACTTTACAGTTGGCACTATGCATTCAGGCAGGTAGCGTTCTCCTGCCATGCGCCAAACCCAGATTAGTCTGTCGGACTGCCAGATAGTGAAACATGATTCATCACTCCAGAGAACACTTTTCTACTGCATGGTGATCTTAGGCCTGTGTGCGGCTGCTCAGCCATGGAAACTCATGGTGATCTTAGGCTTGTGTACGGCTGCTCAGCCATGGAAACTCATGGTGATCTTAGGCTTGTGTGCGGCTGATCAGCCATGGAAACTCATGGTGATCGTAGGCTTGTGTGCGGCTGCTCAGCCATGGAAACTCATGGTGATCTTAGGCTTGTGTGCGGCTGCTTAGCCATGGAAACTCATGGTGATCTTAGGCTTGTGTGCAGCTGCTTAGCCATGGAAACTCATGGTGATCTTAGGCTTGTGTGCGGCTGCTCAGCCATGGAAACTCATGGTGATCTTAGGCTTGTGTGCGGCTGCTCAGCCATGGAAACTCATTTCATGAAGTCCCCAGCGGAACAGTTATTGTTCTGACGTTGGTTCCAGAGGCAGTTTGGAACTCGGTAGTGAGTGTTGCAACCGAGGACAGACGATTTTTACTCGCTATGCGCTTCAGCACTTGATGGTCCTGTTCTGTGAGCTTGTGCGGCCTACCACTTCGCGGCTGAGACGTTGTTGCTCCTTTTCGTTTCCACTTCACAATAACAGCACTTACAGTTGACTGGGGCATCTCTAGCAGGGCTAGACTTGATGGAAAGGTGGCATCCTTTGATGGTGCCACATTGACTCTGCCAGTGTTTGTCTATGGAGATTGCATGGCTGTGTGCTCAAATTTTTTTTTTTACATCTGAAATAGCAGAATCCACTCATCTGAAGGAGTGTCCACATACTTGTGTATTTATATTGTATGTAGGTACAGTAATTAATGTACCATAGGTCCTTCTGTAGCTCAATTGGTAGAGCATGGCGCTTGTAACGCCAGGGTAGTGGGTTCAATTCCCGGGACCACCCATACGTAGAATGTATGCACACATGACTGTAAGTCGCTTTGGATAAAAGCGTCTGCTAAATGGCATATATTATTATATATTATTATATATATTATTATTATATTATTATTATATTATTATTATATTATTATTATATTATTATTATATTATTATTATATTATTATTATTATATTATTATTATATTTAGGTACGTAAGGTCATGTGATATGTGTTGTATCTTCTACTGTATGCAGACCAGCAGAGCCAGCACCAGGATAATAGAGATATGTAGGAACAGTAATAGAGGTGCTTATTGTGTGTTATACTAGGTGTTGGTACCTTCCAGAGGATGCAGACCAGCAGAGCCAGCACCAGGATAATAGAGATATGTAGGAACAGTAATAGAGGTGCTTATTGTGTGTTATACTAGGTGTTGGTACCTTCCAGAGGATGCCAGACCAGGATAATAGAGATATGTAGAACAGTAATAGAGGTGCTTATTGTGTGTTATACACCTTCCAGGATACCAGCCAGTGATGTGTTATACTAGGTGTTGAGAATGCAGACCCAGAGCCCACCAGGGGATGCCAGTACTGGATGCAGTCAGAGCCAACCAGGATCTAGGGTAGGAACAAATCAGGTCACTGGGATCTACCTTCCAGAGGGGAACACAGTCAGGATATAAAGTAGGAAAGTAATAGAGGTGCTTTTGTTGTTATAAGGTGTGTCTTGTCTTTAGGAACAGTAATGTGTATGTGTCACTCCAGAGGATGCAGACCAGCAGAACACCAGGATAATAGAGATTTAGGAACCTGGTCAGGTCATGTGATCAGGATATGTAGGAAAAAACTCAGGATAATAGAGATATAGGAACTCTAGTTGTTCATTGATAATAATAGTAGGAACAGTAATAGAGGTGCTTATTGTGTGTAGGTGTTGGTACCTTCCTGCAGACCAGCAGAGCCAGCACCAGATATGTGTGCTTATTGTGTCTATACAGGTGTTGGTACCTTCCAGAGGATGCAGACCAGCAGAGCCAGCACCAGGATAATAGAGATATGTAGGAACAGTAATAGAGGTGCTTATTGTGTGTTATACTAGGTGTTGGTACCTTCCAGAGGATGCAGACCAGCAGAGCCAGCACCAGGATAATAGAGATATGTAGGAACAGTAATAGAGGTGCTTATTGTGTGTTATACTAGGTGTTGGTACCTTCCAGAGGATGCAGACCAGCAGAGCCAGCACCAGGATAATAGAGATATGTAGGAACAGTAATAGAGGTGCTTATTGTGTGTTATACTGTGTTGGTACCTTGATGCAGACCAGCAGAGCCAGCACCAGGATAATAGAGATATGTAGGAACAGTAATAGAGGTGCTTATTGTGTGTTATACTAGGTGTTGGTACCTTCCAGAGGATGCAGACCAGCAGAGCCAGCACCAGGATAATAGAGATATGTAGGAACAGTAATGTGCTTATTGTGTGTTATACTAGGTGTCTTCTGCAGACCAGCAGAGCCAGCACCAGTGTGTTATGCAGACCAGCAGAGCCAGCACCAGGATAATAGAGATATGTGTGTGTGTGTCTCTCAGGTGCTTATTGTGTGTTATACTAGGTGTTGGTACCTTCCAGAGGATGCAGACCAGCAGAGCCAGCACCAGGATAATAGAGATATGTAGGAACAGTAATAGAGGTGCTTATTGTGTGTAGGTGTTGTACCTTGATGCAGACCAGCAGAGCCAGCACCAGGATAATGATATGTAGGAACAGTAATGTGCTTATTGTGTGTGTGTTGGTACCTTCCAGAGGATGCAGACCAGCAGAGCCAGCACCAGGATAATGATATGTAGGAACAGTAATGTGCTTATTGTGTGTTATACTAGGTGTTGGTACCTTCCAGAGGATGCAGACCAGCAGAGCCAGCACCAGGTGATATGTAGGAACAGTGTGTGTGTGTAGGTGTGTACCTTCAGAGGATGCAGACCAGCAGAGCCAGCACCAGGATAATAGAGATATGTAGGAACAGTGTGTGTGTCTGTCAGAGGATCTAGGAACAGGTGTGTGTGTGTCTCTTCAGTGTGTGTGTGTGTCTGTGTGTAGGTGTGTGTCTCTAAGTGTGTGTGTGAGTGTCTCAGTATTGTGTGTGTGGTTCTCATATAAAGTGAGTGTTTTATTGTGAAGTGTCTTGTCTTTACTGTGTATGTGTGTTGTGGTGTGTGTGTGGCTCTAGTTGTCTCAGTGTGTGTGTGTCTCTCAGTGTGTGTGTGTGTGTGTGTGTGTGTGTGTGTGTGTGTGTGTGTGTGTGTGTGTGTGTGTGTGTGTGTGTGTGTGTGTGTGTGTGTGTGTGTGTGTGTGTGTGTGTGTGTGTGTGTGTGTGTGTGTGTCTCTCAGTGTGTGTGTGTGTGTGTGTCTGTGTCTCTCAGTGTGTGTGTGTGTGTGTGTGTGTGTGTGTGTGTGTGTGTGTGTGTGTGTGTGTGTGTGTGTGTGTGTGTGTGTGTGTGTGTGTGTGTGTGTGTGTCTCTGTGTGTGTGTGTGTGTCTCTCAGTGTGTGTGTGTCTCTCAGTGTGTGTGTCTGTCTCTCAGTGTGTGTGTGTCTCTGTGTGTGTGTGTCTGTGTGTGTGTGTGTCTCTAAGTGTGTGTGTGTGTGTGTGTGTGTGGTTGTGTGTGTGTGTGTGTGTGTGTGTGTGTGTGTGTGTGTGTGTGTGTGTGTGTGTGTGTGTGTGTGTGTGTGTGTGTGTGTGTGTGTGTGTGTGTGTCTAAGTGTGTGTGTGTGTGTCTCAGTGTGTGTGTGTGTGTGTGTCTCCCTCTCTCAGTATGTGTGTGTGGTTCTGTGTGTGTGTGTGTGTGTGTGTGTGTGTGTGTGTGTGTGTGTTTGTCTCAGTGTGTGTGTGTGTCTCTCAGTGTGTGTATGTCTCTCAGTGTGTGTGTGTGTGTGTGTGTGTGTGTGTGTGTGTGTGTGTGTGTGTGTGTGTGTGTGTGTGTGTGTGTGTGTGTGTGTGTGTGTGTGTGTGTGTGTGTGTGTGTGTGTGTGTGTGTGTGTGTGTTTGTTACCTGTGCAGCAGCATCCCTCAGCACCAGGTGTTTGATGCTGGACTTGACTGTGATGTTGGCTCTAACCAGCAGCTCCAGAGCACTGACTGATGGGAACTCCTAAGAGAGATGAAAAGAGAGGGATGGAAAAGAGAAGAGGAGAGAGGAAAAGAGGAGGAGAGAGAGAGAGAGACATAAAAAAGAGAAGAGAGAGAGAGAGCGAGAGACATGAAAAAGGAAAAAGAGGAGAAGAAAGAGAGAGAGACATGAAAAAGAGGAGAAGAAAAAGAGAGAGAGGGAGGGGGGAGAAGAAAGGATAGAGAAGATTAACACTAGTCATTTACTAGGTGAAGGAGATTAGCGTGGCTCTGACCAGTAGCTCAAGAACCTGATCTGAAGGAAACTCCTGACAGCAAGAGATCACATCAATACATGATGTATCCATCAAAGGTTACAGAAATCCCTTTTAACATCAATAGTTGTCTTGGCATATCGTGCTTTATAGCAGGCCAGCCTAGACCCCAAAGAGCAAGCAGAAGCATAGAAGACTTCCACAACAAAGACATTTACTAAGGAGAGGACATTACACTGGCCAAACATGATCAATGACATTATCAATGGTATATTTACATGAGATGGTCTATAATAGTTTAGCCTGGCAAGAGACCGAGATCACTGTGTGATTTAGCCAACTCCTATGAGTCATTCCTCATTGTTTCATTTACAATGAATGACAAGCAACACGGATAATGATGATGATTTATACATTGTCATAACAAAACTCAGTGTCCCTCGTGTTGCCTTGTAGTTACAGTATGCGATCGGCTCTCACTCCTTCATCATGCCCTTTCACAGTTACTGTTTCAGCAATACAAATGCTACTATTTAACATACACTTTGCATTGAGTTGGTACTTCAGGAAAACGTGCCAAGCAGAGACATGTAAAGTTGGAGCTGTGACAGAGTAATGGCCACAGTGTTCAGAGGTGTTGTTGTTGTTGAGGGGTAGTGTTGTTGAGGGGTAGTGTTGTTGAGGGGTAGTGTTGTTGAGGGGTAGTGTTGTTGTTGAGGGGTAGTGTTGTTGTTGAGGGGTAGTGTTGTTGAGGGGTAGTGTTGTTGATGGGTAGTGTTGTTGAGGGGTAGTGTTGTTGAGGGGTAGTGTTGTTGAGGGGTAGTGTTGTTGAGGGGTAGTGTTGTTGTTGAGGGGTAGTGTTGTTTGAGGGGTAGTGTTGTTGTTGAGGGGTAGTGTTGTTGAGGGGTAGTGTTGTTTGAGGGGTAGTGTTGTTTGAGGGGTAGTGTTGTTGAGGGGTAGTGTTACGGATACAGTTATCCTGTGTGTGTGTATCCTGTGTGTGTGTTTCTTTTCTCTCCTTCTCCCCTCACAGGTGAAAACCATCACTCCCCAATCAGTCAACAATCAATCATCAATCAGAAGACACACCTCCTCCTATTTCCTGACCTATCACAGTTCCTTCCCCATGGTTTAAAAACCACATTTGTTTGTTCTAGAGCTCAGCTCAGCTCAATCTCTCTGTAAATGCCATGTCTGTAGGTCTCTGTGTTTCACTCTCGCTTTGTGTCTTAACCTCTCTTTTGTTTAAAGCACCTCCATAGCACTTTGTCATCACCTGTGAGTATTGTTTTTGGTTATGGTGTTTGTTTGTTTGCTGGTGGGAAAAGGGGAAACCAAGACAAGTCGCCCATGGGCATACACTACCCGTAGGTGAACTTTGTTAAATACACTAGGTAGAACTGGGCGGACCACCCACTGTATTTTTGGTTAGTTAGTTAGTTGTTGTTAAAGTAGGCTAGTCTAGCTTAGGGGTGTGTTTTTGTATATTTATTGTTCCTTTCCTTGGGTCCAGCTCAGCCCCTTTTCCTGCTCCCCCTATTACCGTGTGTTTATAAATAAACCTAGAGTTTGATGGTAGATTTCTGTTGTCGTGGTTATTTCGTGCACACTTTGTCACAATAATAATTTGCATGAGTTATGTTACGGATCTCATTACCATCCCCCCTAGACTGTCGGGCCAAAAGGGATTCGTAACATAAGTGGGGGCTCGTCCGGGATATGTCATAACTGACACCCATGCCGCTCATGTAGATTGTTGTAGTGGTATAGTTCAGTGCTGAGCGTCATAGCTGAAGTAGCATTAGTGTTTGCTATTTTCTTTGGCACTTGTGAAGTAGTGTAAAATGAATACTTTTGATTTGAGATCCTTTTTGGATAACCCTTCGTGGGAGGTTTTTGACAAATGTCGTAGAGTTGATTTAATGACCTTGGCTGACCATTATTCAGTATCGATTCCGCAGAGTTTAGTTAAGGCGGAGGTTAAACGGCTAGTATTAAATGTATTGTTGGAAGAGCAGGTGCTTGTGTTACCGCTGCATGAGTCTACTACCCCTGTAGGGGATGTTGATGCTCCTGTAAGCCCATTGGTGTCTGATAATGAGGGCGAGGCTAAAACACCATCCACATTGTCCTGTTTTGATCCACTCTCCCCACTGTCAAATGGTGATGCCAGGAGGGATGTCCGTTTAGCACAGTTCCAACTGGAGGTGGAAGAGAGCCCAAATTAGGCAAGAGACTCTCCAGTTGGAGATGTGTAAAATAGAAGCAGAAAAAGAACGAGAACAACGGCATTTGGAGATGTGTAAAATTGAGGCAGACAGAGAACAGAGGCAGTTGGAGTTCAAAATGCGCCAGATGGAACTGGAGGCAGAAACAGCGAGGCTAGCCTCCGGTCCTACTGTGCCTGTTTGTGAGCCGTCCTCACCTACTGTGTCCTCAAACACGTTTGACATTAGTCGGCAGATTGCCTTAGTACCTTTGTTCAGAGAGTCAGAGGTTGACTCCTATTTTTGTGTATTTGAGCGTATAGCCGTAGCATTGAAATGGCCTGAAGAGGTATGGTGCCTATTACTTCAGTGTAAATTAACTGGTAAAGCCCAAGTGGTTTTGTCAGCGTTACCTCTGGAGGACAGTTTGAATTACGAAGTGGTCAAAGCTACTGTTCTTCGTGCCTATGAGCTTGTGCCTGAGGCATACCGACAGATTTAGGTCTCATAGAAAGTCTTCTAGTAAGACTTATGTGGAATTTGCTAGAGACAAGGGAAATCTGTTTGATAAATGGCATGCTGCTAGTAAGGTAACTGATTTCAACTCTCTCCGGGAGTTAATCTTGTTGGAAGAGTTTAAAAATTGCTTACCCGAACGCATTGTAGTTTACCTAAACGAACAAAGTATCCTGTCTGGCAGAAGTGTCTGTGTTGGCAGATGAGTTTGTGTTGACGCACAAGAGTGTGTTTTCGGCTCAAACTGAGAGTAGAGCCACTGAGTTTCCTACCTTTAGCCCTAGTCGGCCAGCAGTAGTATATCAAGCACGCCAGAAGAATGAGCGTCCCTGTTTCTATTGTCATAAAGTAGGACATATGATTAATGATTGCTTCCTGCTTAAACGCAAACAAGGGATGCCTCTTCGTGCCAAGCCACCAACAGGTGTTGCTCTAATTCGTACGGTTAAGAGGTCGGCAACAAAACAGGTGCCTCAGGGTAACTGTAGTTTGAAAGACCCAGTCCCCGACCGCCGTTATGAACCATTCATTTTCGAGGGGTTTGTGTCCCTAACGAATGACGAAGCGTCTCAACGACCGGTTAAAATCCTTAGAGATACTGGTGCGGCGCAGTCGTTTATATTGTCTGATGTGTTGCCCTTATCTGACGATACATACTGTGGTTCCAGTGTGTTAGTGCAGGGTATTGAAATGGGTTTTGTCCCAGTGCCATTGCACTTTGTGAAAGTACACTCTGAGTTAATCAGTGGAATATTCAGAGTGGGGGTACGTCCTATGTTGCCAGTGAAAGGTGTGACCTTTATAATGGGTAACGATATTGCCGGAGGAAAGGTAGTACCCGTATTGGAAGTATTGGATAAAAGTGACCACTCTCTCTCGAATGAGCTGGCACAGAGTTATCCACATGTGTTCCCCGCTTGTGCTGTCACTCGTGCTCAGGCACGACAAGAGGGTGACGAGATAGATTTGTCGAACACTGTTCTGTTCAAAGAGGTTGATCAAGAAGATGGATTGTGTGATACCTCTGAGAAGCTGATCACCTCTGACAAACAGCCCAGGAAAGAATCAAAGAACATTGAACTTATTGCTGATGCAATACAGTTACCAGTCACTCGTGAGCAGCTGATTGCTAACCAAAAGGTTGACAACAAGCTTGCTAAATGTTTTTCTAGTGTTGTCTCATTGGAAGATGTGAAGAAGAAGAACGTGGCTTACTTCATTGATGGTAATCTCCTCATGCGTAAATGGAAATCCCATGTTGACGCGGATGGAGATTGGAATGCTGTTTACCAAATAGTGATTCCTACAGCCTTTCGACAAAATGTGTTATCCCTTGCTCATGATCACCAGTGGTCTGGTCATTTAGGAATCTCAAAAACTTATGATCGGATCCTTCGACATTTCTTTTGGCCGGGTTTAAAACAAGATGTGGCTCAGTTCTGTTGGACATGCCACACATGTCAGATAACAGGAAAACCAAATCAGGTTATTCCTCCCGCTCCTCTTTGTCCCATACCTGTCATAGGTGAACCATTCGAGCATGTGGTGGTTGATTGTGTCGGACCGTTACCGAAGACAAAATCGTAACCAGTTTTTGTTCTGATAATGTGTTGGCAGATGCTTTGTCTCGTGTGTGAAAATGATTTCTGAATGTTTTGCAAGGTTGTTGCTTTGTTGTAAGTATTCATTGAAATACTGTAGTCGCAACCCCTAGGGTTGCTCTTTTAAGGGTGGGAGTGTTACGGATACAGTTATCCTGTGTGTGTGTATCCTGTGTTTCTTTTCTCTCCTTCTCCCCTCACAGGTGAAAACCATCACTCCCCAATCAGTCAACAATCAATCATCAATCAGAAGACACACCTCCTCCTATTTCCTGACCTATCACAGTTCCTTCCCCATGGTTTAAAAACCACATTTGTTTGTTCTAGAGCTCAGCTCAGCTCAATCTCTAGCTTAATCTCTCTGTAAATGCCATGTCTGTAGGTCTCTGTGTTTCACTCTCGCTGTGTCTTAACCTCTCTTTTGTTTAAAGCACCTCCATAGCACTTTGTCATCACCTGTGAGTATTGTTTTTGGTTATAGTGTTTGTTTGTTTGCTGGTGGGAAAAGGGGAAACCAAGACAAGTCGCCCATGGGCATACACTACCCGTAGGTGAACTTTGTTAAATACACTAGGTAGAACTGGGCGGACCACCCACTGTATTTTTGGTTAGTTAGTTGTTGTTAAAGTAGGCTAGTCTAGCTTAGGGGTGTGTTTTTGTATATTTATTGTTTCTTTCCTTGGGTCCAGCTCAGCCCCTTTTCCTGCTCCCCCTATTACCGTGTGTTTATAAATAAACCTAGAGTTTGACGGTAGATTTCTGTTGTCGTGGTTATTTCGTGCACACTTTGTCACAATAATAATTTGCATGAGTTATGTTACGGATCTCATTACCATCCCCCCTAGACTGTCGGGCCAAAAGGGATTCGTAACAGGTAGTGTTTGAGGGGTAGTGTTGTTGTTGAGGGGTAGTGTTCAGAGGTGTTGTTGTTGTTGAGGTGTTGTTGTTGTTGAGGTGTTGTTGTTGTTGAGGGGTTGTTGTTGTTGAGGGGTTGTTGTTGTTGAGGGGTTGTTGTTGTTGAGGGGTAGTGTTATTGAGGGGTAGTGTTATTGAGGGGTAGTGTGATTGAGGGGTAGTGTGATTGAGGGGTAGTGTGATTGAGGGGTAGTGTGATTGAGGGGTAGTGTGATTGAGGGGTAGTGTGATTGAGGGGTAGTGTTATTGAGGGGTAGTGTGATTGAGGGGTAGTGTGATTGAGGGGTAGTGTTATGTTTGTTCTTTGATGAATGCTGAAACCAGATGCTTCATCTAGCAAAGTACATCACTTGTGTAGCCATACCACCACAAGTTCTGCATGGTACATTGCATTATTGGAACAGTAGTCTAAGTTAAAAAAAAACACAATACAATACATAAGTGCAGGTTTTATCTGTCTATAAACTACAAGCTAAAAAAAAGGCACTTGTTTTTTCCTACTAGCACTGACTTTGATGATAAATACATTTTTGGAGGGAAAATGTACTTGCTATGATTGGGATATGTCGTCTCAGCTAGCTATGTTGAAATGAATACACTACTACTGTAAGTCGCTCTGGATAACAGTGTCTGCTAAATTACTAGAATAGAAATGTAATGTGATGTTTCCTACTGTGTTATTGACTTGTTAATTGTTTACTCCATGTGTAACTCTGTGTTGTCTGTTCACACTGCTATGCTTTATCTTGGCCAGGTCACAGTTGCAAATGAGAACTTGTTCTCAACTAGCCTACCTGGTTAAATAAAGGTGAAATAAAAATTAAAAATTAAAATGTGTTTGTTTGTTTTACCTTCAGGAAGGTGCTGTTACAACACGTGTTGTGTGGGGTGAAATGCATCGTGGGAACAGTAGTCTTTGTTATTACCACATAATAATATAATGTGAAAGGTGATGTGGTGTTTTACATTCAGGGAGGTGCTTTTACACCACGCGTTGTGTGGGGTGAATTGCATCGTGGGAACAGTAGTCTTTGTTATTACCACATAATAACATATGATAGGTGATGTGGTGTTTTACCTCCAGAAAGGTGCTGTTCCAAAGGCGTCCCTGGATCTTGAGGACAGCAGAGTCAGCGAAGCTGTGGAGAGGACACTGGAACAGCACACAGCGCGCTGAACCCAGCAGACAGTCCTACACAGTGTTGGGAAGACCATCGATGAGAATAGCAGAGTTGCTATTCAATCAAACTCACAGTATGGATGCGTTGAGGTACAGGGCTCTAAGGGCATGTTTGTAACATGTGAGCTATGGGATGTTTTCTATTCAGTTGTACATCTGACTAGGTATCCCCCTTTCCCTGTCTCTCTCTTTCTCTGACATCTCTCTCCCTCTCTCTTTCTGTCCCTCCCTCACTCTCACTTTCTGTCCCTCCCTCACTCTCACTTTCTGTCCCTCCCTCACTCTCACTTTCTGTCCCTCCCTCACTCTCACTTTCTGTCCCTCCCTCCCTCTCTCTCTCACCAGTTTGAGTGACTTGCGTCTCTCTGAGGCAGCCACAGCAGGCGTAGTCCTTCCCAGACTGCCCTTGGTCATCACATGGCCCTCCTCTTCTGGGTTGGAACGCCCCTTCCTCCTGGCCTGCTCACAGGGACATGAAGCAGAGGATAACACACATTATATCACGTATATCAAATATACCTATATATTTTTTTTTACATCTCATGAAACCACAACAATACTTTTAGGCAAACAATATAATTATGCTTTAGCTCCTCATGAGTGTGAGGAGGTGTACCCCTTTTTGTCCAATAGGGTTATTTATGGACAATATTATATACCCCTTATGGCTCAAGACCACTAAAATCCTACCTTCAGGCCTGCTGCCTGTGGCTGGTCGTCAGAAGGAGAACTGTGGGAGAACTTGCGTGGGTTGAGGGAGGTGTGGGGGGTACAGGGTGTTTCTGGATGGCCATGGAAGTGGAGAGCAGTGGGGTACAGGAGCCACTTCCCATTGGACAGCTCGTAAGGCCACATGATGTTGAGGAAGGCGGAGCCTAGAGTCTGCAGGGACGGCCCGGTGTTGGTCACCTGATCAAAACATGAAGGGGTGAATAGTTAACTGAATTTTAAAAAACACACCAAAATATTAATATATTGCTTTCCTCACAACACTGCATAGCTTTTTATCTTATATCTTCCAAGGTCCACAGCCATAGAAATATATCCGTGTGCTACATTATCAATCAATCAATTGAATATATTTATAAAGCCCTTTTAACATCAGCGGATGTCCCAAAGTGCTATGGTCTAAAAGCTCTTGTATTCGGTGCATGTGACAAACAAACATTTATTTGATTTTTAGAAACACGGTGGCTAGGAAAAACTCCCTAGAAAGGCAGGGACCTAGGAAGAAACCTAGAGAGGAACCAGGCTCTGAGGGGTGGCCAGTCCTTTTCTGGCTGTGCCGGGTGGAGGTTATAACAGTACATGGCCAAGATGTTCAAATGTTCATAGATGACCAGCAAGGTCAAATAATAATAACAACAATCACAGTGGTTTTAGAGGGTGCAACAGGTCAGCACCTCAGGAGTAAATGTCAGTTGGATTTTCATAGCCACTGAATTTCGGTGCAACAGGTTTTTTTTATGGATTAATGGGAGATTCAATATAGACTGATAGTTTTTTACATTTTCTGGGTCAAGGTTTGGATTTTTCAAGAGAGGCTTTATTGCTGCCACTTTTAGTGAGTTTGGTACACATCCAGTGGATAGAGAGCCGTTTATTATGTTCAACATAGGAGGGCCAAGCACAGGAAGCAGCCCTTTCAGTAGTTTACTTGGAATAGGGTCCAGGATGCAGCTTGAAGGTTTTGAGGCCATGAATATTTTCATGAATGTGTAAAGAGATATAGAATTTAAAAACTTGAGTGTCTCCATTGATCCTACTGTAGATCCTGGAAGTGTTGTGCAGACTCAGAACAACCAAGCTTTGGAGAAATATGCACATTCCAAGAGTAGTCCGTAATTTGAAAGCCATCCGTAAGTGAAAGCCATCCTCTCTTGGGGAATGCTGTTTTTTTAGTTAGCTTTGCGACAGTGTCAAAAATAAATTTAGGATTGTTCTTATTCTCCTCAATTAGATTGGAAAAATAGGATAATCGAGCAGCAGTGAGGGCTTTTCAATACTCCACGGTACTGTCTTTCCAAGCTAGTCGGAAGACTTTCAGTTTGGTGGAGCGCCATTTGTTTTCCAATTTTCTGGAAGCTTGCTTCAGGGCTCGGGTATTTTCTGTATACCAGGGAGCTAGTTTCTTGTGACAAATGTTTTTTGTTTTTAGCAGTGCGACTGCATCTACAGTATTACACGAGGTTAAATTGAGTTCCTCAGTTCGATGGTTAACGAATTTTTGTCCTCTGACGTCCTTGGGTAGGCAGAGGGAGTCTGGAATTTATAGCACGACTTTTGATGATCCTTGGTTGGGGTCTGAGCAAATAATTTCTTGTGATTGCAAACGTAATAAAATGGTGGTCCGATAGTCCAGGATTATGAGGAAAAACATTGAGGTCCACAATATTTATTCCACAGGATGAAACTAGGTCCAGGATATGACTTGTGGCAGTGAGTAGGACATGTTTGACAAAACCCACTGAGTCAATGATGACTCCGAAAGTCTTTTAGAGTGGGTCTGTGGACTTTTCCATGTGAATATTAAAGTCACTAAAAATGTGAATATTATCTGCCATGACTACTAGGTCCGATAGGAATTCAGGGAACTCAGTGAGGAACGCAGTATATGGCCCAGGAGGCCTGTAAACAGTAGCTATAAAAAGTGATTGAGTAGACTGACTAGAAGCTCAAAAGACTGGTCACTAGTGTAACCAGGAGGAGAGGCCTCATTTAACACAGTAAATTCATCAGGCTTAACCCATGTTTCAATCAGGCCAATCACATCATCAAGATTATGATCAGTGATTAGTTAATTGACTATAACTGCTTTGGAAGTGAGGGATCTAACATTAAGTTGCCCTGTTTGGAGATCTCTTTCAATAATGACAGGAATGGAAGAGGTCTTACTCCAGTGAGATTGTTTAAGTGAACACCGCCATTATCATGCTACATCAACTTTTGATTCGTCTCCTCTTCCTCACCGTAAACTCAAACTCCACAGCACTCCCCACATCGTCCAGGGTCTCCATGGCACTCTCCCCCTTTACGGCCCCACTGAAGAACAGCTGGTGTGGTCTGGCCAGCCTGAAACAACACAGAGACAGACAGGCGGATAGGGTCAGTGGACAGCTGGACAGAGCCTGGGAGCTTTATGGTACTACTGTTAACTGTTTGTTCCTCAGAACTCCCTGAAAACAGTAGCAACTGTCACTATCCTGGGTTAAATATCAGTCAATGTGTATTGACCTACTGACTCACTGTACCGAATGTGGCCTCCGGGGGCAAAATGAGTTTGACACACCAATGACATGAGGGTGTGACTTACACACTGACCGCCAGGGGGAGCTCTATGATGATTTTAGCCATGGCTGTGACTGTGGCCAGGTCTCGCTGTTCACTGATGCTGAGGAGGAGACAACATACACACAACATATTGCAATCTGGATAAAGTATCTAAGTATCTATCTTCATTAATGACTATTTCAATTTGAATACATATATTGAAAGTAGCAATTCCCTTCCATGTGCAGCTGTATTTCTCTAGTACCAAGTAAAGTCATCCACCTTGTGAATTGATATGAAAACAAACCGTTTTTTTTTTACAGTATGAGAAACCTAAGATACATTAAATAGACCAACTACGGAAATGAGTTGCCAGGCCAGGTCTTACGTAGCCAACAGGAGGTTGACAGTGAGTTCCGTGGTCTCTATGGTGATAGCAGACGTGCTGAGGATGATGTAGAATTTCAGTATAGCATCTCTCTTCAGGGGGTTTCCCAGCTCGCACTCCGCCTGAGACCCGTTCTGATTGGCCTGGCACACCACCTACACACAAGGAAACAGGAAACACAGGATTATTATACTGCTAATGTAGCAAAGCAAAGTTGCCCTAAGGTTTGCCTGACCACATCACCAACAGTTTTTTCTGGCTCCAAGCATAATATGTCAGCCCTGTCCAGAATCGATTCCTAGACCCTACCTCCTAGACCCTACCTCCTAGACCCTACCTCCTAGACCCTACCTCCTAGACCCTACCTCCTAGACCCTACCTCCTAGACCCTACCTCCTAGACCCTGTTGGAGATCTGAGAGGGATGCAAACATTTATTGTGAATACCTGTTGTCCCCTGAAGCAAGAGTAGGAAAGGATGTCCGGCAGAGTTAAGATCAGGGTTAAGATCAGGGTTAAGATCAGGGTTAAGATCAGGGTTAAGATCAGGGTTAAGATCAGGGTTAAGTCCAAATTCCAATTCAATTCTAGAAATCACTCATGAAGTGAATAATTTACATTAAATTAAATTAGAGTTTTAAAAATCTTCAAATTATGGAATTGAAAATAGACTGCTTAGACTTGTTTTAATTGGAATTAAATTGGAATTGTAATATTTAATATTTAATGACCACAGTATAAATATGTAATGACCACAGTATAAATATTTAATGACCATAGTATAAAACATTGACTGTAGGATTTGTTTTGCATCATATCAACCTGTATTCCTATATTTCCAGTACAGCTGTCGGAACAATGATCAGCCTTAAAGCCTGAGAGAATTTCATTCTAATTGGGATTTGTGGAATTGTTGAGGATAATATTGAATTGGGAATTGCATTCTTGAATTTACCTAACATTGGAATTCCAAGGAATTAAAATATCTCTAAATTCAAAGACTACACTGGATTAAATGGAATTTACACAGAGAGAGAATTGAATTCAAATGGAATTTGTAGAATTGACCACAACCCTGGTTAGGATTAAGGCTAGAATTAGGTGTGTGTACCTGTTGTTCCCTGAAGCAGGAGTAGGACAGCGTTTCTGGCAGGGTTAGGGTTTAGGCTAGGGCTAGAGTTAGGTGTGAATACCTGATGTCCCCTGAAGCCATAGTAGGACAGCGTTTCTGGCAGGGTTAGGGTTTAGGCTAGGGCTAGAGTTAGGTGTGAATACCTGATGTCCCCTGAAGCCATAGTAGGACAGCGTTTCTGGCAGGGTTAGGGTTTAGGCTAGGGCTAGAGTTAGGTGTGAATACCTGATGTCCCCTGAAGCCATAGTAGGACAGGTAGTGTGAAATGAATTTCTTGCAAACTCCAAATCCAACAATGCAGTAATCAAAATCAATGCAGTACTAAAAATAACAAAGTAGAAATCAAAATAAGAAGTGAGAAGAACAGGAGAAAGTAAGAAGCTATATACAGGGTCAGTGCCAATACCATATTTACAATGTGCAGGGATATTAGAGTGATAGAAGTGTATACACTACATGGCCAACAGTATGTGGACACCCCTTCAAATTAATGGATTAATCTATTTCAGCCACACCTGTTTCTGACAGGTATATACAGTCATGCAACGTACATGCCGAGCACACAGTCATGCAATCTCCTTAGAAAAACATTGGCAGAAGAATGGCCTGTACTGTGACTTTCAACATGGCACCTTTTCAGCAAGTCAGTTTGTCAAATTTCTGCCCTGCTAGAGCTGCCCCGGTGAACTGTAAGGGCTGTTATTGTGAAGTGGAAATTTCTAGGAGCTGCTATGGCTCAGCTGCGAAGTGGTAGGCCACACAAGCCCACAGAATGGGACCACCGAGTGCTGAAGTGCGAAAACATTGTCTGTCCTCTGTTACAACACTCTCTATGCGTGAGCGTGTAGAGTCCTGTGAGTGTGAATAGGAATAAATACAAGGTCTGTGTAGCCATTCTAGTCTGTGTAGCCATTCTAGTCTGTGTAGCCATTCTAGTCTGTGCAGCCATTCTGTTAGCTATTTAGCAGCCTTATGGCTGGATTCTGTTGGTGTCAGACGTGATTCACCGGTACTGCTTGCCATGCGGAAGCAGAGACCGTCTGTAGCTTGGGTGGCTGGAATCTTTAACGATTTTACGGGCCTTCCTTTCACACCGCCTGATATAGAGGTCCTGGGTGGCAGAGAGCTCGGACATGCGATCAAGGGCGGTGCTGTTGCCATACCAAGCAGTGATGAAGCCAGTCAAGATGCTCTCAATTTGTGCAGCTGTAGAACTTTTTGAGAATTTGAGGGCCCATGTCAAACCTTTTCAACCTCCTGGGGGGGAAGAGGTGCTGTCACGCCTTCTTTGCAATTGTCAGCATGTGAACCAAGTCCTTAGTGATGTGGACACAGAGGAACTTGAGGCTCTTGACCCGCTCCACTACAGCCCTGTTGATATGGATGGGCTTGTTTCTTTTAGTCCACAATCAGCTCCTTTGTCTTGCTGACGTTGAAGGAGAGGTTGATGTCCCGGCACCACACTTCCAGGTCTCTTGGTGCCCAGCCACCCTCATGTCATGATGGTGTTGGAGTCGTGCGTGGCCACTCAGTCATGGGTGAACAGGGAGTACAGGAGGGGACTAAGCACACCCCTGGGGAACCCCCGTATTGCGGGTTAGTGTGGCGGAGGTGATGTTGTCTACCCTCACCACCTGGGGGCTGGCCCGTCAGGAAGTCCAGGATCCAGTCGCAGATGCAGGTGTTCAGTCCCAGGGTCCTAAGCTTGGTGACGAGTTTGTAGGGGACAATGGTGTTGAATGCTGAGCTGTAGTCAATGAAGAGCATTCCAACAGTGTGGCGTGCAATTGAGATTGCATTGTCTATGGATCTGTTTGGGTGGTATGCAAATTGGAGTGGGTTTAGGGTGTATGGGATGATGGAGGTGATGTGTACCATGACCAGCCTTTCAAAGCACTTTGATTAAAGATGTGAGTGTTGCAGGGTGGTAGTCATTGTGGCATGAAGCCTTAGAGTTCTTGTAAAGGAGATTGTAGTCACCTTTCACGCAGTCAAATTATCAAATTGTTTTTCAAATACCGCTGAAATTCTGGTGTTTCTATGTAAAATGGTTTTGTTATATTTCAGTCTTCTGTGATGTATAGTAAAGTGTAATATTGGGATAAAAACTTAAAAATTAATACATTTCATCCCTATATCTGACAGGTCTTCTTTTTTTAAGACCATAACCATCTGTGTGAGGTGTATAGTCCTAGTCCTTCTGTAGCTCAGTTGGTAGAGCATGGCGCTTGTAACGCCAGGGTAGTGGGTTCAATCCCCGGGACCACCCATACGTAGAATGTATGCACACATGACTGTAAGTCGCTTTGGATAAAAGCGTCTGCTAAATGGCATTTATTATATTATATTATTATTATTATTATACGTTTGTTTCAAAGTAGATATTTTTAAGACTGTCAAGAAACACTCTCTGTGACTCTGATTTAGCCCACTGTAGCACAATGTTTAAGATGTGGGGATGCAGCCTGGGACAAGGAGAGGTAGAAAATTACTGTAAATATGTGTGTGTGTGTGTTTGGTGTGTGTGTACCTGTTGTCCCCTGAAGCCAGAGTAGGACAGGGTGTCTGGCAGGGTCACCAGTAGCTGGGCAGCATGGGCATCATCTCCATCCTCCTCTGGGAACAGAGGGTCTGAGGGCATGTTAGTGACAGTCACCTCCAACACCACAGACCTCTGGTCAGACAGAGAAAACACTGCCACCTCTTCATCATCCCTGCAATGAAGGGATTAAAAAGGAAATAGAAAAGAGGAATATAGAAAGTGGTTAGACATAGGATCTCTGGTCAGACAGAGAGAACACCGCCACCTCCTCGCCATCTCCGGAATGAGAGGGGCATGAGGCGGCAGGTAGCCTTGTAAATAAGAATTTGTTCTTAAATGACTTGCCTAGTGAAATGATAAATACAAAATGAGGAAATAGAAAAGAAGAGGTTAGATATGAAGTGTGGCACACCAGGGGGTTTGATCTAAATGTTTACACAGATCAGAGTGTGATACCTCAATTTCAAGGGTGTTAATCTTAAACAATCAAGAAAAAGAACCAGGTCTCCTCCATGAGACGTCTTCTGGCTCCGGGGAATGCTGTCTCCTCTGGGGTAAAACACATAGCCCCTTGGTTCTACCGGACTGTAAGGATGTCTATACGATAGCAACCTCTCCAATCTGCTGCCCTGCTGGTAGTTGTATGGGCCCTGTACGGCTGGTGAGCAATCAGCTCCTTGATTACTCGCCAGCCACAATCAGCCCCAATTAGTCCTGTCCGGAGGACCCGTCGAGACCTGGAACGTTCAGTAGAGGAAGCCACGGCCCGTGCGACGAGTCTCCCCCTGGTGGCTTGTCCATGGTACGCCACACATTCCCCTTTACCCTGTCGGGAGGGGGGCGGTTGTCAGTGCGATGAATGTCTCCCTTCTCAATAGGGCATTCCTGTTCCCATGCTTTGCCGCTGAACTGTACACAACAGAAAAATGGAAACAATGATGGGACAAGAACCACCTGGTGACACAATCGTTGGTGAACTTCCCCTGCCATTCAGACCAGGGAAGCATGGTCTGTGACCAGGCTGAAGTGGGTGCCAAACAAGCTCTTCACTGCTAGACATGCTTTCTCGACAATCGAGTACTTATTTTCTCTGTGTATCAGCTTCCAGCTTATTTTCATGATGGGGTGTTCCTCCCCATCGTGTACCTGGGACAGGACAGCCCCTAATCCCACATCGCAGGCATCCGTCTGCACCAGCCTCGGTACCTGGAAATCGGGCATCATCAGAATCAGATAGGAGCACAGGGCTTCCTTCAGGTGCTTGAATGTCACTTCGGCCTCATCCAACCACCACTGTTTTCGGAGGCGGGCCCTGGTCAGATCGTTAATGGGGGAGACTATAGCCGCAAAGTTGGGGATAAACTGACTATAATATTCCACCTCCCCCAGGAAGGACATGACTATCCCACCAGTCACAAACAAACTGATGTCGTTCACCCCCCTGAAGTCATTGCAGAAAAGCAGACTACCGTCCCGTTTGGGCACCGTCACGATGGGGCTGCCCCATGTGCTGTGGGACTCCTTGATGACTCCCATCCTCAGCATAGCCTCCACCTCCTGCTTCACGGCCTTCCTTCTGGCTTCAGGATCCAGTATGGCCTCTTTCGTACCGTTTCTCCGGGCCAGGTGCAGACGTGGTGTTCAATGAGGGTCGGTCCGGAGGGTTTGTTTCTGGTCCTTATTGCTCAGGATCACCACTAGTCAATGTCCCAGCTTTTGACCACAACATGGCCAAAGCTGTCCTCACGTGCCACCTCTTCAATAGGTTCACATGGTAATTACCTTTTACATGGTAAATCTGTTGGGGTTTCAGTCTCCCTGGCTGCCCTACAAAGTAATTTATGGGTCCCAGCTTCTCTGTCACCTCGTACGGCCCGTGACATGTTGCCAGGAACTTACTTTCTGTGGTGGGGATTAAAACTAGCACCTTGTCACCCACCTGGAAATCTCGGGGCTGGATCTCCCAATTGTAGACCTTGGCTTGAGTGCGCTGGGCCTTCACCATATGTTTCCTTACCACTGGCCATATGGCTGTCATCCACTCCCTCATCGTCGCTACGTGTTCAACCACGCTGTGAAAAGGGTTCAGCTGGGCTTCCCACACCTTGTGGCCTACTGGCGAGATCCAGTAGGCCACAAGGTCTCCTCCTGTAAAGGAGTTCAAAAGGGGAAAACCCAGGGGATGCCTGGGGCACTTCTCGGATCGAGAACATTAGGTGGGGTAGTAGGTGCTCCCAGCTCTTCCCGTTCCACTAAATGACCTTGCACAGCATTTGTTTGAGTGTCTTGTTGAAGCATTTGCCTAGCCCATCTGTCTGCGGGTGAAAGACCGAGATCCACAGATCCAGAGAGCACACACTTCTTTCATTAGTTGGGACATGAACTCGATACCTTCGTTAGTCAGGATCTCGTTTGTGATGCCCACCCGGCTGAAAAGGTGGAACAGCTACCAGGCGATTTCCTTGGGGACCTCCGCCTGTAGGGGAATGGCCTCGGGACGTTTTTACTAGGGGATCCATTATATCCATGGTGATGCGTTCAAACGGCACTCCGATGATCAGTAGGGGAACCAGTGGGTTCCCGGAAGTGTGCTTTTGGGGCTGTGATTTGACACTCCGGGTAGCTGTGGCAATAGTATTTTTCTTTATTTTGACTATTCTCTACATTGTAGAAGAATAGTGAAGAGATTGAGATTCTTGAAAGTAGCCATCCTTTGATGACAGTTTGGCACACGCTTGGCATTCTCTCAACCAGCTTCACCTGGAATACTTTTCCAACACTCTTGAAGGAGTTCCCATTAATGCTGATAACTTGTTAGCTGCTTTCCTTCACTCTGCGGTCCAACTCATCCCAAACCGCCTCAATTGGGTTGAGGTTAAGTGATTGTGGAGGCCAGGTCATCTGATGCAGCACTCCATCACTCTCTTCTTGGTCAAATAGCCCTTACACACCCTGGAGGTGCGTTGGGTCATTGTCCTGTTGTAAAAACAAATGATAGTCCCACTAAACGCAAACCAGATGGGATGGCGTATCGCTTCAGAATGCTGTGGTAGCCATGCTGGTTAAGTGTGCCTTCTATATAAACCACAGACAGTCAATAGCAAAGCACCCCCACACCATCACACCTCCTCCTACATGCTTCTAGGTGGGAACCACACATGTAGAGATTGTCCGTTCACCTACTCTGCATCTCACAAAGACACGGGGGTTGGAACCAAAAATGTCAAAGCTGTACTCAAGGACAGATTTCCACTGGTCGAAAGTCCATTCTGCGTGTTTCTTGGCCCAAGCAAGTCTCTTCTTCGTATTGGTGCCCTCTCGCAGTGGTTTCTTTGCAGCAATTCGACCATGAAGGCCTGAGTCACGCAGTCTCCTCCTGAACAGTTGATGTGTAGATGTGTAGATGTGTCTGTTACTTGAACTTGAGGCTGGTAACTCTAATGAACTCATCCTCTGCAGCAGAAGTAACTCTGGGTCTTCCTTTTCTTGTGTTGGTTCTCATGCGAGCCAGTTTCATCATAGGACTTGATGGTTTTTGCGACTGCACTTGAAGAAACTTTAAAAGTTCTTGAGATTTTCCGTATTGACTGACCTTCATGTGTTAAAGGAATGATGGACTGTCGTTTCTCTTTGCTTATTTGAGCTGTTCTTGCCATAATATGGACTTGGTCTGTAATCAAATAGGGCTATTTTCTGAATACCACCTCTACCTTGTCACAACACAACTGATTGACTCAAACACATTAAGGAAAGAAATTCCACAAACACCTTTTAATTGAAATGCATTCCAGGTGACTACCTCACGAAGCTGGTTGAGAGAATACCAAGACTTGCAAAGCTGTCAAAGGGTGGCTACTTTGAAGAATTTCAAATATAAAATATATTTGTTTAACATGTCATTACTACATGATTCCATATGTGTTATTTCACAGTTTTGATGTCTTCGCTATTATTCTACAATGTAGAAAATAGCAGAAATAAAGAAAAACCTTGGAATGAGTAGGTGTGTCCAAACCTTTGACTGGTACTGTATAATGGTGTGTATAGAAGTTATTTTCGGGTGTAGGTAATAATACAATAAACTTTCTGGGAAAATAATATAAGAATGTTTTAATTTTTTAATTTTACCTTTATTTAATTAGGCAAGTCAGTTAAGAACAAATTCTTATTTTCAATGACGGCCTAGAAACAGTGGGTTAACTGCCTGTTCAGGGGCAGAACGACATATTTGTACCTTGTCAGCTCAGGGGTTTGGACGTGCAACCTTGCGATTACTAGTCCAACGCTCTAACCACTAGGCTACCCTGCCCCCCGAAATACCATACCATTACAAAAAAATGAAATACTGCAAAGTTGTCTAGTAGCTAGAAACAGGGCGACCAGGTCTGTGGGCGCCACCTTGTCATCAAAGCTCTCCACGGGCAGTGTTGGGAAGCTCTGATATAGAGGAATGGTCAAATACAACGTAGAATGTAACAGCTATTAGAATTGCTCGACTACCTCTTCTCCGGGAGATGATGAAATACAAAGAAGAAGTCATACTAACCTTGGCAGAGGGGTGAAGAGGTCAGAGGTGGAAGGTCGGGTTCCAAACTGGTAGGTCAACTTCAGGTTGCTCTGACAGATCTTATCATCGCCACAGCCTTCCCTCAGGAAATTCACCTGCAACGGAGAATCATAGAATGGACCATAGAATCTTTTTAAATGTCTGAATGATTTCACTTTGGGAAACTGGTTCCCCCTCTATGAAAAAACAAAATCCTGTACTATACCGGTATCACACAGGTATGTATTAATTAGGCATGTAACACGACCATCTCCCATCAGGAAAATGCAGATCAGTATGTTCCCTGGTTCTGTTGTTATGGTGCTAGGGTGTTATGGTGTTAGGGTGTTGGAGGTGGTAGAAACACTCAGTACAGGATGTAAAGGTGCTGACCACAGAGTGTAGGGTGTTGGAGGTGGTGGAAACACTCAGTACAGGATGTAAAGGTGCTGACCACAGAGTGTAGGGTGTTGGAGGTGGTGGAAACACTCAGTACAGGATGTAAAGGTGCTGACCACAGAGTGTAGGGTGTTGGAGGTGGTGGAAACACTCAGTACAGGATGTAAAGGTGCTGACCACAGAGTGTAGGGTGTTGGAGGTGGTGGAAACACTCAGTACAGGAGGTAAAGGTGCTGGTTAGTACTTCCGGCGCCGACTGAGATGGCCGCCTCGCTTCGCGTTCCTAGGAAACTATGCAGTTTTTTGTTTTTTTACGTGTTATTTCTTACATTAGTACCCCAGGTCATCTTAGGTTTCATTACATACAGTCGAGAAGAACTACTGAATATAAGATCAGCGTCAACTCACCATCAGTACGACCAAGAATATGTTTTCCGCGACGCGGATCCTGTGTTCTGCCTTACAAACAGGACAACGGAATGGATCGCATGCAGCGACCCAAGGAAACGACTCCGAAAAAGAGGGAAACGCGGCGGTGTTCTGGTCAGACTCCGAAAAAGGGCACATCGCGCACCACTTCCCAGTATTCTTCTTGCCAATGTCCAGTCTCTCGACAACAAGGTTGATGAAATCCGAGCAAGGGTGGCATTCCAGAGGGACATCAGAGACTGCAACGTTCTCTGCTTTACGGAAACATGGCTTACTGGGAAAACGCTATCCAGGGCGGTGCAGCCAACGGGTTTCTCCACGCATCGCGCCGACAGAAACAAACATCTATCTGGTAAGAAGAGTGGCGGGGGCGTATGCCTCATGACTAACGGGACATGGTGTGATGAAGGAAACATACAGGAACTCAAATCCTTCTGTTCACCTGATTTAGAATTCCTCACAATCAAATGTAGACCGCATTATCTTCCAAGAGAATTCTCTTCGATTATAATCACAGCCGTATATATCCCCCCCAAGCAGACACATCGATGGCTCTGAACGAACTTTATTTAACTCTTTGCAAACTGGAAAACATTTATCCGGAGGCTGCATTCATTGTAGCTGGGGATTTTAACAAAGCCAATCTGAAAACAAGACTCCCTAAATTTTATCAGCATATCGATTGCGCAACCAGGGGTGGTAAAATCTTGGATCATTGTTACTCTAACTTCCGCGACGCATATAAGGCCCTGCCCCGCCCCCCTTTCGGAAAAGCTGACCACGACTCCATTTTGCTGATCCCTGCCTACAGACAGAAATTAAAACAAGAGGCTCCCACGCTGAGGTCTGTCCAACGCTGGTCAGACCAAGCTGACTCTACACTCCAAGACTGCTTCCATCACGTGGACTGGGACATGTTTCGTATTGCGTCAGATGGGAATATTGACGAATACGCTGATTCGGTGTGCGAGTTCATTAGAACGTGCGTCGAAGATGTCGTTCCCATAGCAACGATAAAAACATTCCCAAACCAGAAACCGTGGATTGATGGCAGCATTCGCGTGAAACTGAAAGCGCGAACCACTGCTTTTAATCAGGGCAAGGTGTCTGGCAACATGACTGAATACAAACAGTGCAGCTATTCCCTCCGTAAGGCTATTAAACAAGCTAAGCGTCAGTACAGAGACAAAGTGGAATCTCAATTCAATGGCTCAGACACAAGAGGCATGTGGCAGGGTCTACAGTCAATCACGGACTACAAGATGAAATCCAGCCCAGTCACGGACCAGGATGTCTTGCTCCCAGGCAGACTAAATAACTTTTTTGCCCGCTTTGAGGACAATACAGTGCCACTGACACGGCCTGCAACGGAAACATGCAGTCTCTCCTTCACTGCAGCCGAGGTGAGTAAGACATTTAAACGTGTTAACCCTCGCAAGGCTGCAGGCCCAGACGGCATCCCCAGCCGCGCCCTCAGAGCATGCGCAGACCAGCTGGCCGGTGTGTTTACGGACATATTCAATCAATCCCTATACCAGTCTGCTGTTCCCACATGCTTCAAGAGGGCCACCATTGTTCCTGTTCCCAAGAAAGCTAAGGTAACTGAGCTAAACGACTACCGCCCCGTAGCACTCACTTCCGTCATCATGAAGTGCTTTGAGAGACTAGTCAAGGACCATATCACCTCCACCCTACCTGACACCCTAGACCCACTCCAATTTGCTTACCGCCCAAATAGGTCCACAGACGATGCAATCTCAACCACACTGCACACTGCCCTAACCCACCTGGACAAGAGGAATACCTATGTGAGAATGCTGTTCATCGACTACAGCTCGGCATTCAACACCATAGTACCCTCCAAGCTCGTAATCAAGCTCGAGACCCTGGGTCTCGACCCCGCCCTGTGCAACTGGGTACTGGACTTCCTGACGGGCCGCCCCCAGGTGGTGAGGGTAGGCAACAACATCTCCTCCCCGCTGATCCTCAACACGGGGGCCCCACAAGGGTGCGTTCTGAGCCCTCTCCTGTACTCCCTGTTCACCCACGACTGCGTGGCCACGCACGCCTCCAACTCAATCATCAAGTTTGCGGACGACACAACAGTGGTAGGCTTGATTACCAACAACGACGAGACGGCCTACAGGGAGGAGGTGAGGGCCCTCGGAGTGTGGTGTCAGGAAAATAACCTCACACTCAACGTCAACAAAACTAAGGAGATGATTGTGGACTTCAGGAAACAGCAGAGGGAACACCCCCTATCCACATCGATGGAACAGTAGTGGAGAGGGTAGCTAGTTTTAAGTTCCTCGGCATACACATCACAGACAAACTGAATTGGTCCACTCACACTGACAGCGTCGTGAAGAAGGCGCAGCAGCGCCTATTCAACCTCAGGAGGCTGAAGAAATTTGGCTTGTCACCAAAAGCACTCACAAACTTCTACAGATGCACAATCGAGAGCATCCTGGCGGGCTGTATCACCGCCTGGTACGGCAACTGCTCCGCCCTCAACCGTAAGGCTCTCCAGAGGGTAGTGAGGACTGCACAACGCATCACCGGGGGCAAACTACCTGCCCTCCAGGACACCTACACCACCCGTTGTTACAGGAAGGCCATAAAGATCATCAAGGACATCAACCACCCGAACCACTGCCTGTTCACCCCGCTATCATCCAGAAGGCGAGGTCAGTACAGGTGCATCAAAGCTGGGACCGAGAGACTGAAAAACAGCTTCTATCTCAAGGCCATCAGACTGTTAAACAGCCACCACTAACATTGAGTGGCTGCTGCCAACACACTGTCATTGACACTGACCCAACTCCAGCCATTTTAATAATGGGAATTGATGGGAAATTATGTAAATATATCACTAGCCACTTTAAACAATGCTACCTTATATAATGTTACTTACCCTACATTATTCATTTCATATGCATATGTATATACTGTACTCTACATCATCGACTGCATCCTTATGTAATACATGTATCACTAGCCACTTTAACTATGCCACTTTGTTTACTTTGTCTTCACACTCATCTCATATGTATATACTGTACTCGATACCATCTACTGTATGCTGCTCTGTACCATCACTCATTCATATATCCTTATGTACATATTCCTTATCCCCTTACACTGTGTATAAGACAGTAGTTTTGGAATTGTTAGTTAGATTACTTGTTGGTTATCACTGCATTGTCGGAACTAGAAGCACAAGCATTTCGCTACACTCGCATTAACATCTGCTAACCATGTGTATGTGACAAATACAATTTGATTTGATTTGATTTGACCTCAGAGTGTAGGGTGTTGGAGGTGGAAACACTCAGTACAGGAGGTAAAGGTACTGACCTCAGAGTGCAGGGTGTTGGAGCTGGAAACACTCAGTACAGGAGGTAGTGTGTCTCGTTCCTCTGGGTTAGTTTCTGAGGAGAACATGGGGGGTCTGATGGTGTGGGTGATGGCCAGAGAGATGGGACGCAGCTTATCACGGATATTCTCCTGTAAGGGAAAGAATTCAATGATTACTCAACGGGATTCAATTATATGGGAGTCAGATGAAATTGGAGATGGAAGGAAATAATATTTGTTTTCATTCAACTTTTAAGACAATTATTAAATTGTTAAATTATGCCAGTTTAGCTAAATAAAGCACAACTTAAATACTTTTTCTACCCAGAGTAGTAACACAGTGCACCTGCATGTACTGGGTGATAGAGAGCACTGACAGAACTGAACACTTAGCTTTGCCTTTTTTGATGTTGCATAGTGGAAAGAAAAGGTAATTGATATATTCTGTAGTTGTAATCTCTAACACCTCCCGTTCGTATTCAGATTAAATGATTGTGTCATATTGTACTGTACGTTTAGTTGGAAGGTGGCGCTCTGGCAGGCGGGATGGCGTTGACCTTTCAGCTCCACCTCGTCAGTGTGTGTGTACTCCGCCGCCTGTGCACTGCGACCCAGGAAGCTAACACGGTGGGGCAGGCCGAGCTTCCTGCGCTCTGTGTCAGCCTCGATGAGTAGGACCAGGGCTAGTGGGAGGGAGGCAGGAATGAAGGACGGGGAGAAAAGGAAGGAAGAAAGGAAGGAAAGAGAGTCAGAGAAAAGCCAGCACACTACAACACACCAGAGATAAGCTACTGAACATATTACCAGACTATTTTACACAGCTAGACTTATTACCACACTATTTTACACAGCTAGACATATTACCAAACTATTTTACACAGCTAGACATATTACCAGACTATTTTACACAGCTAGACATATTACCAGACTATTTTACACAGCTAGACATATTACCAGACTATTTTACACAGCTAGACATATTACCAGACTATTTTACACAGCTAGACATATTACCAGACTATTTTACACAGCTAGACATATTACCAGACTATTTCACACAGCTAGACATATTACCAGACTATTTTACACAGCTAGACATATTACCAGACTATTTTACACAGCTAGACATATTACCAGACTATTTTACACAGCTAGACATATTACCAGACTATTTTACACAGCTAGACATATTACCAGACTATTTTACACAGCTGGACATATTACCAGACTATTTTACACAGCTGGACATATTACCAGACTATTTTACACAGCTAGACATATTACCAGACTATTTTACACAACTAGACATATTACCAGACTATTTTACACAGCTGGACATATTACCAGACTATTTTACACAGCTAGACATATTACCAGACTATTTTACACAGCTAGACATATTACCAGACTATTTTACACAGCTAGACATATTACCAGACTATTTTACACAGCTGGACATATTACCAGACTATTTTACACAGCTAGACATATTACCAGACTATTTTACACAGCTTGGACATATTACCAGACTATTTTACACAGCTGGACATATTACCAGACTATTTTACACAGCTAGATATATTACCACACTATTTTACACAGCTGGACATATTACCAGACAGAAAAACCAACTGGTTCTAAACAGAGATGTGTACAGTAACTCACTGATGTCTGGTGAGTAGGTCTCTGGGTAAGCAGTATAGGTGAAGCAGGCTTTGACCTCCACACTGACAACAGAGAATAAAGTTAGCGAACAACAGTCTGTCAACAGCAGAAGCACACTACCAAAAGTGGTAGTGAAGGATGAGAAGGATGAAGGATGAGAAGACTGTTACCAATTTGTAAGTCGCTCTGGATAAGAGCGTCTGCTAAATGACTTAAATGTAAATGTAATGTTATTTGCGACCTACCACACGTGGTAGTGAAGGGTGAGAAGACTGTTATTTGCGACCTACCACACGTGGTAGTGAAGGATGAGAAGAATGTTATTTGTGACCTACCACACGTGGTAGTGAAGGATGAGAAGAATGTTATTTGCGACCTACCACACGTGGTAGTGAAGGATGAGAAGAATGTTATTTGTGACCTACCACACGTGGTAGTGAAGGATGAGAAGAATGTTATTTGTGACCTACCACACGTGGTAGTGAAGGATGAGAAGAATGTTATTTGCGACCTACCACACGTGGTAGTGAAGGATGAGAAGACTGTTATTTGCGACCTACCACACGTGGTAGTGAAGGATGAGAAGACTGTTATTTGTGACCTACCACACGTGGTAGTGAAGGATGAGAAGAATGTTATTTGCGACCTACCACACGTGGTAGTGAAGGATGAGAAGAATGTTATTTGCGACCTACCACACGTGGTAGTGAAGGATGAGAAGAATGTTATTTGCGACCTACCACACGTGGTAGTGAAGGATGAGAAGAATGTTATTTGTGACCTACCACACGTGATAGTGAAGGATGAGAAGAATGTTATTTGCGACCTACCACACGTGATAGTGAAGGATGAGAAGAATGTTATTTGCGACCTACCACACGTGATAGTGAAGGATGAGAAGACTGTTATTTGCGACCTACCACACGTGATAGTGAAGGATGAGAAGAATGTTATATGCGACCTACCACACGTGATAGTGAAGGATGAGAAGAATGTTATTTGCGACCTACCACACGTGATAGTGAAGGATGAGAAGACTGTTATTTGCGACCTACCACACGTGGTAGTGAAGGATGAGAAGACTGTTATTTGCGACCTACCACACGTGGTAGTGAAGGATGAGAAGAATGTTATTTGCGACCTACCACACGTGGTAGTGAAGGATGAGAAGACTGTTATTTGCGACCTACCACACGTGATAGTGAAGGATGAGAAGACTGTTATTTGCGACCTACCACACGTGGTAGTGAAGGATGAGAAGAATGTTATTTGCGACCTACCACACTCCATCTCTCCCCTTGCAGTTGTGTTGCTCCAGGTCAATATACTGCTGAGGTTCGATGGATACATCCCGGGTCACGTGAATGACCGGACGAGACCTGTACAGAACTAGCTTATCACCGAGAGAGCCTACTGCCAGGTCAGGGTACAGGTTCCCATCAATGTCCAGACCTCCTGAGATGGAGTAGCCGAACCTCTTCACCCCCTCGTCCACACCATCCAGGATCTGTGAGGGGCAACATGAAGGTCACATGTCTTAACTTGTATAATCAAGTGCAACTTTAAACCTGTATTTATTATTCAGATAGTCTTACACACCTGCAATTAGGGTATGATGTTATCAGTCAGTTAACTTAGTTGAACTTGAACCACATCAACTTTATTGAGACTTAACGATATTTCCACCATGAGGTTTGCAACACCGGAGTCGAGGCTTTGATTCGGTTATGATGAGACACCGTTGACTACTAACGTTTCCCCATGTGTAGCCCTTTCCTGTAGTCAAATGACCAAATCACCCTCTATTGGCCTCATGGGTGGAATGTTATTCATAATTTCTCAGAATTTCACAATTAATAAAACGTTTTTACAAAAATCTGGTGTTTCTATGTCAAATGGTTTTGTTATTTTTCAGTCTTCTGTGATGTATAGTCAAGTCTAATATTGGGATACAAACTCAAAATGGAATACATTTCAACTCTATAAGCCCATAACCATGTGTCTGAGGTGTATATGTTTGTTTCAAGGAACATTTGTTCAAGACTACCAAGAAGCACTTTGTGTGACCCTGATTTATCCCACTGTAGTAACAGGGTATCAATATACACATGGCAATCATAAACACTGAAATACATGGATATTGCTATTATGCAAAGGGTAATTTCACAGTATCATATTAAATAGAGTATATGATATGTACACTGACTATACAAAACATTAACGTTCCATGACATAGACTGAGCAGGCGAATCCAGGTGAAAGCTATGACCCCTTATTGATGTCACTTGTTAAATCCACTTCAATCAGTTTAGATGATGAAGGGGAGGAGACGGGTCATATTAGGATTTCTAATCCTTGATACACCTGAGACATGGATTGTGTCTGTGTGCCATTCTGAGGGTGAATGGGCAAGACAAAAGATGTCAGTGCATTTGAAGGGGGTAGTAGGTGCCAAGTGCACTGGTTTGCATCAACAACTGCAACGCTGCTGGGTTTTTCATTCTCAACAGTTTCCCGTGTGTATCAAGAATGATCCACCACCCAAAGGACATCCAGCCAACTTGACACAACAGTGGGAAGCATTGGAGTCAACATGGGCCAGCATCCCTGTGGAACACTTTCATCACCTTGTACAGTCCATGTCCCCAACGAATTGAGGCTGTTCTGAGGGCAAAATCCGGGGAGGTGCAACTCAATACACTCAGTGATGGGCAACAAGCTTTCTAAAGGCTCTTCTTACCTGTGCAGGCTTGGTGTCGATGCCTGAGGACAAGCCTCGGTAGATGAACACTTTGCCATCCCCATCGAACGGAGCCCCCACAGCAATGTCTGGACGGAGAGAGACAGAAACACATTGAATATAAACTCTACTAAGCCTCATTAAAACATTGTCTTTTGTAGGGTCAGGAGTAGGGTTGTAAAATTCTGGGAACTTTCAATAAATTCCAGAAATCCTGGATGGAGAATTCCAGATTCCCTGCTTATTCTCTCCTGATTACGGGAATTCGGGAAAACCAGGGAATTTATTGAAAGTTCCTGGAATTTTGTGACGCTAGTCAAGAGGTTTCTTGCTCAGGTGACCTGGACTTTTACTTCCCTTTTTTAAATTCACCTGCTGGAGCTCAACCTGGAGCAAGGCATCATGGGATAACAGTTAGTAGCAGTAGTGTGTGTGTGTGTGTGTGTGTGTGTGTGTGTGTGTGTGTGTGTGTGTGTGTGTGTGTGTGTGTGTGTGTGTGTGTGTGTGTGTGTGTGTGTGTGTGTGTGTGTGTGTGTGTGTGTGTGTGTGTGTGTAATAAACAGTAGTACTGGTAACTGCAGTGTGTAGGATTTTGTTTTCTCTTTCATAAAATTACCAGGAAAACTTGTGACCTAAGGACAATAGGAATGTGTCCCAAATGGCACCCTATTCCCTATGTAGTGCACTGCTTCTGACAAGAGCCCTGGTAAAAGTGGTGCACTACATAGGGAATAGGGTGCCAGTACAATCAGTGGATTGTAAAGTGAATGTTGTTTAAATACTTTTGATTTGATCCAGTCCTTCCTCACCGTCATATCCGTCCCTGTCCAAGTCTCCCACGTTGTTGACGGTCAATCCAAACATGGAGTCATAGGTTCCATTGAGCCTGATTGGCTGAGCATATTCCCAGTTACCGAATGGGTTGAGAAAGATGTATACAGCACCTCCGATCTCTGCTTTTCGGTCAAAGTAGTTAGGAGCTCCCACTATCAGGTCTGTCCAACTGGGGGGAGAGAACAGGGAAGGAGGGAGAAAGGGAGGGAGGGAGGTTCAGAAAGAGCTCTACAGAATATTGGGTGGAAACAAGAAGATAATGGTTACAAATATAAACATAATTATTTATATATTATATAAACATAAACATCTGTAACTGAAATAAATGTTTTCCAAGGTTATTTAGAAATCCTGGTCAGAGTATTCCCAGTTATAGGATTCCATCCTCTCCTACCTAATTCAACTTCCATCTGGGATTTCTGAAAACATGGGAACTGGGAATTTTTGGGAAATGTGGAACCTTACTCAGCCATCACTGTTGAGTCATGGTTACAGAGTACCTGTCCATACATTCCCATACACGACTATCAATAGTATCAGCAGCAGACATTAGCGCATTAGTTCTCACCCGTCACTGTTGAGATCAGCCGTAGCCACAGAGTACCCGAAGGAAGAAGCCAGCTCCTCTCCCCACAGGATGTGCTGTGGCACCAGGCGGTACATGTTGTCTTTACGCAACAGCACCACCGCCCCCGTGTGATTGGCTCTCGGAGCCCCCGCCACAAAGGTCAGCTCACCACGACTCATTATGCCTTGAGCAGAGTCCACTGAGAAGCCTGGAGCAAGGTATCATGGGATAACAGTTAGTAGCAGTAGTGTGTGTGTGTGTGTGAGGGGGTGGACATGTTTGTCATCTACAGAGGTAAAGACAAGGTCTGTGTGTGTGATAAGAAGTGAAACAGAAGATTCCTAGTCTTACTATAGTGCATGTAAACAGAGGATTCATTTTACTTTAATGGGATTTACTCCCTCGGGATGGGGTGTGTGTAGGGATGTGAGGGGTGTGTGTAGGGATGTGAGGGGTGTGTGTAGGGATGTGAGGGGTGTGTCTGCAGGGTATAGTGAAATAGTGAAAGAGGGGGGAATTGAACGTGCATGTGGTGTGACATGAGCATGTGTGGAAGAAATATCAGATACAAATCAAATAATTTAATTCACAATGACATTTTTTGTTGTTGCTATATTCCAACATGCGGGGTGTCAGAGTAGGGATTGGCAGGGAGTCTTGTGTTAGTCCAGGGTCAACATTCAGGCAGAAGCATCTCATAGACAAAAACAGAGACAGACAAATACTGTGCTAAAAGCATCCTCTAGACAGACATCCAGAGAGACAAACAGAGACAGACACAGAGAAGTTCAGGGCGACAGGTGTGGAATGACCAAAAGGTTGGCTGAACCACTGTAGGAAGCTGGTTGTAAGACTTATGCTTGTATATTTTAGTCTGGTCAAATAATTAACCAGCTTGAGAATCATAACTAGTTAATACATTTGCCTTGATAGAACACGTAGCCTAGCGGTTAAGAGCGTTAGGCCAGTACTTGAACAGTCGCTGGTTCAAATCCCAAAGCCGATTAGGTGAAAAATCTGTTGATGTGCTCTTGAGCAAGGCACTTACTAGTTGCTCTGGATAAGAGTGTCTGCTAAATGACTAAAATGTAGACTATGACCTCATTAGTTGTTCAGCAGACAGTTGTTCGGTAGCTTTTCTGTTTTGGATGCATTTTGTAGAAGCTCCAAGGCAACAGGTGTGGAATTCTGCTGTCTGACTCACTGTAGAACAAGAGAATAATAGAGCTGTGTCCCTTTAAGATGAATGTGACAGTTGGACATGTGATCCAGTAACAGTGTAGGCCTTTAAGAGATACAGAGAAAACGTCTGTAAATATAACAAACTAGGCCTTTAAGAGAGGGATGAACTCATTTGTCTTTTCACGCAAAAAAAGTCACATCACAACTCTAGTAAAATGTATTTGTGTCCCTTTAAGAGGAATGCTACAGTTATAGTTGATATCTACCCAAAATAAGGCCTTTACTATTACAAATAAGTCTGATCCTCTCTGTCTTTTACATAAGAAGTCTGATCCTCTCTGTCTTTTACATAAGAAGTCTGATCCTCTCTGTCTTTTACATAAGAAGTCTGATCCTCTCTGTCTTTTACATAAGAAGTCTGATCCTCTCTGTCTTTTACATAAAGAAGTCTGATCCTCTCTGTCTTTTACATAAGAAGTCTGATCCTCTCTGTCTTTTACATAAGAAGTCTGATCCTCTCTGTCTTTTACATAAGAAGTCTGATCCTCTCTGTCTTTTACATAAGAAGTCTGATCCTCTCTGTCTTTTACATAAAGAAGTCTGATCCTCTCTGTCTTTTACATAAGAAGTCTGATCCTCTCTGTCTTTTACATAAGAAGTCTGATCCTCTCTGTCTTTTACATAAGAAGTCTGATCCTCTCTGTCTTTTACATAAGAAGTCTGATCCTCTCTGTCTTTTACATAAGAAGTCTGATCCTCTCTGTCTTTTACATAAGAAGTCTGATCCTCTCTGTCTTTTACATAAAGAAGTCTGATCCTCTCTGTCTTTTACGTAAGAAGTCTGATCCTCTCTGTCTTTTACATAAGAAGTCTGATCCTCTCTGTCTTTTACATAAGAAGTCTGATCCTCTCTGTCTTTTACATAAAGAAGTCTGATCCTCTCTGTCTTTTACATAAGAAGTCTGATCCTCTCTGTCTTTTACATAAGAAGTCTGATCCTCTCTGTCTTTTACATAAAGAAGTCTGATCCTCTCTGTCTTTTACATAACAAAGTCTGATCCTCTCTGTCTTTTACATAAAGAAGTCCAATCTGCTCCTTAAAGCTATAAAGGGAAGGGAGGCTTTATCTTGCAACCTTTTTTAAACTGGGGCCCACCAGGATTCGGGAATGGGGCCCACCAGGTTTTGGGAATGGGGCCCACCAGGATTCGGGAATGGGGCCCACCAGGTTTAGGGAATGGGTCCCACCAGGTTTCGGGAATGTGGCCCACCAGGTTTCGGGAAAGCGTCCCACCAGGTTTAGGGAATGTGGCCCACCAGGATTCGGGAATGGGTCCCACCAGGTTTAGGGAATGTGGCCCACCAGGTTTCGGGAATGGGTCCCACCAGGTTTTGTGAATGGGGTCCCTGCAAACAGTTGTGTTGTGCAGCTGTCTACAGTGCAGGCCCTCGTGGTTGTAAGACTTATGTGAGGTATAAATGGACCTAAATATAATGTAGCTTCTTTACTGATCTCTGATCAGTAGTTCTCAGTGGGACTTCCTGTCAACGGAAAATCGTGTGAGACAAATTGGAAAATTGAAACATTTCATTTTTCATTGGCAGTATTTATTTTGGCAGTTACTGTGGAAAAACTGGGCCTGACTCATCAGTGGACTACGCTGGATTCTCTATCCAACAGTAATCAGATTTAATGGATACGATCTGAGAAGAAACAGCATGTACAACTGCTGCTGCCTGGGTAGTGACTTGTTCACTCAGTCGAAAGACTGGATTTAATTATAAGCTATTTACATTTGCAATAAGCTTTTTACATTGTAAGACATTGGGGACCAGTTTCCCGGACACATATCAAGCCTAGTCTTGTACTAAGACATCATTTTATTGGAGAATCTCCATTAGACATAATACAATAACAGAATGCATACAGGGCTGGTTTCCCGGAAGTCCTGGACTATAAAGGATCTTACTGTTATTATACTATACAGTACAATAGACATCTTTATCAGTCAAGACGAGTAGATTCCCGTGTGAAGTCAGTCAGAGATGAAGATGACAACAGACTGTGGTGAAATTCCTTTACATTTAATTCTGCATTTTTATTAGGATTGAACTTAAAATCTGCCATTTAGCTAAGCAACAAACATAACCTGTAATAGCACTATCGTCTGTCTGTGGCCTTTTAGTAAGCGTGCAAAACATATGGTATATGTATTTAGTCATTATGTAATTTGGTTAGAGGGTCAATGGAGGCATGCAGCGAGTTATAAGTGAGGGGTCAAAGGTTATAATGGCCATTAAGGATGTGGAGGACGAGGGATAAGGCAGGATATTCCTCCCAAATGGAACCCTATTCTCTATATAGGGCACTACTTTAGACCAGGTCCTATAGGGCCCACAGTGCACTACTTTAGACCAGGTCCTATAGGGCCCACAGTACACTACTTTAGACCAGAGCCTATAGGGCCCATACTACACTACTTTAGACCAGGTCCTATAGGGCCCACAGTGCACTACTTTAGATCAGGTCCTATAGGGCCCACAGTGCACTACTTTTAGACCAGGTCCTATAGGGCCCATACTACACTACTTTAGACCAGAGCCTATAGGGCCCATACTACACTACTTTAGACCAGGTCCTATAGGGCCCACAGTACACTACTTTAGACCGGAGCCTATAGGGCCACCAGTGCACTATACTGTATATAGGGAATAAGGAGCTCTTTGGGAGGCAATCAAGTTGTTGTGTAGAGGAGGATGAGAATAGAGAGGTTTACAGATGTAGAATAGATCCACATGGTTGATGGGAACAATCAATCGGATGGACAAAACGTTATTGGTTAGAGTCCATTAGCTGGATCTAAAATTGGAATGAGCAAGTATCTCTTATCGATAAAAGAAATGTCACTCGGCTCCAAGGAAAGGACTGCTCTAAACACTCAGCTCCAAGGAAATGACTGCTCTTAACACTCAGCTCCAAGGAAATGACTGCTCTTAACACCCAGCTCCAAGGAAAGGACTGCTCTTAACACCCAGCTCCAAGGAAAGGACTGCTCTTAACACTCAGCTCCAAGGAAAGGACTGCTCTTAACACCCAGCTCCAAGGAAAGGACTGCTCTTAACACTCAGCTCCAAGGAAAGGACTGCTCTTAACACTCAGCTCCAAGGAAAGGACTGCTCTTAACACTCAGCTCCAAGGAAATGACTGCCCTTAACACCCAGCTCCAAGGAAATGACTGCCCTTAACACCCAGCTCCAAGGAAATGACTGTTCTTAACACTCAGCTCCAAGGAAATGACTGCTCTTAACTGTGCACAAGAACGCAGATTCTAAACACTCTATTCCCCATGGGGCCTACACTGTGGGAGCAGTATCATTCAACCTTCTGCAAATCCCTCTTTGAGATACAGTATACTGTACATGTTAGTGTTGGTATTGGTATTGTCTTTCTACACAAAATCCTACATAAACGATTACCACTGTGATCTCAGAATATTTTGTTCACTATGAGATTTGTTTTTAAATTCTGCTTTACTTACTTAATTATTTCACTTCAACCCCCTTTATTTTACTTAGCAAAGTTACCTGTATCTACAAAACGTAGATAAATAAGAATGCAGATCTAGATGTACTGCATATAGAACCAACACCAAGGTACCCTGGACAGCTCCAAACCATCACATCATAGAGTAAACTACAGACTGACAGACAGACAGGCTGTGCAGACCACCCCACCATACAGACTGACAGGCTGTGCAGACCACCCCACCATACAGACTGACTGGCTGTACAGACCACTACACCAAACAGACTGACAGACAGTACAGACTGATAGTTACACAGAGAGACATGCAGACCAGACAGGAGTTCTATGTTTGAATCTACGTACATTCTAAACACGTTCTAGAGAAGAGCTAGCAACGAGCATACACCAAAACACGGGGGTAAGGGCATGTGGGAGGACAGAAGGGATTGGGTTAATTCCATTCCAATTCTAATCAAATCAGGAAGAACACTGAAATTCCAATTCTCTTCAATGCTATTCAATGTGGACAATTTGGAATTGGAATTTTGTTTACATTCTGAATTGACTGGCATTGAAATTGAATAGGCCACAACCCTGGAGACTTGATACAGTAAGTTGTACCAACATGAATCACCTCACTCCAAGCTACAAACCTAAGTAGCTATTCTGAGCTACGTCCTCAAACATGGGCCGGTTGGAGTGTGGCTCCAGAGTTTTGTACACCAGCGCATCTTCATCGGGACTAGCCATGAACAAGAGCCCTGCGGCCCAAGAGAGAGGAAGAGAGAGAGGAAGGAGTGGGAGGGGTGGAGGGAGTGGAGGGAGTGGAGGAGGGGAGGTGGTGAAGGGGAACAGGGTGACAAGAGAGAGAGAGGGAGTGCAGGTGAGAAAGGACTGTGCTGTGATTGTGTGTTTTCTTCTTCCTGCTACCAGTGGTTTGTGGGTAAACCACTGGTACCTAACAGAAGGATGACAAGACTGACTCACGCTGTACCCAGAATGCACTGCAGACAGAACTGTCTGTGGGGGAAACGCAAACCCACTGACTCCAAGAACAGACAGACTTAGCCTGGTCACAGATCAGTTTTTAATGTTTAGCCAAATTCTCTATGTTGTTTTAGACAACTCCTTTGACTGATCTGGCAGATCTGTTTGCATTTTTAACCAACTGCATGGCCTATGAAATAGACTGGCCCCAGACCACTTTGTGTTTTTAACCAACTGCATGGCCTATGAAATAGACTGGCCCCAGACCACTTTGTGTTTTTAACCAACTGCATGGCCTATGAAATAGACTGGCCCCAGACCACTTTGTGTTTTTAACCAACTGCATGGCCTATGAAATAGACTGGCCCCAGACCACTTTGTGTTTTTAACCAACTGCATGGCCTATGAAATAGACTGGCCCCAGACCACTTTGTGTTTTTAACCAACTGCATGGCCTATGAAATAGACTGGCCCCAGACCACTTTGTGTTTTTAACCAACTGCATGGCCTATGAAATAGACTGGCCCCAGACCACTTTGTATTTCTTTTATCCAATTTCGGTATGGCATGACAGAAATGTGCTACCAAAGTACAAGTTTTATATATATTGTATACTATATTTTACATTATTACAAGCAGATACACCAACAGGCCATGTCGACTGTGAGATAATAATATAACTCTTAAATAGCCTATTATTTATTGTAATATTTCTGACCCTTATCCACAGGGCACAGAGTCTCTCTGTGTGTCATTTATATAATGATTGGACCATTCCTACATTAGCTACTTCATGATTGGTCCATTCCTACAGTAGCTACTTCATGATTGGTCCATTCCTACAGTAGCTACTTCATGATTGGTCCATTCCTACAGTAGCTACTTCATGATTGGTCCATTCCTACAGTAGCTACTTCATGATTGGTCCATTCCTACAGTAGCTACTTCATGATTGGTCCCTTCCTACAGTAGCCAGTTCATGTGGGAAAGTATTCAGAATATTGAGGTAGAGCTCTGGTGAATCACGCTCATACACAGAGCAGGGTCAGGGATGGCCCATACGGACAGGAGAGAAACAGCACAAGGGTGTGTCTGAAATGCACCTTTTCTCTATGTAGTCCACTACTGGTCTGCACCGCATTGGTGTGGGCCAGTCTGCCTTTTTAGCCCCATGTTGGTAGCTACTCTGAGTCCTCTCGGTCTGCGATAGGTATTTATTTTGGGTAGAGTGTGTCGTCAGTTGTCATCCTTCCCTGGCCTTCTCTCCTGTCCTGTCCTATGCTGTGCTCAGTGATCTCTGGGGAGACAGTGCAGCAGGCAGACAGCTGTGTGAGAGGAGCAGGAGAGGGCTGGGCAGGGCAGGGACGGTCCTACCCAGGTAACTATGGTAGGGAACAGGGATCAGCTGAGCATTCAGCTGTTTCTCATCCGCCACTTCATAGGGCCCGTCGTCATAGAAACCCAGATCCAGTAAAGTCTGGTTTAGTAGCTGGACGCGCATCTCTCCTGGAAGGAACAGAGTTAGAGGACACAGACAGACACAGACACACAGACAGAAACAGACAAGCATTCTCTCTCTCCCTCTCGCTCCCTTTCTCCCTTTCTCTTTCTCTCTCTCTCTCTCTCTCTCTCTCTCTCTCTCTCTCTCACACACACACACACATGCACACACACACACACACACACACACAGACACACACAGACACACACAGACTAGCACACACACACACACACTTTCATTTTCAAACACATACAAAACAGTTATGTACAGGACAAAGTAAACCATCTCTAGGGTTCCACAGTGAAAATGTCAAGTACAATATAATGTAAATCATGACTCCACCTAAGGCCTGTTTAATATATGATCCAATGATCCATAATTCCAGCCATGTTGATCCCTGACATTAAATAATGACAGTTCCATCCATCAGCCCATTAACTATCTGCTGGGAATCAATCACTTTGATTGATCAGTATGACTGCGGAGGCCAGGCAGTAGGCTTATCAGTAGGCAATGATTTGTCCACTAAAATACATGTAATTTTATGAAAACAGAATTGATGTCTTTTGTGTAATTTATTTTCAGTACGCTTCTGCATCTAAGACAACTGTAAGGGAAAAACTGACTAAAAAGCTCCAGTAATATATTTTCAGTCTAACTCCATCATTTTAGAAAGTGCCAAAAGTATTTTTTAGGATTCATATAAGTAAAATAAAGGCATACTGTGTAGTAGCTGAATCGACACAACAGGACGTGTATGAAAACATCTGACAACAAGCTTTGACTTAACTACCATTTGGAAACACCTCAGCTGTCAGTCATCACTATTTAACCTGTATTTATACAGGTGTGTCTCAATGAGATAAAAAAAAGAAAAGAAAAGGCCTGTCACTGTACCTTTCCAGTTGTACGTTCCAGGAGCTCCGAACATGATAAATTGGTTGTCGGGTGTGAAGGCGGCAGACAGACCCTGCTGACAGAAGCCAAACTGTTCGTGTCCCTGGGGTCGCCCCTCACAGAACTTCCACTCCCCTCCATCTAGGTCATCCCTCTCGGTCAGGTCCTCACTGAGCACGTAGCAACGCCCGATGGGGTCCCGCGTCTCCGACGGCAGGCCCACGCGCTGACGCAGCTCGTACAGATGGGCACACGTCTGAAAAAAGGGACAGGAGAGGTTTAGAGTAGCAGGTTCATTGATGAGGTCCTACAGGTTTAGCAGGTAGAGTAGCAGGTTTATTGATGAGGTCCTACAGGTTTAGCAGGTAGAGTAGCAGGTTCATTGATTGAGGTCCTGCAGGTTTAGCAGGTAGAGTGGCAGGTTTATTGATGAGGTCCTACAGGTTTAGCAGGTAGAGTAGCAGGTTCATTGATGAGGTCCTACAGGTTTAGCAGGTAGAGTAGCAGGTTCATTGATTGAGGTCCTGCAGGTTTAGCAGGTAGAGTAGCAGGTTCATTGATGAGGTCCTACAGGTTTAGCAGGTAGAGTAGCAGGTTCATTGATGAGGTCCTACAGGTTTAGCAAGTAGAGTAGCATGTTCATTGATGAGGTCTGGAATAGATGGTCTAGTATACTACAGACATGCTAAACACATCTCGTACAGGTGGGCACAAGTGTGCTTCATTGAATTGGTCCCACAGGTCTGCTTCATTGAATTGGTCCCACAGGTCTGATTCATTGAATTGGTCCCAAAGGTTTGATTCATTGAATTGGTCCCACAGGTCTGCTTCATTGAATTGGTCCCACAGGTCTGGGTCTTTGAATTGGTCCCACAGGTCTGATTCATTGAATTGGTCCCATAGGTCTGATTCATTGAATTGGTCCCACAGGTCTGATTCATTGAATTGGTCCCACAGGTCTGGGTCTTTGAATTGGTCCTACAGGTCTGATTCATTGAGTTGGTCCCACAGGTCTGATTCATTGAGTTGGTACCACAGGTTTGATTCATTGAATTGGTCCCATAGGTCTGATTCATTGAATTGGTCCCACAGGTCTGATTCATTGAATTGGTCCCACAGGTCTGGGTCTTTGAATTGGTCCTACAGGTCTGATTCATTGAGTTGGTCCCACAGGTTTGATTCATTGAATTGGTCCCACAGGTCTGCCTCATTGAATTGGTCCCACAGGTCTGATTCATTGAATTGGTCCCACAGGTCTGATTCATTGAGTTGGTCCCACAGGTTTGATTCATTGAATTGGTCACACAGGTCTGCTTCATTGAATTGGTCCCACAGGTCTGGTTCATTGAATTGGTCCCAAAGGTTTGATTCATTGAATTGGTCCCACAGGTCTGCTTCATTGAATTGGTCCCACAGGTCTGGGTCTTTGAATTGGTCCTACAGGTCTGATTCATTGAGTTGGTCCCACAGGTCTGATTCATTGAGTTGGTCCCACAGGTTTGATTCATTGAATTGGTCCCACAGGTCTGCTTCATTGAATTGGTCCCACAGGTCTGATTCATTGAATTGGTCCCACAGGTCTGATTCATTTAAAAATATATATTTAACTGGGCAAGTCAGTTAAGAACAATTTCTTATTTACAATGACGGCCTAGGAACAGTGGGTTAAATGCCTTGTTCAGGGGCAGAACGACAGATTTGACCTTGTCAGCTCGGGGATTCAACCCAGCAGCCTTTCAGGTTACTGGATCAACGCCCTAACCACTAGGCTACCTGCCGCCTCTTCATTGAAGAGGTCCCACAGGTCTGAACAGAGGCAGAGCAGTAGTAGTACCATCTCAGCATAACTGAGACAACTACAATAGATGGCTAGCTATTCTACAAACATGAGTTCTTCCTAACTCAGCCTTTCCCAAACTCTGTCTTGGCTAGCCCAAGGGGTGCGTGTGTTGGTTTTTACCCTGGTACTACACAGTTGATTCAAATAATCAAAGCTTGATGATTAGTTGATTATTTTAATCAGCTGTGTAATACAAGAGCAAACAAAACATGCACCTCTTGGGGTCTCGAGGACCGAGTTTAGAAAACGCTGTCCTAATCACTCAAACTGACTAGGGAAACCTCTGGACCCGAGCTACAGGCTCTAACCAGGGCCTGGAGTTGGTCAGGGAAACCTCTGGACCCGAGCTACAGGCTCTAACCAGGGCCTGGAGTTGGTCAGGGAAACATCTGGACCCGAGCTACAGGCTCTAACTAGGGCCTGGAGTTAGTCAGGGAAACATCTGGACCTGAGCTACAGGCTCTAACCAGGGCCTGGAGTTGGTCAGGGAAACCTCTGGACCCGAGCCACAGGCTCTAACTAGGACCTGGAGTTGGTCAGGGAAACCTCTGGACCCGAGCTACAAGCTCTAACCAGGGCCTGGAGTTATTCAGGGAAACCTCTGGACCCGAGCTACAGGCTCTAACCAGGGCCTGGAGATGGTCAGGGAAACCTCTGTGTGATTGTGTACTGTGTACTAACCACCACCTTTCCTCCAATCCCCTGGCTCTTGACTGTTACTCCTAGCCACTGGTTGTCCTTGCTTTCCCAGTCGAGGTTTACGTCTCCATCGATGTCCACGCGCTCGCAGTCAAACTCCTCGCCTGTGATTGGACAGCGGTACAGAGCGCCAGGGCGCTTCCTGTGCATCATGCCCAATCCTCTGGCCCGCGGCGCCCCCACCAGGATCCTGTCCGCAAGACACACAAACACACATAAAATTGTTGTAGCATAGCAAATTGTATTATATTGTGTCATACTGTATGTGATTGTTTCTGGAAGTATCCATTTACAAGGGTAATGAGTAGTTACTGCATCCATTTTTGGACTTATAAATGAATTAATTGTTACATTTTCAATGCTTAGCAGGACAGAAAATGGTCCAATTCACAATCTTATCAAGAGAACAACCCCGGTCATTTCTCTGCCTCTGATCTGTCAGACTCACTAAACACAAATGCTTGATTTGTAAATTATGTCTGAGTGTTGGAGTGTGCCCCTGGCTATCCGTAAATTATGTCTGAGTGTTGGAGTGTGCCCCTGGCTATCCGTAAATTATGTGCCCCTGGCTATCTGTAAATTATGTCTGAGTGTTGGAGTGTGCCTCTGGCTATCCGTAAATTATGTGCCCCTGGCTATCTGTAAATTATTTCTGAGTGTTGGAGTGTGCCCCTGGCTATCTGTAAATTATGTCTGAGTGTTGGAGTGTGCCCCTGGCTATCTGTAAATTATGTCTGAGTGTTGGAGTGTGCCCCTGGCTATCTGTAAATGATGTCTGAGTGTTGGAGTGTGCCCCTGGCTATCTGTAAATGATGTCTGAGTGTTGGAGTGTGCCCCTGGCTATCCGTAAATGATGTCTGAGTGTTGGAGTGTGCCCCTGGCTATCTGTAAATGATGTCTGAGTGTTGGAGTGTGCCCCTGGCTATCTGTAAATTATGTCTGAGTGTTGGAGTGTGCCCCTGGCTATCTGTAAATGATGTCTGAGTGTTGGAGTGTGCCCCTGGCTATCTGTAAATGATGTCTGAGTGTTGGAGTGTGCCCCTGGCTATCTGTAAATGATGTCTGAGTGTTGGAGTGTGCCCCTGGCTATCTGTAAATGATGTCTGAGTGTTGGAGTGTGCCCCTGGCTATCTGTAAATGATGTCTGAGTGTTGGAGTGTGCCCCTGGCTATCCGTAAATTTAAAAAACAAGAAAAATGGTGCCATCTGGTTTGCATTATATAAGTATTTTTAAATTATTCATATTTTTACTTTTACTTTTGATACTTAAGGATCTTTTTAAACCAAATAACTTGTATAATTATACTCAAGTAGTATTTTACTTGGTGACTTTCACATTTACTTGAGTTATTATCCATTAAGTTATCTTTCATTTTAGTCAAATATGACAGTTGCTTACTTTTTCCACCACTGTCTTTTAGGCCAGGAAAGCTTCCTTCACACACGACTGTTACTAGGAGCATAGTCTCTCATGACTGATCGCAACACAAATGATTAAGTAGCTGGCCAGCACACTCAAGATTTGGTTCTGGGTTCTGGTGATACTGGCAACATACCTACAAGCCCAATAGTCACCCTCTGACCTGTAAACACTGTGGGCACCATACTGTAGTTATGGACTTTTATTGGTTCTTGGAGTTGTTTCTGGTCAGGTCACATGGTCAGAAAACAGGAAACCCTTCCGACCCTACGGTTTAATGTTTCGGTTTGAAAAATGCATCAGGACACATTACCAGCTTTTTCATTTCACCAGGCTGCCAATTTGAGGAGCCGCCTGAAGAGTGAGAGGAATGGCAGATAGAGGAACCCAGCAGTGCTGAGGCAGAGAGCTCGTAGTGAGGACGACTGGCTACTATTCTGAACTTTGTGTGGTGATCTTTCTGGCAACCAGAACTGCTGAGGCATCAGCCAAATGGATGTTACACAGACGGGACGAGGAGAAGTCCAGAAGCCATAAGACTCAGGCTGGTTCCCAGACTTGACCTCTACAAGATTATCAACAGACTACATCAGCCATCATCTACCATCCTCTATCCAGCTCTCTCCACTCAAGGCATAAACTGACCCTCTCCATCTTCGGAGGATAAAGATTTCAAAGACTTCTATTGGTTGACCTGTCTTGACATATTGCTTGTTTGTTTTTGAAGCGCTTTGAGATTCTATGAAACTTGATATAGAAATGTAATAAATTACGATTATTGTTATGTATGTGTCATGTTTTGTCTTATATTGTCTTGTCATTTTGCTTTTCCTTCTGTTCGTTTTCCCCCTGCTGGTCTTTTTAGGTTCGTTCCCCTTTTTCTCTCTCCCTCTCTCTCTCTCTTCTCTCTATCATTCCGTTCCTGCTCCCAGCTGTTCCTATTCCCCTAATCAATCATTTAGTCTTCCCACACCTGTTCCCTATCTTTTCCCCTGATTAGAGTCCCTATTTCTCCCCTTGTTTTCCGTTTCTGTCCTGTCGGATCCTTGTATATTGTTCACCGTGCTGTGTCTTTGTATCGCCCTGTCGTGTCGTGTTTCCCTCAGATGCTGCGTGGTGAGCAGGTGTCTGAGTCTGCTACGGTCAAGTGCCTTCCCGAGGCAACCTGCAGTTCATGATCGAGTCTCCAGTCTGTTCTCGTCATTACGAGTGGAGTTGTTCTTTATGCTTTATTTACCGCTCCGAATTGTCTAGGAGTATTGAATATTTACTTTACTGGATTAAAGACTCTGTTTTCGCCAAGTCGCTTTTGGGTCCTCATTCACCTGCATAACAGAAGGATCCGACCTAAGAATGGACCCAGCGACTACAGACGCTCGTAACACTGCCGTCGAGATCCAAGGAGCCATGCTCGGCAGACACGAGCAGGAATTGTCTGCTGCTCGCCATGCCGTGGAGAACCTGGCCGCTCAGGTTTCCGACCTCTCTGGACAGTTCCAGAGTCTTCGTCTCGTGCCACCTGTTACTTCCTGGTCTGCCGAGCCTCCGGAACCTAGGGTTAATAACCCACCTTGCTACTCCGGGCAGCCCACGGAGTGCCGCTCCTTTCTCACCCAGTGTGATATTGTGTTCTCTCTCCAACCCAACACATACTCTAGAGAGAGAGCTCGGGTTGCTTACGTCATTTCACTCCTTACTGGCCGGGCTCGAGAGTGGGGCACAGCTATCTGGGAGGCAAGGGCTGATTGCTCTAACAATTACCAGAACTTTAAAGAGGAGATGATTCGGGTTTTTGACCGTTCAGTTTTTGGTAGGGAGGCTTCTAGGGCCCTGGCTTCCCTATGCCAAGGTGATCGATCCATAACGGATTACTCTATTGAGTTTCGCACTCTTGCTGCCTCTAGTGACTGGAACGAGCCGGCGCTGCTCGCTCGTTTTCTGGAGGGACTCACGCAGTGGTTAAAGATGAGATTCTCTCCCGGGAGGTTCCTTCAAGTGTGGACTCTTTGATTGCTCTCGCCATCCGCATAGAACGACGGGTAGATCTTCGTCACCAGGCTCGTGGAAGAGAGCTCGCGTCAACGGTGTTTCCCTGCTCCGCATCGCAACCATCTCCCTCCTCTGGCTCAGAGACTGAGCCCATGCAGCTGGGAGGTATTCGCATCTCGACTAAGGAGAGGGAACGGAGGATCACCAACCGCCTGTGCCTCTATTGCGGACTTGCTGGACATTTTGTCAATTCATGTCCAGTAAAAGCCAGAGCTCATCAGTAAGCGGAGGGCTACTGGTGAGCGCTACTACTCAGGTCTCTCCATCTAGATCCTGTACTACTTTGTCGGTCCATCTACGCTGGACCGGTTCGGGTGCTACATGCAGTGCCTTGATAGACTCTGGGGCTGAGGGTTGTTTCATGGACGAAGCATGGGCTCGGAAACATGACATTCCTTTCAGAGAGTTAGACAAGCCTACGCCCATGTTCGCCTTAGATGGTAGTCATCTTCCCAGTATCAGATTTGAGACACTACCTTTAACCCTCACAGTATCTGGTAACCACAGTGAGACTATTTCTTTTTTGATTTTTCGTTCACCCTTTACACCTGTTGTTTTGGGTCATCCCTGGCTAGTATGTCATAATCCTTCTATTAATTGGTCTAGTAATTCTATCCTATCCTGGAACGTTTCTTGTCATGTGAAGTGTTTAATGTCTGCCATCCCTCCCGTTTCTTCTGTCCCCACTTCTCAGGAGGAACCTGGCGATTTGACAGGAGTGCCGGAGGAATATCATGATCTGCGCACGGTCTTCAGTCGGTCCCGAGCCAACTCCCTTCCTCCTCACCGGTCGTATGATTGTAGTATTGATCTCCTTCCGGGGACCACTCCTCCTCGGGGTAGACTATACTCTCTGTCGGCTCCCGAACGTAAGGCTCTCGAGGATTATTTGTCTGTGTCTCTTGACGCCGGTACCATAGTGCCTTCTTCCTCTCCGGCCGGGGCGGGGTTTTTTTTTGTTAAGAAAAAGGACGGTACTCTGCGCCCCTGCGTGGATTATCGAGGGCTGAATGACATAACGGTTAAGAATCGTTATCCGCTTCCCCTTATGTCATCAGCCTTCGAGATTCTGCAGGGAGCCAGGTGCTTTACTAAGTTGGACCTTCGTAACGCTTACCATCTCGTGCGCATCAGAGAGGGGGACGAGTGGAAAACGGCGTTTAACACTCCGTTAGGGCATTTTGAGTACCGGGTTCTGCCGTTTGGTCTCGCCAATGCGCCAGCTGTTTTTCAGGCATTAGTTAATGATGTTCTGAGAGACATGCTGAACATCTTTGTTTTTGTCTATCTTGACGATATCCTGATTTTTTCACCGTCACTCGAGATTCATGTTCAGCACGTTCGACGTGTTCTCCAGCGCCTTTTAGAGAATTGTCTCTACGTGAAGGCTGAGAAGTGCTCTTTTCATGTCTCCTCCGTTACTTTTCTCGGTTCCGTTATTTCCGCTGAAGGCATTCAGATGGATTCCGCTAAGGTCCAAGCTGTCAGTGATTGGCCCGTTCCAAGGTCACGCGTCGAGTTGCAGCGCTTTCTAGGTTTCGCTAATTTCTATCGGCGTTTCATTCGTAATTTCGGTCAAGTTGCTGCCCCTCTCACAGCTCTTACTTCTGTCAAGACGTGTTTTAAGTGGTCCGGTTCCGCCCAGGGAGCTTTTGATCTTCTCAAAGAACGTTTTACGTCCGCTCCTATCCTCGTTACTCCTGACGTCACTAGACAATTCATTGTCGAGGTTGACGCTTCAGAGGTAGGCGTGGGAGCCATTCTATCCCAGCGCTTCCAGTCTGACGATAAGGTTCATCCTTGCGCTTATTTTTCTCATCGCCTGTCGCCATCTGAACGCAACTATGATGTGGGTAACCGCGAACTGCTCGCCATCCGCTTAGCCCTAGGCGAATGGCGACAGTGGTTGGAGGGGGCGACCGTTCCTTTTGTCGTTTGGACAGACCATAAGAACCTTGAGTACATCCGTTCTGCCAAACGACTTAATGCTCGTCAAGCTCGTTGGGCGTTGTTTTTCGCTCGTTTCGAGTTTGTGATTTCTTACCGTCCGGGTAGCAAGAACACCAAGCCTGATGCCTTATCCCGTCTTTTTAGTTCTTCTGTGGCTTCTACTGATCCCGAGGGGATTCTTCCTTATGGGCGTGTTGTCGGGTTGACAGTCTGGGGAATTGAAAGACAGGTTAAGCAAGCACTCACGCACACTGCGTCGCCGCGCGCTTGTCCTAGTAACCTTCTTTTCGTTCCTGTTTCCACTCGTCTGGCTGTTCTTCAGTGGGCTCACTCTGCCAAGTTAGCTGGTCATCCCGGTGTTCGAGGCACTCTTGCTTCTATTCGCCAGCGCTTTTGGTGGCCGACTCAGGAGCGTGACACGCGCCGTTTCGTGGCTGCTTGTTCGGACTGCGCGCAGACTAAGTCAGGTAACTCTCCTCCTGCCGGTCGTCTCAGACCGCTCCCCATTCCTTCTCGACCATGGTCTCACATCGCCCTAGACTTCATTACCGGTCTGCCTTTGTCTGCGGGGAAGACTGTGATTCTTACGGTTGTCGATAGGTTCTCTAAGGCGGCACATTTCATTCCCCTCGCTAAACTTCCTTCCGCTAAGGAGACGGCACAAATCATCATCGAGAATGTGTTCAGAATTCATGGCCTCCCGTTAGACGCCGTTTCAGACAGAGGCCCGCAATTCACGTCACAGTTTTGGAGGGAGTTCTGTCGTTTGATTGGTGCGTCCGTCAGTCTCTCTTCCGGGTTTCATCCCCAGTCTAACGGTCAAGCAGAGAGGGCCAATCAGACGATTGGTCGCATACTACGCAGCCTTTCTTTCAGAAACCCTGCGTCTTGGGCAGAACAGCTCCCCTGGGCAGAATACGCTCACAACTCGCTTCCTTCGTCTGCTACCGGGTTATCTCCGTTTCAGAGTAGTCTGGGTTACCAGCCTCCTCTGTTCTCATTCCAGCTTGCCGAGTCCAGCGTTCCCTCCGCTCAAGCGTTTGTCCAATGTTGTGAGCGCACCTGGAGGAGGGTGAGGTCTGCACTTTGCCGTTACAGGGCACAGACTGTGAGAGCCGCCAATAAACGTAGGATTAAGAGTCCTAGGTATTGTTGCGGCCAGAGAGTGTGGCTTTCCACTCGCAACCTTCCTCTTACGACAGCCTCTCGTAAGTTGACTCCGCGGTTCATTGGTCCGTTCCGTGTCTCCCAGGTCGTCAATCCTGTCGCTGTGCGACTGCTTCTTCCGCGACATCTTCGTCGCGTCCATCCTGTCTTCCATGTCTCCTGTGTCAAGCCCTTTCTTCGCACCCCCGTTCGTCTTCCCTCCCCCCTCCCGTCCTTGTCGAGAGCGCACCTATTTACAAGGTACGTAGGATCATGGACATGCGTTCTCGGGGACGGGGTCACCAATACTTAGTGGATTGGGAGGGTTACGGTCCTGAGGAGAGGAGTTGGGTTCCGTCTCGGGACGTGCTGGACCGTTCACTGATTGATGATTTCCTCCGTTGCCGCCAGGATTCCTCCTCGAGTGTGCCAGGAGGCGCTCGGTGAGTGGGGGTACTGTCATGTTTTGTCTTATATTGTCTTGTCATTTTGCTTTTCCTTCTGTTCGTTTTCCCCCTGCTGGTCTTTTTAGGTTCGTTCCCCTTTTTCTCTCTCCCTCTCTCTCTCTCTTCTCTCTATCGTTCCGTTCCTGCTCCCAGCTGTTCCTATTCCCCTAATCAATCATTTAGTCTTCCCACACCTGTTCCCTATCTTTTCCCCTGATTAGAGTCCCTATTTCTCCCCTTGTTTTCCGTTTCTGTCCTGTCGGATCCTTGTATATTGTTCACCGTGCTGTGTCTTTGTATCGCCCTGTCGTGTCGTGTTTCCCTCAGATGCTGCGTGGTGAGCAGGTGTCTGAGTCTGCTACGGTCAAGTGCCTTCCCGAGGCAACCTGCAGTTCATGATCGAGTCTCCAGTCTGTTCTCGTCATTACGAGTGGAGTTGTTCTTTATGCTTTATTTACCGCTCCGAATTGTCTAGGAGTATTGAATATTTACTTTACTGGATTAAAGACTCTGTTTTCGCCAAGTCGCTTTTGGGTCCTCATTCACCTGCATAACAGTATGACCTGCTCTCCTGAGCTAGTTAGTTTAGATGTTGTATATTTGTTGTTGATCTGGAAGAAGAAAAATGATCTAGAAGAAAAAGAAACGCACACCTATTAAGACGAGGTGCTGGCTAGCGGAGTAGAAACTTGAAAATAAAAGAGAGCCGCACACTCTTGGAGCTCAGATGCATAACTGAGCGTTGTATATTTGTTGTTAACAACAACCTCAGTTACTTTCAGTGAGGTCTCTATTGTTTGACACACAAAGCATCAACGTATTACTGGGAGGTTGTATCTATCACTGATACTACGATGTGTTATCATGATTCCCTCCCCCTCCTATCTTTTGTAACGGTTGCATTTTCAGTGGCTCTGGCTTCTGCCTTATATGGGCTGGCTGGTCCAGGGGGCTGGCTGGTCCAGGGGGCTATTTAAAAACACACCATTGAACAACATTCCAACCAACCAATTCTCTCTCTCTCTCTCTCTCTCTCTCTCTCTCTCTCTCTCTCTCTCTCTCTCTCTCTCTCTCTCTCTCTCTCTCTCTCTCTCTCTCTCTCTCTCTCTCTCCTCTCTCTCTCCTATCAGCCATCGCATGGCACAGGCCCAGAAGCTAGACACAGAGAAAGAGGGGGAGAGTGGGGGGAGTGGGAGAGAGAGAAAGAGGGGGAGAGTGGGGGGAGTGGGAGAGAGAAAGAGAGGACAAATGAGTCAAGAGAGGGAATTAGAAAGAGGTAGAGCAAAAGGGGGACAGAGGGAGAAAGAGGGAAAAAGAGAGAGAGAGAAAGAGTGCAAGAGAGAGAGAGAGAGAGAGAGAGAGAGAGAGAGAGAGAGAGAGAGAGAGAGAGAGAGAGAGAGAGAGAGAGAGAGAAGGGTCATGTTCAGAATGAGAAAATTCTTTGAAATGGCTATAAATATGGTCTAGTTGAGGGGAATGCTACGTAAGTAGCTAGATGTACCCAGGCTTTCCAACGTTGGGTAGCTTCACTTAACTTCATATTCCAGCTAAGGATTCATCCGGAGGTGGATACTGCTCTTCCGCCTGCCGTTAACTCTAGCAGGCTTGTAACTGAGTGTGTGTATCACACGTGGCTAGTGGAACGCCAAACTCTTCATTCAGACAATGCAGAACCATTAACCCATGGGAGAGGCAGAGAAACATTTACATTTGTACCGAAAGCAACATGAATTAAAAGCTTTCTTGCCCACTTAGCAGGCTACGGTGTGAAAGAGGCTTTTAGATATTTTAATATTACTATATTTTAAACACACAACAACAACAAAAACGTTTTATTAGCAAACTATTTGGTAAATATTGAATTGGTCATTTTCCTCAGATGTGATTGGTCCTCAACCCGTGGCTCAGACATTTTCATTCAGGATAAATGCAGTTAGCCTGCCCCAGTGCAGGTTAGTCCTGAAAGATACGTCGCCGTAGAAATTTGCCTGCCTAAAAGGTGAGACACTTTCGGGATAACGGTTATCCCAAGTTGAACTCAGAATTGACCGAAGTTGCCTCGCTAACTCTTCAAACCTGATTGGTAGTATAGGGCTCAGACAGAAAGACAGAGGCCTGAAGTGGTTGAGCATGGTGAATTAGTAGCCTGTCAGTCGTCAGTACCACACTAAAACTGACGGCAGGTGTAGGGTTGTTGGATTAAGATAATGTATTTACAAGTGTAGAAATCACACACTGTGTGAACGAATGGCTAAGACAGTCATTCCTAGCCTGGAGTGACTCCTAACCACTCCTGAACTCTGTCTGTGCTTGAGCCAACTTCTCCAGTGTTCATTGTCATGTCATGACAGCAAATGAGGGGTAGTAGGCTAATACAATACAGTTCAATCTGGCGACTAGGCTAAAGTCACTTCTTGCACTGAGACATGGCTGTGTAGACTCCTATGGTGTTTAGAGAAGTCAACAGTCATGTCTCAGAGCACAATTACTTTGTTAAAGCTATGTAATAATAATAATAATAATAATATATGCCATTTAGCAGACGCTTTTATCCAAAGCGACTTACAGTCATGTGTGCATACATTCATGAAGTAACACATATGGAATCATGTAGTAACTGAAATAGTGTTAAACAAATCAAAACACATTTTATATTTGAGAGTTTTCAAAATATCCACCCTTTGCCTTGATGACAGATTTGCACAGTCTTAGCGGAACGATATAGCCGTCTGTAGCGCGGGCACATTTCTTTATCAGGGGTACTTCGGGTAAACGACCCCTAACTTCCTCCATACTGAACACAGAGACATACAAATAGTATCCACAAGTTCATCTGACTCTAGGGAAGTAGATAAAGGGCTTCTTTGCCAAAATCCCAAGGTATCCCTTTAAGAATTCAAATTTCATGCCTGAACTTACCTCTAACCTTAAAAATGTGGAGCTAATGTCTAAACTTCACCTTATACACTTTCAAATTTGATCTTTGGGGCAAATTTGAGAAACATGGATGATTGTCTAATTCTGACGTGCGACTGAGAGCAGAAACAGGCCGTCTACCCCGTATTGCTGGGCACAGTGAATAGGCTACTGATCTTCACTGGGGTTGTTCAGCCTGCCAAATGACTTGTAGATCAATGACTGTCAACACAGTTACATTCTTAGTGAAACACTGAAGGAGAGGGCGCATCAGTAGTCACAAAATATGAATCACGCAGTCTCATTTAAATCAATCAGTCTCCCTGTCTTAACTTTATCTACCTAATTTACCTTTGAAGGGAATTGTTTATCTGCAAAATATAAGAGAACAGGGCAGCCTTCGTCAAGCCAGGTTCGTCAATAGACTCTAAATGAATGTCCCTTTACTCCTCTTTTGACATCCAGTCTACCCCTACCACCTTTTCCAACCTAGCAGTAGCACTCCCTATAGAAAAGGACTTGAATTCCTGTGACAAAGCTGACTCCGTAGCTCTCGTCATGAGAGTGCTTTATTTAATTCCCCTTAGAAATTGTTTAGTGTGTTCATATTTCCCCATATATCTAGTAATTAATCTATTCTAAAGGTATATACTGTTGTTCTTTTGCCAGTATCATGGGTACTTACTGTGCGCAAGGCAAGGTTAGTTATGTGTCAGGGAAATGTTTGTTTGAGTTTCATTGTGACGATTTCAGTTTCCTATTTAAATGCAGAAATGTACAATTTTTGCAATCCTCCAAGCTGGATGCGATGTTCAGGTGCACATGAACACTTGCTACACTGACGAGAAATATGTTTGTTTATTTCCTTACTGTAACGTGTCCTCTGTCTGAAGTCTGCGTATCTCGGGAACTACATCTCTTGTCTCATGTCTGTGTGTAATGGGCGGGTACACGGCTCCATAAGTCATATGTTTTGGCTCCTGCTGGCCTGCAGAACTTTTGCTGTTAAATGTGTATTCATTAATGGAAAGTGTTTCCGCTTTGAGGATAAGCAAGAATGTTTTAGATGTTATTTAAATGGCATATGTATATGTGGGTATAATGAAGATGTCTGTTACATGATTTAATATGTCATATTTGGGTAAAGAGCTCCATGGTTAATGGTATGGTCCATAGGGAGTGGCCTTGGGTATAAAGGTGCAGTGCCTGTTCGTTCAACCTGTGAACTGGGGAATTATCTTCTAGCTCTGGTATGTGAGCTGTGTGGGGAGGCTGTCCATTGCCTGGTATACCCCAACTTGCTATTTTTGGTTTGGCAAGGTAGGCCTGGTTGAGGCTTAGGTTTTTGATTTAGATTCATGTAAAGAGGTGAACAGGCTGGAGGGCTCCAGGCAGGATAACAGTTGGTGTATCTAACCTGACTACAGGATAACAGTTGGTGTATCTAACCTGACTACAGGATAACAGTTGGTGTATCTAACCTGACTACAGGATAACAGTTGGTGTATCTAACCTGACTACAGGGTAACAGTTGGTGTATCTAACCTGACTACAGGATAACAGTTGGTGTATCTAACCTGACTACAGGGTAACAGCTGGTGTATCTAACCTGACTACAGGATAACAGTTGGTGTATCTAACCTGACTACAGGGTAACAGCTGGTGTATCTAACCTGACTACAGGATAACAGTTGGTGTATCTAACCTGACTACAGGGTAACAGCTGGTGTATCTAACCTGACTACAGGGTAACAGTTGGTGTATCTAACCTGACTACAGGGTAACAATTGGTGTATCTAACCTGACTACAGGATAACAGCTGGTGTATCTAACCTGACTACAGGATAACAGTTGGTGTATCTAACCTGACTACAGGGTAACAGCTGGTGTATCTAACCTGACTACAGGGTAACAGCTGGTGTATCTAACCTGACTACAGGGTAACAGTTGGTGTATCTAACCTGACTACAGGGTAACAGTTGGTGTATCTAACCTGACTACAGGATAACAGCTGGTGTATCTAACCTGACTACAGGATAACAGTTGGTGTATCTAACCTGACTACAGGGTAACAGCTGGTGTATCTAACCTGACTACAGCTACAGGGTAACAGCTGGTGTATCTAACCTGACTACAGGGTAACAGTTGGTGTATCTAACCTGACTACAGCTACAGGGTAACAGTTGGTGTATCTAACCTGACTACAGGGTAACAGTTGGTGTATCTAACCTGACTACAGCTACAGGGTAACAGTTGGTGTATCTAACCTGACTACAGGGTAACAGTTGGTGTATCTAACCTGACTACAGGGTAACAGTTGGTGTATCTAACCTGACTACAGGGTAACAGTTGGTGTATCTAACCTGACTACAGCTACAGGGTAACAGCTGGTGTATCTAACCTGACTACAGCTACAGGGTAACAGCTGGTGTATCTAACCTGACTACAGCTACAGGGTAACAGTTGGTGTATCTAACCTGACTACAGCTACAGGGTAACAGTTGGTGTATCTAACCTGACTACAGGGTAACAGTTGGTGTATCTAACCTGACTACAGGGTAACAGTTGGTGTATCTAACCTGACTACAGGGTAACAGTTGGTGTATCTAACCTGACTACAGGGTAACAGTTGGTGTATCTAACCTGACTACAGCTACAGGGTAACAGCTGGTGTATCTAACCTGACTACAGGGTAACAGTTGGTGTATCTAACCTGACTACAGCTACAGGGTAACAGTTGGTGTATCTAACCTGACTACAGCTACAGGGTAACAGTTGGTGTATCTAACCTGACTACAGGGTAACAGTTGGTGTATCTAACCTGACTACAGGGTAACAGTTGGTGTATCTAACCTGACTACAGGGTAACAGTTGGTGTATCTAACCTGACTACAGGATAACAGCTGGTGTATCTAACCTGACTACAGGATAACAGCTGGTGTATCTAACCTGACTACAGGGTAACAGTTGGTGTATCTAACCTGACTACAGGATAACAGCTGGTGTATCTAACCTGACTACAGGATAACAGTTGGTGTATCTAACCTGACTACAGGGTAACAGCTGGTGTATCTAACCTGACTACAGCTACAGGGTAACAGCTGGTGTATCTAACCTGACTACAGGGTAACAGTTGGTGTATCTAACCTGACTACAGCTACAGGGTAACAGTTGGTGTATCTAACCTGACTACAGGGTAACAGTTGGTGTATCTAACCTGACTACAGCTACAGGGTAACAGTTGGTGTATCTAACCTGACTACAGGGTAACAGTTGGTGTATCTAACCTGACTACAGGGTAACAGTTGGTGTATCTAACCTGACTACAGGGTAACAGTTGGTGTATCTAACCTGACTACAGCTACAGGGTAACAGCTGGTGTATCTAACCTGACTACAGCTACATGGTAACAGCTGGTGTATCTAACCTGACTACAGCTACAGGGTAACAGTTGGTGTATCTAACCTGACTACAGCTACAGGGTAACAGTTGGTGTATCTAACCTGACTACAGGGTAACAGTTGGTGTATCTAACCTGACTACAGGGTAACAGTTGGTGTATCTAACCTGACTACAGGATAACAGTTGGTGTATCTAACCTGACTACAGGATAACAGTTGGTGTATCTAACCTGACTACAGGATAACAGTTGGTGTATCTAACCTGACTACAGGATAACAGCTGGTGTATCTAACCTGACTACAGGATAACAGTTGGTGTATCTAACCTGACTACAGGATAACAGTTGGTGTATCTAACCTGACTACAGGGTAACAGCTGATGTATCTAACCTGACTACAGGGTAACAGCTGATGTATCTAACCTGACTACAGCTACAGGGTAACAGGTGGTGTATCTAACCTGACTACAGGGTAACAGTTGGTGTATCTAACCTGACTACAGCTACAAGGTAACAGTTGGTGTATCTACCCTGACTACAGCTACAGGGTAACAGTTGGTGTATCTAACCTGACTACAGCTACAGGGTAACAGTTGGTGTATCTAACCTGACTACAGGGTAACAGTTGGTGTATCTAACCTGACTACAGGATAACAGCTGGTGTATCTAACCTGACTACAGGATAACAGTTGGTGTATCTAACCTGACTACAGGGTAACAGCTGGTGTATCTAACCTGACTACAGCTACAGGGTAACAGCTGGTGTATCTAACCTGACTACAGGGTAACAGTTGGTGTATCTAACCTGACTACAGCTACAGGGTAACAGTTGGTGTATCTAACCTGACTACAGGGTAACAGTTGGTGTATCTAACCTGACTACAGCTACAGGGTAACACTTGGTGTATCTAACCTGACTACAGGGTAACAGTTGGTGTATCTAACCTGACTACAGGGTAACAGTTGGTGTATCTAACCTGACTACAGGGTAACAGTTGGTGTATCTAACCTGACTACAGCTACAGGGTAACAGCTGGTGTATCTAACCTGACTACAGCTACAGGGTAACAGCTGGTGTATCTAACCTGACTACAGCTACAGGGTAACAGTTGGTGTATCTAACCTGACTACAGCTACAGGGTAACAGTTGGTGTATCTAACCTGACTACAGGGTAACAGTTGGTGTATCTAACCTGACTACAGGGTAACAGTTGGTGTATCTAACCTGACTACAGGGTAACAGTTGGTGTATCTAACCTGACTACAGGGTAACAGTTGGTGTATCTAACCTGACTACAGCTACAGGGTAACAGCTGGTGTATCTAACCTGACTACAGGGTAACAGTTGGTGTATCTAACCTGACTACAGCTACAGGGTAACAGTTGGTGTATCTAACCTGACTACAGCTACAGGGTAACAGTTGGTGTATCTAACCTGACTACAGGGTAACAGTTGGTGTATCTAACCTGACTACAGGGTAACAGTTGGTGTATCTAACCTGACTACAGGGTAACAGTTGGTGTATCTAACCTGACTACAGGATAACAGCTGGTGTATCTAACCTGACTACAGGATAACAGCTGGTGTATCTAACCTGACTACAGGGTAACAGTTGGTGTATCTAACCTGACTACAGGATAACAGCTGGTGTATCTAACCTGACTACAGGATAACAGTTGGTGTATCTTACCTGACTACAGGGTAACAGCTGGTGTATCTAACCTGACTACAGCTACAGGGTAACAGCTGGTGTATCTAACCTGACTACAGGGTAACAGTTGGTGTATCTAACCTGACTACAGCTACAGGGTAACAGTTGGTGTATCTAACCTGACTACAGGGTAACAGTTGGTGTATCTAACCTGACTACAGCTACAGGGTAACAGTTGGTGTATCTAACCTGACTACAGGGTAACAGTTGGTGTATCTAACCTGACTACAGGGTAACAGTTGGTGTATCTAACCTGACTACAGGGTAACAGTTGGTGTATCTAACCTGACTACAGCTACAGGGTAACAGCTGGTGTATCTAACCTGACTACAGCTACATGGTAACAGCTGGTGTATCTAACCTGACTACAGCTACAGGGTAACAGTTGGTGTATCTAACCTGACTACAGCTACAGGGTAACAGTTGGTGTATCTAACCTGACTACAGGGTAACAGTTGGTGTATCTAACCTGACTACAGGGTAACAGTTGGTGTATCTAACCTGACTACAGGATAACAGTTGGTGTATCTAACCTGACTACAGGATAACAGTTGGTGTATCTAACCTGACTACAGGATAACAGTTGGTGTATCTAACCTGACTACAGGATAACAGCTGGTGTATCTAACCTGACTACAGGATAACAGTTGGTGTATCTAACCTGACTACAGGATAACAGTTGGTGTATCTAACCTGACTACAGGGTAACAGCTGATGTATCTAACCTGACTACAGGGTAACAGCTGATGTATCTAACCTGACTACAGCTACAGGGTAACAGGTGGTGTATCTAACCTGACTACAGGGTAACAGTTGGTGTATCTAACCTGACTACAGCTACAAGGTAACAGTTGGTGTATCTACCCTGACTACAGCTACAGGGTAACAGTTGGTGTATCTAACCTGACTACAGCTACAGGGTAACAGTTGGTGTATCTAACCTGACTACAGGGTAACAGCTGGTGTATCTAACCTGACTACAGGGTAACAGTTGGTGTATCTAACCTGACTACAGCTACAGGGTAACAGTTGGTGTATCTACCCTGACTACAGCTACAGGGTAACAGTTGGTGTATCTAACCTGACTACAGGATAACAGTTGGTGTATCTAACCTGACTACAGGGTAACAGTTGGTGTATCTAACCTGACTACAGGGTAACAGTTGGTGTATCTAACCTGACTACAGGGTAACAGTTGGTGTATCTAACCTGACTACAGCTACAGGGTAACAGTTGGTGTATCTAACCTGACTACAGGGTAACAGTTGGTGTATCTAACCTGACTACAGGGTAACAGTTGGTGTATCTAACCTGATTACAGGGTAACAGTTGGTGTATCTAACCTGACTACAGCTACAGGGTAACAGTTGGTGTATCTAACCTGACTACAGGGTAACAGTTGGTGTATCTAACCTGACTACAGGGTAACAGTTGGTGTATCTAACCTGACTACAGGGTAACAGTTGGTGTATCTAACCTGACTACAGGATAACAGTTGGTGTATCTAGCCTGACTACAGGGTAACAGTTGGTGTATCTACCCTGACTACAGCTACAGGGTAACAGTTGGTGTATCTAACCTGACTACAGGGTAACAGTTGGTGTATCTAACCTGATTACAGGGTAACAGTTGGTGTATCTAACCTGACTACAGGGTAACCGTTGGTGTATCTAACCTGACTACAGGGTAACAGTTGGTGTATCTAGCCTGACTACAGGGTAACAGTTGGTGTATCTAACCTGACTACAGGGTAACAGTTGGTGTATCTAACCTGACTACAGGGTAACAGTTGGTCTATCTAACCTGGTGTCAGACTGGACCCTGATCTCTCCTTTGACAAACATATCAAGACCATTTCAAGGACTGTTTTTTTCCATCTATGTCACATTACAAAAATCAGAAACTTTCTGTCCAAAAATGATGCAGAAAAATGAATCCATGCTTTTGTCACTTCTAGGTTAGACTACTGCAATTCTCTACTTTCCGGCTACCTGGATAAAGCACTAAATGAACTTCAGTTAGTGCCAAACTTGGGTGCTAGAATCTTTTATTATAATTTTTCTTCACCTATTTTTTCTCCCCAATTTCGTGATTTCCAATTGGTAGTAGTTACAGTCTTGTCTCATCGCTGCAACTGCCGTACGGACTCGGGAGAGGCGAAGGTCGAGAGCCATGCGTCCTCCGAAACACAACCCAACCAAGCCGCACTGCTTCTTCACACAATGCCCATCCAACCCGGATGCCAGCCGTACCAATGTCTCAGAGGAAACAGCCCGACACTGCCGACCAAACCCTCCCTAACCCAGACGACGCTGGGCCAATTGCCAGCTGCTAGAATCTTGACTAGAACCAAAAAATGTGATCATATTACTTCAGTGCTAGCCTCTCTACACTGGCTTCCTGTTAAGGCAAGGGCTGATTTCAAGGATTTACTGCTAACCTACAAAGCATTTCAAGGGCTTGCTCCTACCTATCTTTCTCGATTTGGTCCTGCCATACATACCTACACGTACGCTACGGTCATAAGACGCAGGCCTCCTAAATGACCCTAGAATTTCTAAGGAAACAGCTGGAGGCAGGGCTTACTCCTATAGAGCTCCATTTTTATGGAATGGTCTACCTACCCATGTGAGAGACGCAGACTCGGTCTCAACCTTTAAGTTGTTATTGAAGACATCTCTTCAGTAGGTCCTATGATTGAGTGTAGTCTGGCCCAGGAGTATGAAGGTGAACGGAAAGGCACTGGAGCAAGGAACCGCCCTTGCTGTCTCTGCCTTCCCCTCTCTCCACTGGGATTCTCTGCCTCTAACCCTATTACAGGGGCTGAGTCACTGGCTTACTGGTGCTCTTCCATGCCGTCCCTAGGAGGAGTGCGTCACTTGAGTGGGTTGAGTCACTGACGCAACCTTCCTGTCTGGGTTGGTGCCCCAACCCCTTTGGCTGTGCCGTGGCGGAGATCTTTGTGGGCTTTACTCGGCCTTGTCTCAGGATGGTAAGTTGAAGATATCCCTCTAGTGGTGTGGTGGTTGTGCTTTGGCAAAGGGGGTGGGGTTAGATCCTGCCTGTTTTGCCCTGTCCGGGGGTATCGTCGGATGGGGTCACAGTGTCTCCCGACCCCTCTTGTCTTAGCCGCCAGTATTTATGCTGCAGTAGTTCATGTGTCGGGTGGATAGGGTAAGTCTGTTATATCTGGAGTATTTCTCCCGTCTTATCTGGTGTCCTGTGTGAATTTAAGTATGCTCTCTCCAATTCTCTCTCTCTTTCTCTCTTTCTTTCTTTCTTTCTTTCTCTCTCTGGGAGGACCTGAGCCCTAGGACCATGCCTCAGGACTACCTGGCCTGATGACTCCTTGCTGTCCCCAGTCCACCTGGCCATGCTGCTGCTCCAGTTTCAACTGTTCTGCCTGCGGCTATGGAACCTTGACCTGTTCACCGGACGTGCTACCTATCCCAGACCTGCTGTTTTCAGCAGGAGCGGTAGAGATACTCTGATTGATCGGCTATGAAAAGCCAACTGACATTTACTCCTGAGGTGCTGACCTGTTGCACCCTCGACAATCACTGTGATTATTATTATTTGATCCTGCTGGTCATCTATGAACATTTGAACATCTTGGCCCTGTTCTGTTATAATCTCCACTCGGCACAGCCAGAAAAGGACTGGCCTTCCATCATAGCCTGGTTCCTCTCTAGGTTTCTTCCTAGATTCTGGCCTTTCTAGGGAGTTTTTCCTAGCCACCGTGCTTCCACACCTGCATTGCTTGCTGTGTGGGGTTTTAGGCTGGGTTTCTGTACAGCACTTTGAGATATCAGCTTTATAAAGGCTATATAATATATTTATAAGGGCTTTATAAATACATTTGATTTGATTTTGATTTGACTACAGCTACAGGGTAACAGTTGGTGTATCCAGGATGGGAGGGGGGTAGATCTACATCCCTCTCCTCTTCTCTCCCTCTTCTCTCCCCCCTCGTCACACCCTCTGTCTTGACACTGTTTCCTCTACAGTCCCTTACTATTTTCACATGTGTAGCGGACATGAGTCGGTTATGGTCACGTGATGAGATAGCCTCACCTGCGCACTTCAAAACTTGTGTCTGCCCTCAGCCCAAAAGGGATTTTGTTCTTGGCCTAAGACGTTGGTTGCTGCTGTGGGAGACCCGGGTTCATGTCCCTCGTGTACACAGATACGCACTGACACATACAAACACACGCACAGCCAGCCCAGCCAGCCAGCCACCCAACCAGCCCTCTAGTCTGACAGCCAGCCAGTAAGCCACCTAGCCAGCCCTCTAGTCTGACAGCCAGCCAGCCACCCAGTCAGCCCTCTAGTCTGACAGCCAGCCACCCAGCCAGCCACCTAGCCAGCCCTCTAGTCTGACAGCCAGCCACCTAGACAGCCCTCTAGTCTGACAGCCAGCCAGCCACCCAGCCAGCCCTCTAGTCTAACAGCCAGCCAACCAGACAGCCCTCTTGTCTGACAGCAAGCCACCCAGCAAGCCATCCAGCCAGCCCTCTTGTCTGACAGCCAGCCAACCAGCCAACCCTCTTGTCTAACAGCCAGCATCCCAGCCAGCCACCTAGCCAGCCCTCTAGTCTGACAGCAGCCACCCAGCCAGACCTCTAGTCTGACAGCCAGCTACCTAGCCAGCCCTCTAGTCTGACAGCCAGCCACCCAGCCAGTCACCTAGCCAGCCCTCTAGTCTAACAGCCAGCCAACCAGACAGCCCTCTAGTCTGACAGCCAGCCAGTAAGCCACCTAGCCAGCCCTCTAGTCTGACAGCCAGCCAGCCACCCAGTCTGCCCTCTAGTCTGACAGCCAGCCACCCAGCCAGCCACCTAGCCAGCCCTCTAGTCTGACAGCCAGCCACCTAGACAACCCTTTAGTCTGACAGCCAGCCAGCCACCCAGCCAGCCCTCTAGTCTAACAGCCAGCCAACCAGACAGCCCTCTTGTCTGACAGCAAGCCACCCAGCAAGCCATCCAGCCAGCCCTCTAGTCTGACAGCCAGCCACCCAGCCAACCCTCTAGTCTGACAGCCAGCCACCCAGCTACCTAGTCAGCCCTCTAGTCTGACAGCCAGCCACCCAGCCAGTCACCTAGCCAGCCCTCTAGTCTGACAGCCAGCCAGCCAGCCCTCTAGTCTGACAGCCAGCCACCAGGCCAGCCCTCTAGTCTGACAGCCAGCCACCTAGCCAGCCCTCTAGTCTGACAGCCAGCCACCCAGCCAGCCCTCTAGTCTCACAGCCAGCCACCCAGTCAGCCATCCAGCCAGCCCTCTAGTCTGACAGTCAGTCAGCCAGCTAGCCAGCCCTCTAGTCTGACAGCCAGCCACCTCGTCTGCCCTCTTGTCTGACAGCAAGCCACCCAGCCAGCTACCTAGCCAGCCCTCTAGTCTGACAGCCAGCCACCTATCCAGCCCTTTAGTCTGGAAGCCAGCCACTCTGCCAGCCACCCAGCCAGCCCTCTTGTCTGACAGCAGCTACCCAGCCAGCTACCTAGCCAGCCCTCTTGTCTGACAGCCAGCCACCCAGCCACCTAGCCAGCCCTCTAGTCTGACAGCCAGCATCCCAACCAGCAACCTAGCCAGCCCTCTAGTCTGACAGCCAGCCAGCCAGCTCTCTAGTGTGACAGCCAGCTACCCAACCAGCCCTCTAGTCTGACAGCCAGCCAGTAAGCCACCTAGCCAGCCCTCTAGTCTGACAGCCAGCCAGCCACCCAGTCAGCCCTCTAGTCTGATGCCCAGCCACCCAGCCAGCCACCTAGCCAGCCCTCTAGTCTGACAGCCAGCCACCTAGACAGCCCTTTAGTCTGACAGCCAGCCACCCAGCCAGCCCTCTTGTCTGACAGCAAGCCACACAACAAACCATCCAGCCAGCCAACCAGCCAGCTCTCTTGACTGACAGCCAGCCACACAGCAAGCCATCCATCCAGTCCTCTTGTCTGATAGCCAGCGAAACCAACCAGCCCTCTTGACTGACAGCCAGCCACCCAGTCAGCCATCCAGCCAGCCCTTTAGTCTGACAGTCAGCCAGCCAGCCAGCCCTCTAATCTCACAACCAGCTGCCTAGACAGCCCTCTAGTCTGACAGCCAGTCACCCAGCCAGCCCTCTAGTCTAACAGCCAGCCAGCCAGCCCTCTAGTCTGACAGCCAGCCACCAGGCCAGCCCTCTAGTCTGACAGCCAGCCACCTAGCCAGCCCTCTAGTCTGACAGCCAGCCAGCCACCCAGCCAGCCCTCTAGTCTGACAGCCAGCCACCCAGCCAGCCCTCTAGTCTGACAGCCAGCCACCTAGTCAGCCCTCTTGTCTGACAGCCAGCCAACCAGCCAGCCCTCTTGTCTCACAGCCAGCCACCCAGTCAGCCATCCAGCCAGCCCTCTAGTTTGACAGTCAGTCAGCCAGCTGTCCAGCCCTCTAGTCTGACAGCCAGCCACCTCGTCTGCCCCCACCCAGCCAGCTACCTAGCCAGCCCTCTAGTCTGACAGCCAGCCACCTATCCAGCCCTTTAGTCTGGAAGCCAGCCACTCTGCCAGCCACCCAGCCAGCCCTCTTGTCTGACAGCCAGCCACCCAGCCACCTAGCCAGCCCTCTAGTCTGACAGCCAGCATCCCAGCCAGCAACCTAGCCAGCCCTCTAGTCTGACAGTCAGCCAGCCAGCCAGCCCTCTAGTCTAACAGCCAGCCAACCAGCCAGCCCTCTTGTCTGACAGCAAGCCACACAGCAAGCCATCCAGCCAGCCCTCTAGTCTGACAGCCATTCACCCACCCAGCCAGCTCTCTAGTCTGACAGCCAGCCACCCAGCACCACCACCTCTAGTGCAGCAGCCAGCCACCCACCCAGCCACCTAGCCAGCCACCTAGTCTGACAGTAAATATTTTGCTTTTCAACATCTCCTTCACCAGTCTTACTCATGTGTTCCAAATGGCACCCTATTCCCACATAGTGCACCTTAACAGCTCCCTACAACATTGGCTTACTGTTTCCCTAATAGCACAACACACTTCCATGGAAGTGCAGTCATGCATGCCACATAAGTGATCTTCTCACTTAATGAGTCAAAACCTACATGACTGTGTCCCAAATGACACCCAATTACCTATATAGTGCACTATGTAGGGAATAGGTTGCTATTTGGGAAACAGTTCATGAGAAACAGCATCTGACATTATTATTAGACCTGGGTTCAAATACTATCAAAAACATGTTAAATAGTTTATCTGAGCTTGATTGAACTTGCCTGGCACAATGGAATTAATAGAAAGGTCACAACAGTTCCAAACCCTACACATCAGGCACACCAGGAAGGCTAAAGGAAAGATTTCGAATACTATTTGAACCCTTGTCTGATGTATGAGCAGCCACCGCCCATAACCTAGTGAATCTGTGCTAAGCTAAGCTAAATAAAGGGGACCTGGGTAAGAGACTAAAAAGCATGATAAAAAGTTTAACCCTGTAAACAGCAGCATTCATCTAGTCCTCTGGTTTTTAAGGTAATACCTAAACTCTCCCACGTTATTGCATGTACTGTAGACACACATTACACAGGCAGGTGTTTGGGTCCACTGGGGCAATATAACATATTCCATGCAGGAAAGTGGAGCTAGGTCTATGCTGAGAGGAATATACTGGTACGTTGGCTTCCAACCTGTATTTGCAGATAGGATAAGTAATCCTTCTCACCCCCCCCCCCCTTTAAGATTTAGATGCACTATTGTAAAGTGACTGCTCTACTGGATGTCATAAGGTGAATGCACCAATTTGTAAGTCGCTCTGGATAAGAGCGTCTGCTAAATGACTTAAATGTAAATGTAAAATGTAAATGTAATAGAAACTTATACTCATCTAAAGATCCAGTACATATGAAGATAAACACCTCATACACTTTCTATAAGGCTTTACTCACAAAGACACATCAATTCTGAAATTCACGGAGGGATTCATAGCACTTTCAACACGCAGTTACTATAGATATATAGGTTCTGGCTATACAATGTTCACTGCCAATGTTATTTACCTTGAAGGAGATGTACTGCTGATACAATTTTCATTGATTAAATTTTGATCTGTACTTTTTTTATTGATTGCATTTCATTACAAATGGAAGGAACAATGCATTTTGCAGTCGACTTCATCAAGTGAATTTACCTTGAATGAGATGCACTGCTGTTTCCAGGGCTTCCTCTGTTAAATACAGATTAACATACAATCTGCATATAACAGAAGAAACCTTGGTCATTGTTTTTGTATTGCAGTCCACAATATACCATTATGCCGGCTAAATACAACATCTCCTCTCTCAGTTATCTCATCTTTCCATAATCCACAGAGGGAAGATATCCACACCCATAGAGATCCTATTAAGTGTTCCAGAATGGGTAAAACAAAAACGGCAGCCATATTGGTCAGGGAGAAATAAAAATAACAGTCTAATTAGAATGAATGCCAGTAGAAGCATAATCCTGATTTTACCGAAGGAGGAAACTAAAAGTAAGGCATGTGATATATCAGAAATTGTGTAATATAATTATTGTCAACCTAAAATATTGATATATAATTAATTATATGGGTTTTATACACATTTTCTGTATAAATAGCCTCTAAACCACAGACGAATGCTGAGGGGAGAACGGCTCATAATAATGTCTGGAACGGAGCAGATGGAATGGCATCAAAGACCTGGAGACCATGTGTTTAATGTACATGATAGCATTCCACTGACTCCGCTCCAGTTAGTACCACGAGCCCGTTCTCCCCAATTCAGGTGCCACCAACTTCCTGAGCTCTAAACTATATGTAACATTTTGTTTTCTTGGAAAGCTTTAAGTGCTGTTATATGATCCAATGTCAGTACTTGTTGCATTCACAACTTGTCTAAGTCCTATCATCAACTGATTTGAGCAAGTGTATGGCTGTCGATTGACTGCATTGTTTGAATGGAATGTTGGCATATACTCAGAGTCGATATTTATGTCATAAGGAATTCCCCTCGACCACAAATTTGGAAAAACAAACATTCTTTCCATTGACCCCCATTGTGAAGAGCCAACTTCGTCATTGATTGTTTGTTATACAGAAATAACAAAACATGCTGAAGAGCTGCTGTGTTGTTCAATGTATATGTAACAGGTCAAACATCCCAACTCACAGTGTTCCCACTTAGGGAAATAGAGCCTACGAGAAGAGCCCTGTGGCTTCAGGCCATTCAGCGGGGGAGAGTGGGAAATGTGGGGACCCGGTGTCCAAGTAGGCTATACATAGCTATGTTGTGGAAAACATTTCATCACAGGCAAGACATTTAATTTGTTGAGTATAGTCCGTTTGTATCTCAAATCACTACTTGTAGCTGTATACACTGAGTGTACAAAACATTTGGAACACCTTACTAAAATTGAGCTGCACCCCCCTCCTTTTCCTCTCAGAACACAAGGTGTCTACAAGGTGTCGAAAGTGTTCCACAGGGATGCTGACCCATGTTGACTCCAATGCTTCCCACAGTTGTGTCATGTTGGCTGGATGTCCTTTGGGTGGTGGACCATTCTTGATCCACACAGGAAACTGCTGAGCATGAAGAAACCCAGCATCGTTGCAGTTCTTGACACAATCAAACTGGTGCGCCTGGAACCTACTACCGTACCCCGTTCAACGGCACTTCAATCTTTTGTCTTGCCCATACACCCTCCCAATGGCACACATAACAAAGCATGTCTCGATTGTCTCGAGGCTTAAAAATCATTCTTTAACCTGTTTCCTCCCCTTCATCTACAATGATTCAAGTGGATTTAACAAGTGACATCAATAAGGGATCATAGCTTTCACCTGGATTCACCTGGTCAGTTTGTCCTGGAAAGAGCAGGGGTTCCTAATATTTAGTTCACTCAGTCTAGTCCGTTTGTTTGTTTTGTTGGTCGTGGCTAGCTTAATGTTCCGGTCAGTAGCTAGCTAGCACTGACTCACGTGGCTGCTAGCGGCATCAGGGAAGTCCTGCAATATTATGTTTTTCTAAGTAGTGAAAATGCTAGGGAGAAGGCAATGTTGAAAAGTCATCTTTAGACATATTGTACTTTTCTTAAATGTAGTTTTGTAATTGACTAAAACAAGAAGAGAACAAGAAAATGTTTGCAAAAGGTAAAGTTTTTGCTGTGAACCAATTGGGTAACCTCATGTGTTGTTTTCCCATAAGGTGGACGGAGCCGCGACATTCAATCTAAAATCAACTGGGAGTATTGACAGTAAATTTGAAAAATGTGTGCAATCATTCTTCTTACACTGTCTGGCTAGCTAGCTAAAAAAACATACAATGCAGATAAATTCTTCAAATTCAGTATTTTACACAAAGTCTTATCACAGCACTGGCAAACCATGGTTGACCAACTCCCTGATCAACATGGCTTACCTTTATCCCATCACATGACCATTCTAGTATTCTAATTCCTAATGCTATGTCCACACACCCCACTTCCCTCTCCCCCTGGCTTGATGGGGTATCTGGGTGTTGAGTGTGAAGGTGACAGAGTCTGTTGGAATGCCCTCATGTAGCCACCAGTACCACAGAATCCTACACACACACACACACACACACACACACACACACACACACACACACACACACACACACACACACACACACACACACACACACACACACACACACACACACACACACACACACACACACACACACACACACACACACATAATTCCTGGCCTGCCAACACGAGCCACAGCGTGCACCTGTGTTAAACACCACTACGTGACAGAAAGGACTTCTCTCGTGATCCATTCACAGTTCCGTTCAGAAAGCTGCACATTTTCCCACAATGTCAATGTCCTCCTGAAGACTTGTGTTAGCTCCCTCCCTGAGATATTGCCTAGGCTTAGCTCAGTAGGCTAACAAGGTCTTCAGTCACACAGACAATACTCACCAAAAAAGGGATAGATGTAAACTAATTGAAAATGTGTAAGGATTCTGAGATTCTTCCTGAAGATAAAAGAAAGATAGCCTATTGTCTACAGAGAGACAGACAACCAACAAAGGCCCGTATTCAAACAGCCCCAGCACAAGGTGCACCTGTGTAATGATCATGCTGTTAATCAGCTTCTTGATATGCCACACCTGTCAGGTGGATGGATTATCTTAGCAAAGGAGAAATGCTCACTAACAGGGATGTAAACAAATTTGTGCACAGAATTTGAGAGAAATGCATATTTTTTTGTCTGGAACATTTCTGATATCTTTTATTTCAAATCATGAAACATGGAACCAACACTTTACATGTTGCATTTATATTTAGTTCAGTTAAGATTCCTTGGCTATAAAGATGGGGAAAGGTCTGTCCATAATTAACAGATGCTCTGTTTTTATGACAGCACACCCCAAAAAGCAAGTCCTGCAGGCTGCAGTTTTGTCTAAACTTGATTATAGTCCAGTCATGTGGTCAAGTGCTGCAAAGAAGGACCTCGTTAAGCTGCAGCTGGTCCAGAACAGAGCTGCACGTCTTGCTCTTTCATTGCAATCAGAGAGCTAATATTAATACTATGCATGGCAGTCTCTCTTGGCTAAGAGTTGAGGAGAAACTAATTGCATCAATTCTTCTTTGTAAAAGAAACATTTATGTGTTCAAAATTCAAAATTGTTTGTATAGTCAACTTAAACACAGCTCTGACACACATACTTACCCCACCAGACATGCCACCAGGGGTCTTTTCACAGTTCCCAGCCCCAGAACAAATTGAAAGAAACATACAGTAATATACAGAGCCATTATTGTATGGACCTCTCTTCCATCTCATACTGCTCAAATGAACAGCAAACCTGGTTTCAAAAAACAGATAAAGCTCCTCTCCCCTATTTGACCTAGATCGTTTGTGTGTGTGTTGATATGTAGGCTGAGTGCCATTTTTAAATTGAGGTAGTTCTGTCCTTGAGCTGTTATCGTCTATTGATGTTCTGTATTATGTTTCATGTTTAGTGTGAACCCCAGGAAGAGTAGCTGCTGCTTTCGCAACAGCTAACGGGGGTCATCATAAAATACCAAATACACATCTCCTATTATTGACTGATATAACTATTAAAGACAACTATCATTGACTGATAGGACTATTAAAGACACATCTATTATTGACTAATATAACTATTAAAGACACATCTATAATTGACTGATAGGACTATTAAAGACAACTATTATTGACTGATAGGACTATTAAAGACACATCTATAATTGACTGATATAACTATTAAAGACACATCTATAATTGACTGATATAACTATTAAAGACACATCTATAATTGACTGATAGGACTATTATAGACACATTTATTATTGACTGATAGGACTATTAAAGACACATCTATTATTGACTGATAGGACTATTAAAGTCATCTATAATTGACTGATAGGACTATTAAAGACACATCTATTATTGACTGATAGGACTATTAAAGTCATCTATAATTGACTGATAGGACTATTAGAGACACATCTATAATTGACTGATGGGACTATTAAAGACACATCTATTATTGACTGATAGGACTATTAAAGACACATCTATTATTGACTGATAGGACTATTAAAGACACATCTATAATTGACTGATAGGACTATTAAAGACACATCTATTATTGACTGATATGACTATTAAAGACACATCTATTATTTACTGATAGGACTATTAAAGTCATCTATAATTGACTGATAGGACTATTAGAGACACATCTATTATTGACTGATAGGACTATTAAAGTTATCTATAATTGACTGATTGGACTATTAGAAACACATCTATAATTGACTGATAGGACTATTAAAGACACATATATAATTGACTGATAGGACTATTAAAGTCATCTATAATTGACTGATAGGAATATTAAAGACACATCTATTATTGACTGATAAGACTAGACTATTAAAGACACATCTATTATTGACTGATAGGACTATTAATGTCATCTATAATTGACTGATAAACTATTAAGGACGCATCTATTATTGACTGATAGGACTATTAAAGACACATCTATAATTGACTGATAGGACTATTAAAGACACATCTATAATTGACTGATAGGACTATTAAAGACACATCTCCCTATTATTGAGGCAAAACAACACCCTTCTTGTCACCCCATTCACCCTCATATCCTAAATGTCCCCATCACACACACACAAAACAGATTCACACACTCGCGCGTGCACGCACGCACACACACACACACACACACACACACACACACACACACACACACACACACACACACACACACACACACACACACACACACACACACACACACACACACACACACACACACACACACACACACACGCACACAGATAAAGCAACATCTCACGGCACAACACCACGCCCCTATTCGACCCAGATATTTTGTGTATTGTATTTATATGTAGGCAATACGTGTCATTTTTAAATGTATGTTGTTCTGTTCTTGAGCTGTTCTTTTATACTAATGTTCTGGATGATGTCATATTTCACTCACACACCCCAATCACCCTGGTTCCCATGTGGTTACTGAGGAGGATGCTCACTGACCCCAACACACAGGATCCTGTTCCCCACCCCCCCACCTGGACCCCTAGTTTGTCCTCCATTCTCCACACCCACCCCCAGTGATCCCATCCTCCCTACCCATCCTCCCATGCTCCCATCCCTCACCCATCCTCCCATCCCCTAGTCACCCCTCCCTCACCCATCCTCCCTACCCCCAGTCACCCCATCTCTCCCTATCCCATCCCCCAATCACCCATCCTCTCATCCCCCAGTCACCCCTCCCTCACCCATCCTCCCATCCCCCAAACCCATGACACTCTCTCTCTCACTGAGCTCAGTTCCTCTCTCAGTTAGTGACTGAGCAGCCATTCCTTGTGTGACTCAGACAGCTTGAAGGCTACCCATATCATTATCTCAGTGGCAGCTTATCGGCGACCCTCCGTTGTGACTCACATCTGATCTCACACAGAAGCTGTTTTTAACAAGCTTATCCTTCCACTTTGTGACACATACGACAATGATGACACACACTTCAAACCTGGTCCTGGATCTGTTTGTGCTGCCTTGCCAACTCCTATTGTCACGGTTACACTAAACAATGACCATAGGAGTTTTCAAGACAGCACAAACAGATCTGTGACCAGGCTATATTTCCACCAAAAGGGAGATGGAATGCCAACTGGAGAGAGAGAGAGACACACATCTTCTGTTGACTTTGACAGGCTATTGTTTAGACAAACAAGTGGGGCACAGGCCGCAGACACTGTGTAATCAAAGCATGAAGAAAATCAGCTTATCCACAAAGAAACTCTCGTGAGAAAAAGTTGTGCCTACATTCTGATTAATGGTAATGCATTACTTTA